>NC_139976.1:9327467-9927467 GCF_963993115.1 Abramis brama | reverse complement strand
GCAAGAACGAGTCTTCGGTGATGTTTGTATAACCCGAGAGTGAGCAGGATTTCGTCTCCCCCTCCTCGGCTTTTCTTTCTTGAAAGAATGTCAGATGTCTGACTCTAAATAGCAGCTCAGCATTTTTAGTGCATCACAAGGCAAACAAAAAAGAAAGGCAGATATATTTGTAGGCTGAAGCACAGAATAGACAAACAAAAAAAGAAGAATAAGAAAACATCTGGCTTCTCTGAAGGCTGCACATTTTATCAGTGCACTGCACAAAACTGCCTCATTTCCTTACTGGAAAAAACTGTAGATGACTTTGTTTGCTACTAGCAAAGACCAAAGCTGTCACACCGATGCAGAACTTCTCAATCTAATGCAAGTGTGTTAGTGAGTGTTAGCAATAGCATAATCATGACATTTGATCAATTTAGGGGGAGTAATTAGCAAAAAGTAGCCCTATTATTCTACAGCATGACAGTAGTACAGCTGTTTTCAAAATATTTCTCCAGTAACAAAATACTTTTATCCAAAAAATAGGTGTGTAGCTATTAGTAAAAGTAACAGTTCTCAGATGATCAAAAAAGACTTTTGTAGCAGTTGTAGCTAACAGGCTAAGTGATAAGCAGTGTTTCAAATTACATACTATACACTATGCACTTAAACTACACAATATGTGCTCTACCATCTAGTGAGTGAGGTTTCTAAGGTTATCCGAATGTCATCCCGCATCTGAAATAAATTCAGTGTCCAACATTCCACACTTAATTTTTTTGGGATAATTAACAACATCCAGAATGCTTTTGAATTTTCACTGTGAACACACTACTCGCACTATGCAAAATGGCACAGTGAATAAGTACGTCAATTAGTGCCCTATTCGCACGGGATTAGTATTACCTAGGGACCTCCAGTAATTTGTAATAATCGCAGAGGTCGTCTGTGATTTTTATCCCGTGCGAATCTGCCATGTCTGTAAAAATGTCTGTAAAATTTCCCCCAAAAATTACCTACCGTATTTCGGCCAACACAGGGGTCCTCTGATAATACCAGTCCTGTGCGAATCCCCATGTCTGTGATTTGGGCTGTTTTTCTGTGAGCCTATCGTTTCCTAAAGAACGTAATAACCATTATGGGCCGTTTAACAGTCAATTTTACGTCTGTATTAAAACTATATTAACAATAAAATCTCTCGATATGCTCTACTCCAATCCGATTATAGTTTTTCTCCAATAAAAACTATGAAGTGCTGCAAAAGAGAAAACAAACTACTACTACGGACGTGATCCGGAAGCTCAACTCGGACCGTTGTCATGGAAACGTCAAATTAGGTATTTTGGCGCAACATGGAAGCTCTTTTGGAAAGTTTGGACGCTTTTTGTGGTAGTGTAACTTCTGTATCATGGAGCATTTCTTTGTCTCACACGGCCTCTAAAGACGTCCATCCTGTAAGTATCTCAAGAAATCAAAGTGTGAAAGAGTAAAAATGATATAAAATGAAATAAACCAAACAAAATGAATAGAAAAACAAGCCTATCGCGACGTTTCGGTATTTATAATACCTTCTTCAGGCAGGCTTGTTGTAATATGGACAAAGAATAAAAGAAAAATAAGATATATATTTATACAATAATATGATATTCTATAATATATATATAATATATTTCTCTAATATATTGGTTTTAAATAAGTTATTTTTTTGAATTGCAATACTGCAGCGCGATCTTCGTTTCAGCACGTTCAGCTAGTGAAGTGTGAATGGGTGGGCGCACGCTGTAAAGTCCGTAAACTCGAGGGAATTACGAACATTTATTTGCCCGTGTGAATGAGCCACCAAAAACACAGACGTCAGGGGGTAATTTCTTAATTACAGAGGTCCAGGGGTAATACTAATCCCGTGCGAATAGGGCTTAGGACGCACCTAGTATGTTAACATAGCAAGCATGCTAAGATAGCAGGCTAATCGGCTAATAGTGTGTAAAGGTAGTAAAGGTTGGCTAATATAAGCTGAAAGAAAACTGTGTTCAGAACAGCATACTACTCTTACCATATTTTTATATGGCAGAAATATTAAGAGTAGTATGTTATATAGTTCTGATTTTAGCAAATGACAAATGTTTAATTTGACCATGTATAACTTGTAGGCTATGATAAGTGACAATTTAAAAATATGTTAACTGTTATATTTACATAGTTAAGATGACATGCATAAAGCAATGTTGCTATTTATTATGATAGTATTGTTAAATAGCTTCAGTGTAGTTTCGTTTCTTTAGTAGCCTAGCTTGTAGTGTATTTATTTTTCAAATGGTTAGCTTGACCAAACTTTCCGTAACTTAGCTTGTATCTTAAAGGATTAGTGGGGCGGTACTTCCGCCTACGTCCAGCGTGACCTTTCCAACATGATTACTAATGCCTGGCGCGTCGTAGACCAGCACAAGACAAACAATTGTGGTTAAAAAGTATATACTTTTTTTTTTCTTTTTTTTTAGAAAATTACAGATTGTTTCGCTAGATAAGACCCTATTCCTCAGCTGGGATCATGCAGAGCCCTTTGAAGCACTTCAAAGCCCTTTGAAACTGCATTGATTTGGACTTCAACAATTTGGTTACCATTGAAGTCCAGTGTGTGGAGAAAAATCCTGAAATGTTTTCCTCAAAAAACTTAATTTCTTTTCCACTGAAGAAAGAAAGACATGAACATCTTGGATGGCATTGGGGTGAGTAAATTATCAGGAAATTTTCATTTTGAGGTGAACTAATCCTTTAAGAAGCTACAGTTTAAAAAAAAAAAAGAACTCCTTTTTATGTTGTCAAGGTGACTGAAAGCTCAGTTAAATCCTTCTATAGTTATCGTTCTTGGTTTAAACAGGCCTTAAGAAGTACATACTGTACTTTTCAAAGGCCTGTTCACACCAACAGTAATGTTGTCTGCCACTTTAAATTCTAGAGATTGGTTGGATTCTGATTGGCTGTGAGTGTTAAATCGTGCATCAGCTGGAGAAAAAAAAATCGTTGTTAATTTTATCATTCTATAACTATATTAGCTTCCAAACCAACACACGATAACATCCTCTTTTTGATAAACTGGAGCTGCAGTTTTGTCTTCTGCCACTTTAAAAGCTCAAGCTCTTCAACGTCGGGTGGATTCATCGTTTGCCAGATGAAAAAAAAAAAAACATTTCTGAAGGTAATTCCAATAATATCGTTCTTCTTTGTCGTCATCATTTAATTATAGCTGTGGTGTGGAGTTCATAATTGGAATGAATATTAAAACTTTATAGTTATCGTTATAGTCATCATCCTTGGCGTGAAGAACGGCCCTTTACTGTTTGTAGCAGTGATTAATCATAGGCTACAGCTTTTTTCCCTGGGTGTGGCACTCTGAAATATTTCACAAACAGTTTTAATGCCTCAAGTGACTGCATTGCGCTCTTTTGGTAAGAGTTATCATATGGTTTCATGGTTTTATATTCAGTAGCTGCTTTTGAGGCTTATTGTAACCAGACCTTCTATTAGAAGGTCTCAGAGGAAGCTGAATGTCTATTAGATTAATGGAAAGTTTTGCTCTTAGGCAATAATACCCTCTTTTCTCTCTAAACTGGTTTTCACAGTCCAAAATATCTCAGCAGTCCACTGCCACTGTGATTTTTGTGTGTGTTGGCTCTCAGTGTTCTTGTAAGCTCCCTTAGCTGTACTTACGAGAAAGAAACAATCCTGAAACTATTTTACAGGAGGAAACTTTACCCACAAAGCCAAGAATATCTTTGTGCATTGGGCTATTTTAACTGTGTCTCAAAGTGCAGGCACAGGTTGTTTTCCTGAAAGTCCAGCTGAGCTCAGGTTGACGTGTGGACCCTGGCCTCCAGCGTGTGCCTTTTTTTTGCTGATTCCTGCCTCAAGACAGTCCTCTTCATCGTGTGCCCTTTTTGCACCCCCAACGGCGCTGAAGGAGGGAGTGTGTGTCATATCTTGTTGAAATGCCTTTGGTCATATTTCAGAGGAATCTGTCTCTGCTGGCACCATGAAATTATTCGCCTATAGCCCCTGCAGTGAGTTGCTTGCAGTGTGTCTGAGTGTATATGTGTGCAAGGACATTAGCAAAAGATATTTTTACGACCTCAGGGCGTTTCTCCATATGAATGAATCAATGTGCATGTCAATGTTTTGTCTCCAGAAAAAAAAGCTAGTTAGAGGTTGCTTCCTTCTGAACGATCAAACTTGTCATGCCACCACGTCTGCCGTCTGCCCACTTATGCTGGGAATGTGTTGATGGGAGTCTGGAAGAATGACGGGGGAGATGGTCGTCATGACAAGAGAGGCTGAGAAAGCCGCTCTGATGTGTCAAGGACGTGACAGCGGATCAGATGAAAGTGAGTTTGCCAGATGTCTTAACTGGTGATTTGCTAGCTCCAGGACAGATGTCTAAGCCATTGAAGCTAATGATTTAAGACATTTTTTAATAGAAGTGGTAACGACATTAATCAAAAAGATGCTTTTGGTTTGTCATAAATGTGCAGTGATGATACTGCAATGTTAAAATGCTGAACATTACTGCAGGGAGGGGGCCAACAGCTGCAAGGAATGGAAGATGAAACTCAGTTCACCATTTTGACTGTTTGATGAACCCAGCATTCACAAGCCATTTTATTTCCATAATGTAACTTATTTCCAAACTAAATAATACACACACACACACATATACACACATATACTGTATGTATGTATGTGTATATATATATATATGTATATATTTATATGTATATATATGTATATATATTTATATGTATATATATATATATACTCACCTAAAGGATTATTAGGAACACCTGTTCAATTTATCATTAATGCAATTATCTAATCAACCAATCACATGGCAGTTGCTTCAATGCATTTAGGGGTGTGGTCCTGGTCAAGACAATCTCCTGAACTCCAAACTGAATGTCAGAATGGGAAAGAAAGGTGATTTAAGCAATTTTGAGCGTGGCATGGTTGTTGGTGCCAGATGGGCCGATCTGAGTATTTCACAATCTGCTCAGTTACTGGGATTTTCACGCACAACCATTTCTAGGGTTTACAAAGAATGGTGTGAAAAGGGAAAAACATCCAGTATGCGGCAGTCCTGTGGGCGAAAATGCCTTGTTGATGCTAGAGGTCAGAGGAGAATGGGCCGACTGATTCAAGCTGATAGAAGAGCAACTTTGACTGAAATAACCACTGAGGCGGATGGGCTACAACAGCGGAAGACCCCACCGGGTACCACTCATCTCCACTACAAATAGGAAAAAGAGGCTACAATTTGCACGAGCTCACCAAAATTGGACAGTTGAAGACTGGAAAAATGTTGCCTGGTCTGATGAGTCTCGATTTCTGTTGAGACATTCAGATGGTAGAGTCAGAATTTGGCGTAAACAGAATGAGAACATGGATCCATCATGCCTTGTTACCACTGTGCAGGCTGGTGGTGGTGGTGTAATGGTGTGGGGGATGTTTTCTTGGCACACTTTAGGCCCCTTAGTGCCAATTGGGCATCGTTTAAATGCCACGGCCTACCTGAGCATTGTTTCTGACCATGTCCATCCCTTTATGACCACCATGTACCCATCCTCTGATGGCTACTTCCAGCAGGATAATGCACCATGTCACAAAGCTCGAATCATTTCAAATTGGTTTCTTGAACATGACAATGAGTTCACTGTACTAAAATGGCCCCCACAGTCACCAGATCTCAACCCAATAGAGCATCTTTGGGATGTGGTGGAACGGGAGCTTCGTGCCCTGGATGTGCATCCCACAAATCTCTATCAACTGCAAGATGCTATCCTATCAATATGGGCCAACATTTCTAAAGAATGCTTTCAGCACCTTGTTGAATCAATGCCACGTAAATTAAGGCAGTTCTGAAGGCGAAAGGGGGTCAAACACAGTATTAGTATGGTGTTCCTAATAATCCTTTAGGTGAGTGTATATATTACATTTTAAAGACAACAAAATTGTTTCCAAAATAACTTTTATAATGTAATTGCACTATAATTTTAAGTTTTTTATATATATTTCTATTTAGCTTTCATTAATTTTAATCATTTTTTTAAGATTACGTTTTTCATCTAATATTTATATTTTATTTTATTTCAGATTTATTTCAATTAACGAAAATGATTTGTAATTAGTTAACAATAACAACTAAATATTATGAAAACATTTACTTTTCATAACGTTTTGTGTCAAATCTATATGCACTTTTTTTTTAAATCAAAATAGCGCTGTCATAATTGCAATTAATCTTATGATTTTGACCAATCATGTTAATAACACTGTTAAACATACAGTATTGTATTATTGTTTTAAGCATTAACTTTGACATCCCTAAAAATACATATTTTTTCCTTTGAATTTATTTGCCTGTACAATATGAGGTCTCCACAACCGACTGCTACCCAACAGCATTACGTCAAATAAGTGTGGACTCGATCGACCACAGGGCTGAGAACCGCGTTTGGTACAGGGCCAAGGAAAGTCGTTTCAGAGGTGGAGCGAGTTATTAAATTTTGATGAAATATAATGAAAAAAACATGCAAAGATGAATCATATATTAAAAATGGAAATAGAGTCCATTTTGATTTCACATCGACTTTAAGACTCAATGAATACTAAAGCTTTAGTTGAAAATAGAAGAATGCCAGTTGCTTTCGCCTCATTTTGGGAAGAAGGGATTTGGCAATGCTCAGTCTGTCATTAATACTTAATAGATCTCTGCTTTTTATCTGTGACCCTGGCTGGATTAATGTCCTGGCTACTGCTTACGGAGGCTGTTTTCCCTCTCAGATGGTAATAAATGTGACTGTTGTTTGATTTGAACAGACAGGGATTAGTTATTTCCAGCACATGGAAGGGTTGCACTATTTTACAGATTTCTAAAAGAGATTGGACGTTTTTATACTTTGAGCTACATGCATTTTAGCCTATTAGTGACTGTACTGCAATTTTCCATTTAATTTCTCACTTATGTCACTGTAGATGTTTTTCAAATATATTTATGGCACATAAATTTTGCCCGGGCTTTGTGAGTGAGCTCTATTCATGCCGTACCTGCGTGCCAGTGCTGTTTCCTCTATTTTCTCCTGTATTTCTGTCTACCGAGAATGAACAGCAGGATGGTGGTGATGAGCTTCACTCCCTTGTGTGTGTCAGTGGAGATGCTGGGAACCCTGTGACCCAGATCATCCCTCCACACAGGCCCACTGTAATTTAACACCAGCCTCTCTCCCCCCTCCTCTCCTCTGCCAACCCTCACTGGGCCCAATGATCTGACACAGACACCTGTGTGCCTCTCCTGGCGTTGCTTTTATTTCTTTCTCTCTCCCCCCTCTCCTCCCCCCGCATCTCTTTCATCATTCCTCTCCCTCTGTCAGTTTGACAGCCTCAGTGATGCTAAAGGGGGTGAACTAGCCAGAAAACTAAGAGAAAGAAAAAGTGAACTCAAACACTTTTGCATGTTGTTCAGGTTAAAGATGCATGGTCTGTAGGCCTAAAATTGTTGGCATTGCGTGTGACACAACATGTTTTGTGGGAATGAGCTTTTCACGATTAAACAAGTTTCCAGTGATACACAATGTGCGGTGTGAAGCAGTTACAGTGGATCAGAACATATTTGATGTTTAACATACAATAGAGTACTGAATGGATGATGTATTTTTGTAGGCCAACCCAGAAGTTAGCATCACCCTGGTTCCCTCGACAAAAAAACAGTAAGATTTTTCCATTGGCTTTTGGATTATTGCAGAAAATAAGTTCTGTGGCTAACAAAAGCTATGATAGGTTGCAAGAGCATGATTATAAACACAACAAGGCTGTGAAAGCGGACTGGTGAGTAGATGGCTGTGTCTGAAATCACATACTCCCTTGAGTTATTTTGAACAAGAAATTACTTGGCAACCGCCAATAAAACCATTCACAAATCCTCTCCCGTGGCCTCATGGAATAGTAAAATGTCCATTGTATGCACACTTCAGAATCTCGCTAGAAGTAGGCTAGTTAGTCGTCCGGGTACTTTGTGCCTGCTCTATTATGAGTAGGCTACTGTGAATTCAGTATTCAAGTGTGCGATTTTGGATGCTTGGAGTTTTTTGGAGTTTACCTGTTCGGCTGATGGCATTTAATGTCCCCGACAACCTCTCTAGTCCCATTTAGCCACATGTTAGCAACTGTCTTTTTCAAGACAAGTAAAAGCTTTAAAAAAAAAAACATCACAAGAGGGTATTACTGATGAATTTTATGTAGTAGAATAAAACGTGAATATATCTTGAGCTTGTGTTAACCACATACTTTTCTGGCATAACCAAAAACCCATTAAAAAAATTGACTTCTGGATGATGAACCTAGAAGTGCTAAATTCCTAACTCATTTCTGGGTTTTGGCTTACAAAAATATGTCATCCCTGCCGCACTTTATCATAGGCAGGATTTTGGGCCAGTGGGCGTATCCAGCGCAATGCTTTTTCAATGGCATTGGTTCCGGAAGTATTTTTTCCATTCATGTTCCCCATAGGGAATACAGTATGCAATACAACCTTTATAAAATAATACATTCACGGGAACATAATAAAAAAAAAAAAAGCATTATAAGCCATGAACCAAACCAACCAGTTATGAGGTGAATCACAACATTACAAACTTTTATTTGAAGCAAAAAAGTATTTGAAAATTTTTCAAAAACACAAAGGTAAGACTGTGAACTTAATGATTTTAGATAGGGAAACAACTAAAGTCCCATGAAGCATTGCAAATGACAATCAAATTATAAAACTATTCCTTAAAAGTTGTTGATTATGTCAATACATCAAAAGTTTATTGCAAATATATTATATAAAGTTTGCAACATCAAAATATTGCAAAAATAAGCTGCAGAGAACATTTGATTGGACAAAAATCTGTGCAGTGCTACATAAGTCATCAATATAGATGCTCTGACTGAACATTATAAAAGCATATATTTGGTCACAAAACTCTAATTTTGATTTCATTGCTTCTTTTTTCTGTTAAGTCAAAAACAGTTCAGATCTCTGCATTCTATCACCTTCCGCCACATCTAGCGGTTTTTGAATGAGAGAAGGCGCTCTGTGTGAACGGCTCCTATAAGGCCTCAGGGTGGGTCTATTCATGCAGCAGCTGCAAAACAGCTGCCAGATTCCCATCAAAATGCACAGTAAAAAAAAAAAAAGAACAAAAAAATGACTGTGCTAACTCCTCCCCCTCACCCCACACACACTTGTGTATGGTGGCACACGGTCAGGAAAACCAGCTATCGACCCTCTTAGACTGCACATCCAGAACAGCGTAGACTTAAAAGAACATTCCATGTGTTTCCAGAATGATAACGCTGCCATTAGGTGCACATCTGAATCTGCCGAGATGATCCCGATGATCTACGGTACCGTGTCCCGTGTGGCAAAGCTTGACTGCACTGTGCAGGAAGAAGAGATCTGTGTGGGTGTTGGGCCTTTTGTGTCTGGCTGAGGTGCATAATTATGTCTCCTTCACTGCACCCCTCTGACAGCCAGTATTTTAATGGCACTCAATAACAGAGGTGCTACATCCTGAACTGACGATTAAACCACTGCGAGTGTTTGAGTCTGTGACTGTGCTGATAAGGCCATGCAACAAATCTCTGTCCACAAATCCATACATATATATAAATGGAATAGATATAGATATAAATAGATAGCAATGCACTGAAATGTATAGTAATCTTATACATTTAGGTGTTCAAGTATGGAGGCAATCTGTGAAACTACAAAGGAATGAATCCAAGTCTTTCACTGATAATATCTCACTGAGTGTGAAAAAATCTAGCATGGTCCGAATGGTTATAAATGAAGCCAAATGAGAAGACTATCCCATCAAGGAGATAAAAATCAATGTTGCCCTTTTATTTGTGCAACTTTAAAGGCACAATCAGGTCCCTCTGAGTTGCTATGGTTACATAGACTGCAGGATGTTATTGCAAGAAAGCTGGTCTGAGCCTCTAGATCTTAGATAAGGTGTGATCGACCGCTAATCCAACCCTGGACTATTGCATTTCTGTCATATGAACACAGATGCTGAGGAGAACCAACCAAGCAACCGCTATTTGAGGAATTTAGAACAGGCATGTGGACTCGTGTGGTTTAAGTAAGGGATAATATTGTATTCTAAAACAAAACTAGACAAAACTATTCATTTGAAAAACAGTGATTTAAAAAACAGAATTAAAATTAAGTAAAAATTCAATATAATTATTGAAATTGAAATTTAACAAAACAGGAGCAGAAGTAATAAAAAAATAATGATAAATATAAATAAATCATTTTTGGGTGAACATGTATCAAATGACTTATGTAGGAAAAATCATCCCACCTACAGATGGCAATAGAGTGCTTCCTCCTGGGAAGTTCGTATTTAGGAGTTGGGAAGTCGTGTTTACGTGCGTTCAAGTCAAAAATACAGCAAGGTTTTTTTCTTTTTTTAACTCTATACTTCTATAAAAAAAAAATATATAAAAAAAGGATGAGCATCAGGTGTGTTTTACTTTTTATGTTTTTAATTAATTTAGCAAGCTTTATCGTTGCGTATTATATTGTTATATTACAATGCTGTCATATTTTGTGCAGACAATTCGCTTAATAGAATTTTTATTTTAAAAAGACTGAGTTAGAATAGTTTGCAAGTATGGTTATATACATCTGAAGGGGGTGGATTGTAATCCACTGCTGCTTCAATGTATATGTAATGAGTGATTATAATCAAGGTATTAATCAATACTTTTCCTTCTAAATATCAAATGAGTTGAATGATTTTACTTTGTTATAGAAGTAACCAGTGTGATTACTGAAATGTTCTTTTCATGTTTTCTTTAATGTCATTATTTGATATTTGAATGCAGTAACATTGCTTGCCTATTTATCCCAGCTTCCAGAAATTAAATAGGGACTGGTTTTGTGTTTGAGAAAGGTCTTCAACATGTTAAAACACATAGGGGTCATTGAAGTCTATAGTTTAAGGTACCATTTGTCAGTTAAAGCCTATAGTTTCCATTTAGAATAAAGTGTCCTATCCTGAGAGAAAGAACTTGTTATCTTGATGTTTTGAGACGAGACTCCTGTTTATTGTTAGAGCCTAGCCAAATCCAACCTTGGAAAAGATGTGTGTCGGTGTGTGTGTGTGTTAGTCTTCTTGCTTACAGGTTAAGGAACCACTGGCATTATTGGAGATTGACTGAGTTGTTGTTCGAGACATGCTGGCACCCAGCAACCCAAATTTGCGACCTGGAAGGTCACGACGTGCCTAACTTCAGGGTCCGAGTGTCAGCGGCATAATCTATGGAGATATGCTTCTGTTTATCTGTATATGTGTGGAAAATTACTATGTTTATCAATTTCTTAGCCAATCAGAATCATTCAACCTGTAAGCAATGACGTAGCTTAGACCTTGGAAATGGTATAACTGCTGTGATCTTTGTAACTGTAAGCGGGGCGGCCTACGAACTCCTGTGTGAGTCTTGAAGCTGAACTTCTGCTGATGAAACTGCAAACTATCTTCAGTAAAACTTTTCTTAAATTTTTTTATAATTCTGACTCCGGGTCTTCTTTCAAACATCTGGTCCTTGGGTCCTAAACTGTTAACCCCTAACACATCAAATTGCAAAACTATAATAACCTTTCTGACTAAACATAAAAATGACATACCTGATCTTAAAATGCTTGCATTTCATGAACTCTTTGGAATACAGGCACAACTGTGGCCTCTTTTGAAAGACGATGCTTGGAATGGCTGCGCATTTCATTTCCGTCTCTATCTGAAGCCAGATTTAATTAAAAGGAACCAAACAGACCCGCATAATGCTAATTATGCCCCTTTCCCTGACATTTCGCTTTACTCTCCATGATAATCCATTCTCCCAGAACTTTGTTACCCATCACGAAGATATCTGGCTGCCTCCATCAAAAACGCCCACACTTCAAGACTACCAATTTAAATCAGAGAGAAAGGGGCCTCTCAGTTCAATAAGCAGAATTCAAAAACCCACTGTCTCTTTCTACTCTGGCTTGTCTAAGGGCCAGATGGAAGGAAAAGCCTGTGGATAAGAATGCTGGATGAGGGCTGGGTCCTTCACACTAGGATGCAGAAGGAGGTATGGAGGCCTGTCTAATTGCCTGTCTCAAAGAGCTGGCTGGCGGAGGATTTATTCAGGCTTAATAGAGCCTGCTCGTTTCACTGTGGGCGCACGTGTCAGCTCGTGAATGTCACTCAGAGATGCCGAGTGCAGGAACCGGAGGGAGTGGTCGGGTGTGTTCTCATTCAAGCACACTATTCAGCTAGCATGGCCGCCACTCACGGCTCTCTCAGCCTAAAAAAAGTACGCTCAGGATTGAGCAAAGGAGAAGGGGGGAGGGAAAGGGTAGTGGTACAAATGTTTCTGCTTGTCATTGGCTGCTTTTTACTCAAACATTAAAGACAAAATGAGATTCTTCTCTTTAAGGGACAGAGCCTGTTTTCTTCATTAAAGATCAAACGCACTCAGACCAACCCATTTTGATTTAATTAACTGGAATTGATTCAATTAAGATTAAGGCTTGCTTTTGGGCCATTAAAAATGTAAATGCAAAAGAAAATGTACTGACGACTGGCAGCTTTGTAATCACGGTTTGTTAAAAGTTTTTAATTAATACATTTGTTGTCAGTGGCAGCAAACAGCAATTAACATCACATTAAATAATAAATAAAATAGAGAGAGTGTGTTGTTTTAGCAAGGTTTTAATACATATTTATTTTCCGGTCTCTTTATTAAGTTGCAAGTAGAAAATACAGGAAATATGTACCCACACACAAACAAAACTAGAACAAAACGGCTTCTTCAGGCAAAAGTCAGTATTTAGTGTGACCTCCCTTGACACTAAGCACATCTTGAACTGTTTTAGGGAGACTTTCTTGAAGTTATCTTCTGGTATATTACAACAGGCTTCATTCAGTACTTCCCAGAGTTCTTTAGATTTAGGCTGTCTTTTATTTATTTCTCTGTCCAGGTGATCCCATACTGCCTCTATAATATTCAGGTCTAGACTCTATGGAAGCCAGTCTATGACTGTCAGTGTTTTATCAGCTGTTTTTCTCTCCAAATATGATTTCACTGCATTAGCAGTGTGCTTGGGATCGTTATCATGCTGAAAAATAAAACCATTCCCAGTCATGTACTTTCCAGAACGAATGGCATGATGAATTAAAACCTGTCTGTACCAAAACTATTGCAGAAATGCAGCCCCCCACCAGGAAAAAACCAAAACTGACGACTGCAAGCACTCATTCTTCCAACACTTCTTCTCACAGATTGTCGATGATTGGAACCAAGATTGTCAAACTTGGATTCGTCTCTCCATAATACTCTTTTCCACGGATTCCAATCTTTGTGAGCTTTAGCCTTTCCACTCTTTTAAAAAAGTGGTTTCTTGGCTGCTAGCCTTCCACTTCGGACAGTAGGAGGGTCAACTTGGCATCCCGATGAAGCTGCCAGATGCTGAGCCAGGTCCTTGCTGGACTTCTTCCGGTCTCTCAAAGAAGAAACTCTTGAGAAACTTCTCATCAATCCTTTTTTTGTCATTGACATCTCCTAATTCCTCACATTTCTTTATAACAGCTTGAATACAACATTTTGAGTATCCAGTTTGTTTGCGGAGTGGCCTTGCTGATGCAAAATTATGATTTTGTCCATCAAATTCTGTGATCTTTGGTATTTTGAATTGAATAACGTGGTTAAAAGTTGGCAAGCTTCCAATGAATTAAACTCCAACAACATGTGTTCAACTCAAGCATGTCTTGCACAAACCTTGTGTAATAGACCTCTTTCCCAGCAGTCATTTTGACATGAAATAGTTGGACAAATACAGGTGTTAACAATTACATTAATTAGGGTTCCATTCCATTTAGGTTTAAGAGAGCCGGGGTCCTGCTATTGCTCAAGTGTAAGGCGAAGTCACACTAAATACTTGATCCTTTAGCCTATAGAAGCAGTTCTTGTTTCTGATTTCTCCTGTATTATTACCTAACCACAACCTTAGCTTTCATTTTGATTTGAGTTTTGATACTGTAATATTCTCTACTGTGTTTGTGTATCCTGACATTGTTAAGCACTTTGGTCAACTGTAGTTGTTTTTAAATGTGCTATACAAATAAATTTGAACTTGAATGCTGTATTTTCTGGTTGTATTCCAATAAAGAGACTGAGAAATAATTATATACGGTCATTATACCATTGCTGAAACAACAAATCTAATGGTGGACTAAGACTTTTGCACAGTACTGTTTATTTACCATTGGAAGGCCAGTGAATAATAGAAAATCAGGAACTGAACTAACAAATTAATACCAGGATGGTAAACATGGTCAATAGTGCCACCTATACCACATTTATGTATTCTGAAAGATCAGTTTATTTGATTTTATTTTTTATTAAAATTTGCCTTTAACTGGTAATACAATAACACAATACACCATATGGTTTCAGAATGGTATTGGATAATAAGCAATATCATGTGAGTGTAGGTGTATGTGAAGTGTGTCGTTGTGCCTGTGTCAACACCATATGTTGTGAGGGTGTGTGTCTGACAGATATCCTAATCTAATGTATAAGCATTGGTGCAGTGACTCCATTTCAAATCAAATAAAGAAAACAAATAAAAACAGAAACATAATTGTATGATTATTACTTACTCTAAAACAATTCTCAACCAATAAAACTTCACACTTGCACATATTTTCAGTGTTTTACTTAGTATGCTTCAGCAATTTCACACACATGACATTCGTAGACACTACAGAAATAATCTTGGTGTGATGATCACAAACTTCCTCTTGTACTCGTCAGTGTATAGATTACAGCTGTACAGGCCACTTACAGTATAGAGCTCTAAGAAATCCTTAAATGCTGGATTTGTACAATTCAACAGTATATATATATGCAGAAAATAATTTGCTATGTGGAACATTATTTACATTTAATTATCAAAAATGTATTTCATATACTGCCGATGGTCCCCTATTCTTCTGTACATACTGATGTTTCTGAATTCGCGTACCGTAAATTCATTCGTATCTCTGTTACTCTCAGGAGAAATGACTTTAGATTAACTACCAAGAGACAGCAGTTGAATTGAATGATGAAGGCTGCCACTTCTACAAATGTGTCATTAACAAATTCCACTAAATAACTATAACGTTTATTATAAAAACACAAGTCGTTCATCTCAAGAAACGAAGGCAGAATGAATTAAGATCTGAAATGTACTAAAGAAACCTCAAAATCATGGTTGACTATATGTGAAATCACATGGATGTACATTCTTAATTTTGAGTTTAAAAGAAAGGATACTATTATCTTGAACTCATTGTATGAATACAGGACCATAGCAGACCCATTAGGAGAGGCAAAAGTGAGTTTAAATAGTTTTGAAGGGGTGCCTTCATTTTCTGTACCTACTGACAGTTTTTTCAAACTCATGAACTTTTATATATCCTCTGCGCGTCCAGGGTGAAAGCCACAGTATCTCTATTTCCTCTTAGCATTCACACTCTTGCAGACCCAGTTCATGCCATCCTGAAACACAACATTTGAGTCATTTAGTCAAAATTGTAAAAATGGACAAATGTCAAATTTTGCTGTCAATAATGTGTACTAAAGTGACCTGGACTCCTTCTCCGGTGAGGGCAGAACACGACTGGATCTGCCACACTCGGTCTCGGATAGTGTGCAAATTCAAACCCTCGGCTATCTCGGACGCAGGAGCTGCTGTGAGCAGGTCTTGCTTATTTGCAAACACCAGGACTGGGACACCGCTCAGCTTTTCTTCATCAAGTAATTCAGCCAACTCCTGCATGCAGATCAATTCATTTGTTTAAACACTGAGAGCAGACATAGTTTGTAATAGCAAATCAATCATAACAACAAAGCATCACCTGTCCCGTTTCCTCAAATCTTTTGCGATCTGCACTATCAATGACATAAATCTGAAATCAAAAAGATCAAATTAAACAAGTGTTTGGAATTAAAGTGGATTGTGGGATGACTGTTAATCGGACGGATGATCTCACCAGTACATCTGTGTTCTCAAAGTAGTTCCTCCAGTAGGGCCTGATCTTTCGTTGACCACCAATATCCCACACATTTAATTTGAACCCTTGCGATTGGACGCTCTTGATATTGAAACCCTAGAACAAAAAAAGAAACAGTTACGATTTGCTTCGCATATGCATTAAATCAAATTGGCTTTCTTCTGAGATGTGAATGCAGTAGTTACAGTAACCATGTCACCTGTGTTGGCGTAATATGAGTGATGTCTTCAGATGCCAACTGTTTCAGTAAGGTGGTCTTGCCACCGTTGTCCAACCCTAGAAGCAATATCCGCACCTCCTGGTCGGGGGTACTTTTCAGTTTCCGTAAAATTGATAACAAACCCTAAAAATCAAGTAAATAGCGCAGATTATACAATGCTCTGAGTTTATGCAATGCTTGCATCATGACGTCATACGCACGAGCATCAACAAACAAACAAACATGTTTCAAGAGAATCTATTATTACTAACGGGATGTAGAAAATAAATCTTGATGTTTTTTCCCCCGAAAATAGGCATAAAAAGAGACATAACATTTGCTTAAGCGATTCTCGAACAGTCGTGACACTTAAACAGTCCTTGCAAGCTAATCTCATCCACGACCGAGAACCGCTGCTCATCTTTAATACCACTCGATTACAAATAAAATCCACAATTCTCCTCGGACAACACGGCTAACATGACTGAATTTCACAATGTGACGGGGAGTATAATGTTGAATCTCAAACAAAAACGTCTACAGGTAATAATTCGTTTATTGTAAGCGCTTTAACTCACCATCTTGTGATTCTGCCTCCCTGAGACGCCGCGGAGGGTTACTAGGGGGAAGAGAGGATGACGTATTACGCAATACTTACGTGCATTTTCAAAGGGAGCAAATTGACGTAGTTCGCGGAAAAAACATTTTAGTTTTGATAACTGTTTTAAAACTATGATTTAAACTAACAAAATATAAATTTTAATGTTAATTAATAACGTTATAAATTATATATTTTGATACAGAAATAAAAACATATGGCCTATGACCAAATCCATATGAGATGGTTTATGTACATACAGATTAATTAATGTGATGTAACGTTACTGTATTAATTATGTATAGAAATATACACGACGAGTCTTTTGAATCAGTCAATCGGCTGAACCTGAACGATTTGTTCACGAATCGGATCCGATTACTCAAATAATTTACTTCGAAAAGGCAAGCATTTACAAATTTTACAATTTATATAGTATTTTATTTCTACATAACGTAAATATAAATATATGGAAAAATATAAAAGCAATATGCTATTCAGATTTCAGCTAACGACTCACTCTGAACCAAAGCATTTGGAGTGAACTGTGGTTCTAAATTCTTTTTGCTTTTTTCGTCTGCAAATGGAACTGGGATGCACGAAATTGCATTAATAAAACTAAATAGTATAAAGTATAATACAAGTAATTTGTGCACACGCATTAGAAATGCTTTACTGGAAACATTTTAGACTTAGAGCATGAACAGCTACTGTTCGATCATAGATATCTAGTGTATATATCTAAGCTGTTTGATTTGCGGAAATGAGCCAGAGACTTCCTCCTACCACTAGTGTAAGGCTGTCTATGGTGTAAGGGGAGGGAGATTCTTCTCTTCAGGGATTGGAAGATGGAATGCCACGTGCTCGTCTACTGTTGCAAGCCCACATCATCACTTCATTGTTTTTTACTACTGCTGAAGCGCCACGAGATATAAACAAGAGTATCAAGTCGCTAAATAAAGGTATTTTAATGTGGCATATTTGATATTTATGGTTTTGTCTGATTTCTGATTTGTTTTGGCAGCGCATATCCGGGTGCTTGTGTACAGTGAACATGAACTGATGCAAGCTGCTAGACAACTTACAGCCTTTCTACTTTGCACGATTCTAATGTCATTTTAATGCAGGGCTGGTTTTATGAAAATTAAAACTTCTTAATGTTTGAGAATTATTTATGTTTTAAAAGAGCACGCATACTTTGTTATGCCACTTTAGAAATGACATGGCGAGGTCTGTTTTCCTTTAAGCTTGTTGGTAACATAGCCTAGTTGTGCATAGTTGTATTAGTTTGGTGAGATTTTATTTTAATTAGAGTGTATGTTTTAAACATCTTTCTGTTAAAACACCAGTAAATCAGGTTAAACCAGTAAAGAAACAAATTACCAGAATGAAAATTTCCTTGACATGTTTGGACCTATTGAAAATCAGCCTTTGCCTGCTTGTTTTGTGTATTGCCTTTTGTGCACTGGTGCTTTCAATTCACTGCTGTAAATAGTGATGTTACAAATGTCAAATCTGGTCCACCATCTCCTGCTTTGCTCATGCATTGCTATACATTTGATAATACTTACATTACAATCTGCATGTTACTTGTTTAATGCAAAGTACACTTGATGTTGCAGTGTAAGGATATGTATAGTATTCTCAAATTGTTTTTTAAACAGCCATATTGTTTGTGAAAAGTTGCTTTTTATGTAAAAGTTTCATTTTGAACTAAACTGATGATAAGTTGGTCAGACACTCAGGAGTCCAGCTTTTGATTTTACTAGTCAAGACATTTCCCAAAAGCATTGTAAGCCTAAGTTGATCGTAGAGGCCATTGATGGTAATTGATCTTTGATCTTACGATGCTTTTGGGAAACGCAGCCCTGGTCTGTTTTGCCGGATATCCATACTTCTGTTTGCATAGCTGGCCTCACCGTGAGAGCTATGATTTTGGGCTTTTCTCATAGCATTTGGAGATACCCTGCTTTGTTAGATGAGAAACCAGTTAGAAACAAAATAATATATCACAATGGGGAGATAAAATGAGCCCACATTTTTTTTAGGTCACCCAATCATATAAAGTCACCTTTTGTGAATAAAAAAATTGCATTTGATTTGTGCTAAACACACTTTCAGACCACTTTAGTCTGATCACATGACTTTAGTCACATGATTTTCGTTCTATGGACCTTAGTTTGATCTGTTCTCTGTGGACTGGAACTGGAAACCATTGATGTATTGAATATTTGTTATTTCATGTTTTGTTTTTTTGTTTTTGTTTTTACCCAGGCTCTTTGGAAGGAGAGAGAGAACCATGGAACCTATGAAGGGCTTTGATATCGACGCCCCACGCTGGGATCAATCCACGTTCATGGGCCGTCTCAAACACTTTTTCAACATCACTGACTGGCGCACAGTTGTGCTACCTGACTCCAGACTAGATGAAGCCAAAGTATTAGTGGAGAGCTGCAGGTGAAGAAACAGACTGATTTGATGAGGTTATCTTTATGCTTTTCTTCCTGTCTCTTACTTTCTGTCCCTTCCTCTTTCTCTCAGAGCTGGCTCTATTCCTCCAGGCACAAGCGAGGAGCAGCTACACTATGCCAAAAAGCTGTATGACTCGGCATTTCACCCCGACACGGGTGACAGGATGAACCTGATAGGGAGAATGTCATTTCAGGTGCCTGGGGGTATGGCCATCACAGGGTTCATGCTTCAGTTTTACAGGTCAGCATTTAAAATGTTTTAGTTTTTATTATAATTAAATATAATATTTATTTTAGGTATCATATATTATAAAGATTAACCAATCATTTTGTATGGTCATGTAGGACAGTTCCTGCTGTAGTGTTCTGGCAGTGGGTTAACCAGTCTTTCAACGCTCTGGTCAACTACACCAATCGCAATGCTGCCTCCCCCATCACACCAAAGTAAGTTAAGTTCCTTTGACTTGTTTCTTTCCATAAACTTTGCTCTCTTATAAGAAGAATTGGGTCATATGGTAGGTATGCAAAGTGTATACCACTTAAAATGTGACTGTCCTATGATATCTAGCGACTTATTAACAGATGTCTGGAAAGGAGCTTCAAATAACAGATAAGCTTCTGTAACAGAAATGGGTTTTGGTTGTGTTGTGTGTATCTTCTTTGCCCAGGCAGATTGGAGTAGCTTATGTGACGGCAACAAGCACAGCGCTGGCCACTGCAGTGGGGCTGAACCTCTACACAAAGGTATTACCCAACCTTAAATGAACACTTAAGGGAAGCATCATGTGACACTGAAGACCGGAGTAATGGCTGCTGAAAAATCAGCTTTTCATCACAGGAATAAATTACATTTTAAAATATATTAAAAAGAAACCAGTTGTAACAGTAAATTGTAACTGTGTTTCACAAAATTGTGATCATTTTGTATATTAAATACCAAATGAAAGTAAAAAGAATTAAAAGTTTTTTTTTTTCCAACATCAGTTTTATCTGTCTTATCAGTTTTTACAGTCTTATCTGCAGTGGTAATACATCATCCATTTCTAATTCAGCATCTTTAACTGATATCTCCTCAGAAAGCTCCTCCACTGGTGGCCCGCTGGGTGCCGTTCGCTGCTGTGGCCGCTGCTAACTGTGTGAACATTCCAATGATGAGACAACAGTGAGACCCTCTTTTTCAATTTCTAGTAGTTTTGATGGGTCTTACTCAGTAGGTTCACATGTCTAGATGTTAGAATATTCAGGTTTATTCTTTCCTATATAGGGAGATTTTGAACGGCATTGCTGTGACCGATGAAGATGGAAATAAACTGGGCCACTCAAGGGTGAGGGACAAGTATTGGTTGTATCAGGGTGATGCAACCAGCAGCTATCACTCTGCAGCTCTCGCCTGGTCGCCCACTGAAGCTAAGCAGGGTTGAACTTGAGCCTGGTCAGTACCTGGATGAGAGACCTCCTGGGAAATTAGGTTTCTGCTGGAAGAGGTGTTAGTGAGGCCACCAGGGGGTGCTCATCCTATGGTCTATGTGGGTCCTAATGCCCCAGTAGTAAAACCCTGTAATATTGAGTTAATACATATAAAAACACAAACCAACGCATTATCACCTGTGAAAGGTTATCCCATATCTTCAGGAATTTAAATGTCGGTGGTCGACTCGCCGACTACATATCTATGATGGGGACACTATACTGTCAAAAAACACCGTCCTTCGGATGAGACGTTAAACTGAAGTTCTGACTCTCTTTGGTCATTAAAAAAAACACCAAGATGTTCTTTGAAAAAGAGTAGGGATGTAACCCTGGCATCCTGGGCAAATTTGGCCATTGGCCTCTATCCATCAAAATGGTCTCCTAATCATCCCCATATAAACTGATTGGCTTCATCATTCTGTCTCCCCTCCACCAATAAGCTGGTGTGTTGTGGGCGCCACAATTGAAATTTTAATCTAGCTACAAATCTCACAAATGCACTAACCAAAGTTCAAAACTCATTAAGTCAAACTTGTCTCATTCTTAACACCAAAAAAAACGTCGTTATGATGTTTCGAAAAAAAAAAGTGTAGCCAAATACTGTAAAATTTGACTGTAAGACGTCCACCAAACAACCACCAACAAGAAGCAGATCTTTGTTTTTGGGAGAAGAGGAATTGGAGTTGGTAACTCAGTTCAAGTACCTTGGGGTTATGCTAGATTCGAACCTCACTTTCAAAAAACACATAAAAAAAGGAACTAACGCTATAAAATTTAATTTACTAAATTACAAACAAATCAGGCCTTTCATTATAACAGAGGCTGCTAAATCCTATCTTCCTTGTATGATTCTTTCTCACATCGAATACTGCTTCACAATCTGGTCGTTTGCTGGTGTCACTGCACTAAAACCCATTGATCAACTCTACAAAAAAAGCAGTTAAGGTATTTGATCGGAAACCACAGTCGTTTCACCTTTGTTCAATTTTAGAGAAGTATCAACTCCTAAGTTTTGAAAATCTCAAAGTATTTAAAAGTAGCTGTCTTATTTATATATATATATATATATATATATATATATATATATATATATATAGATCAATGAATGGAATGGCCCCACCGCCCTTGGGGGATTTGATCAAAAATAGAAACAGCGAGACTAGTACCAGGTCAACTACTTGGGGGGGATTGTGAAGTACACTTTAGAAAGTCTACTTTTGCGCAAAACGTCCTCTCTATTAAAGGCTGCACAAGTTGGAACGCTCTGCCAACGGTAATTAGAGGTAGCCCCACTTTTGTTTCGTTTAAGAAACAGCTTAAAAGATGGCTGAATAACAATCAAAACTGAACATTAGGTAAGAACAATGCATAGGCACTTTAAAATGAGCACTTTAAAATAGGCACATTTATAACAAGCACTTTAGGATGTCTATGCACAGGCACTTTAAAATACGCACTTTAAACAATTATTATAACAAGCACTTTATTTAAGCATGGGCACTTTTAACTCTTTTTAGCTCTATACGTCTGTTTGGGGCTACGGATAGAAATTACCATTGTGCTAAATCCGGCGTATTTATGTCAATTTATATTGTACGTTCATCAATATGCATTGTCCCATCCAAAAAACAAATATGGCTTCCGTCGCATCATCCAGGTGATGCTTCACATTAGTGGAGATTGAGGAGATTCCCCCCCTTCCATATGTAAAGCGCTTTGAGTGCTGAGAAAAAGCATGTAACAAATTATTATTATCATGAACTAACATCCCATGATGAAAGTAGTTACATTTCTGCTCTTAACATTCCCAAGATGTTTATAATTTCTACAAAAAAAATGATATATCATAAAACATTTTATTCTTTATTTAGTACTGCCCTGAAGAAGCTGCATATATTCCAGAAGATTAAATTGAATTGAAAATTAATAACAAAAATGCCCGTTTAAATGCCTACATAGTTTTTACATCATGTCCTTAATACTTTATTATTATTATAATTTATAGCCACTGCATCATACATGCCGATGCCAGAGTGTGTAAACTTATGAGCTGAACCATCTGTTTAAACAGATTTCAATGTGTTTGGTGATTATAATAATCAGTTAATGATCAGATGTCTTTCTACACTTTAAGCATTTCTCTGTTCTTAAGTTGCTGAATAAATACTGTATACTGTCTGTGTTTGTCACAGAAAGCAGCTGTCAAGGGCATCACACAGGTGGTCATCTCTCGAGTTACCATGGCAGCGCCAGGCATGAGTAAGTGCAGAGAGTGTGGCCAGCGTTATCAGATCTCAGTGCTAAAATAAACCAGCCCTCACACAGCGGTCAATGTTGAATCCTGAGCCGTTTTCTTTGTTCTTTCCAGTCATACTCCCCATTATTATGCAGAGGCTGGAAAAATACAGATTCATGCAGGTGAGTGTTAAGGTGTTCTGTCTAAGGAGCACGCAGTGGAATAAAGAGGCGATGAAATAGCCAGTTTATGATCTGCAGGTGTTTCTGTTATAAATTCACTCTCTCTCAGCCCTCAACGACTGTTGAGTTGGTCTCATATAACTGTCAGTTATCATCAATGCATACAGGTCAATAATTGTTACAAATGTTGCTGTTGATCCAGAGAATTTAATGACACTTTTAACTATTTGAATGAACATTAGATAATGATTTAATGTGCAATGTGTAGCATAATAATAATTTAAAATGAAATTATTATAAAGTGTTACAAAGACAGTCTTATTTGTTATCATTCATTATTTTATGTTGGGATTCCTGGGTCTGTAAAGACTAGAAACGCCTAGCTATAGATGAATGCTTTTATATATAACATCTTTGCATTTGTTCGTTTCTTTAAATCTGTTGCAGAAAATCACATTTCTTCATGGGCCACTGCAAGTCATGATGGTTGGCGTATTGTAAGTGATCACATTTCTCATTATGAAAATAGCAACGATTGATATGGCAAATATATGAGATCTTTCAGCAGAAGAAATGACAACTTGCCTTACTCTGCTTCACAGTCTGATCTTCATGGTGCCTGCAGCGTGTTCACTGTTTCCTCAGAGATGGTAAAGTTTGCATATAAAGCATCTTTTTTAGAGGGATAGTACCTCTTTAAAGTAGCGCCTCAAATATACACTACCGTTCAAAAGTTTGGGGTTGGTAAGATTTAAAAAAATGTTTTTGACATTAGTCTCTTGTGCTCGCCAAGGCTGCATTTATTCGATCAAAATTCAGTATAAACGGTGATATTGTGAAATATTATTACAGTCTTAAAGAACAATTTTTTTAATTTTAATAGATTTTTAGATGTATTTTATTCTTGTGATGGAAAAGCTGAATTGTCAGCATCATTCCTCCAGTCTTCAGTGTCACATGGTCCTTCAGAAATCATTGTAATATGCTGATTTGGTGCTCAAGAAACATTTCTTATTATTATCAATCAATCAATTGTTTTGGGCCACTTTAAATCATTTTAATGCATCCTTGCTGAATGAAAGTATTATGCCCGGTTTTCACAGACAAGGCTTAAGCCTAGTCCCAGACTAAAATGCATAAAAGCCGTCTTATATTTAAGGAACTTGCACTGACATGTCTTAACATGTCAGTGCCATTGTTTTGTCACAAGATGCACATTTTAAAAAAGCTACTTAAATGTCCTAATTTAACTCCCTGGCTTAACCTATCCCTGTCTGTGAAACCAGGCCTTAATGTCTTACTGACCCCAAACCTTTGTAATTTTTTTAATGCATATACTCACCACTTTCCAAGACAGTTTGAATTACCAGAAGTGACTAGAGCAGACAATTTTGGAGCTTCACAGATTCATTATGGCATGAAGCTTATTCACACAATATTTTTTTTGCTGCTGCTTTAATTATCTTTCTCAAAAAAGCTCCTTTCATATGTTATCACAGTAACTGTGGTCTCTGAGCCATATCAGACTAATCAGTCATTTGCACATTGATTTGCAGTTCTATGGCTGTTACCAAGCTGGAACCTGAGCTCAGAGAGTCCATCATTTCTCAATACGGGGACCGTGTCAGTTACGTCTACTTCAACAAGGGCCTGTGAGTGCCAGCCAATCACACTGTCCTATCCAGACTGGATACATGAGCCATCGCCCAATCAGAAGCTCTTTTTCTTTCTTTTTTTGCTAAAGAAGTTGCTAAAAAGAAGCTTTTTGAATTGAGGCTTTGTTTCATGACACATAAAGAAAGTAATGCACTAAAGCATAATTCATGGACAGTTTTTAAACATTTGGCCCTGATTGCTGCAAAGAATCAGTTAGATTTGTATAGATGAGTTACAGAGAGTTTATGGACATTGGATAAACCTGATCCAGTTGCCCTATCATCTGTTCCTGTTGTTTATGACCTGAATAATTGGGAACAGATTGTAATAGCTGAGTACTGTTTCCCTCTGATGGCAAATTCCATCATTCACCACAAACATCTCTCAGGAATTTTTTTTTTTTAAAGTTTAATGCTTTAACACCCTCTAAAGCCAACAGTGAAGTTATTTCAGGTTTTTCTTAAACTGTCAGACATTCAGGAATATACAGTCAGATCATAAACGTTTGTTTGAAATACCAGTTATGAGCATAAAGGGTGGGGGGAGAAGAGTCTATTATACATCAGTTTTAAAGAGCATTTCACAGTTAGTGTGCCTTTAATTTGGAAGAAAAAATCCTGCCCTCACTGTGAACTATCTGAGTTATGTACTTGTTTTCATCATTATAAGATGATAAAATAAACAGACAGCTGTCGAAATAAACCCCCGGTCTGTGATAACTCATGGGTGTTGAACCAAAGTGGACCTTGTGTTTATTTTATCTAAGACTTTGCGCTCACTATTCATTCCTGCCACATGAGGGCAGTATCTGATCATTAAAGTTTTGTGAAGGTACATATGCAGCACTTGACAAATGTTCACCCTGATGGGCAAAAACATACTATACTAGCCAAGTTTGCACATTTCCACAACATCAATTAACAAAGCAACTGTTGTATCTTTGTTGTTGTGTATGTATATGTATTTTTCCTGCATATATATATATATATATATATATATATATATATATATATATACAATCAAATATGAATTTTTCAATTATATTACTTTATGATGAAATAATTCATAAACACACATGTATAAATACTCAGACTTAAAAAAAACTAATGGGACGAGCTGATGTAGTTTAATGTTTTATTTGGTAATACTGTATATTTATCCGTCAAGTGAACATCCACATGGGAATTACAAAAGCATCAAAGACATGCATAGTCTGGTTCTTCTACCACAACTTTTATCATGTGGTTCAGACACTAGGTCTCACATTCCTGCTCTTTTCAGCAAATCATAAAAGAGAAAGACAAAGACTGGTAAAAATGACACAATGATCATATAAATCAAAGGTAATAACACATTTTAAAAAAAGTAGAAACGTGGAAACAAAATCATTTAACTTACGCCATTAAAGTTCAATAACAATTAATACAAAGCAGTTTAAGTAGTTATAGCTCGATGCATATTAAACATTAACCTTGTAGATTTATATAGCCTATTCGTAAGAGTTCAAGCTTGTTTATGACAATGCTTCTGGTATGAAGAAAGAAGCGAGGATATTGAAACAAAAATCTTAATTTAAATTACACTTAAGCTAAAAAAAAGAAAAAAAGCTTCATACATTTATGCTGGAACACTGATAGCCAAAATAGAAAGGCATGAATAGAACGATTACCCATAAGAATGCTCCCTTTGTCAATACAAATGATCTCTGTGTTGATTTTATACAATGATTGTGATGCATTATATCGTCCAAATCGATCAACACTTTTGTTGCTTTCGTCAGTTCATCAGCGGTCTGTCTACTCCCTCTCTCTCTTTTTCTCTCTAACATTATGACCACATCGGGCCACATGGTTCAGCCTGACGAAGCGCCTAGCAACTAGTATTCAAACGCCTCACCCTCAGTCAATCACGTGACTTGGCAACGCCCAATCAGGGGACAGTTGCAACAACCCAACTCTGTGCCTTCTTCTCAAGCTGCCAATAAACTCCTGAGTTTATTGACATCACAGAAGGAAGGAACCTCGCTCTTTGCTTCCTCTTTCTCAGCGCATGCTATAGGCCTGTGTCTTTGCATGCCAATCCAATCAGCCTTGTTTTACTCTAGGGCAAAACGAAGGGTCTTCCCATTGCCATGGCAACTAAAGTCTTACATACCTCTTCGGGTATATAATCTAATGACACATAAAAGAACAATACGGAAGGTAAAAGAGCTCACTAGGATCTTAGATAACTGATGCTGTAATGCTTAAAGCTAAAGCATTTGCAAAACAAGAACGAAAGCATTGAAAATGAGAGTTACAAAAAAGAGGAGACAGTCCTCTTGGTTTTGTCTTTAAAAAGTGCAACAAGTTTAAATAGTATCATCACTGAACTATTAACGGAGGAATAAATGCATAAAACTGACTCATCGTAGGTGTTTGAGACAAGTTAAAGGTTAACAAACATACTAAAAAAAACAAATTAGGGATGATTGATTCATAAATGTGCATTAAAAAAAATCGAATTAGAGGAACTTATTGTATATTGCTAATTAATTATGAACTGTCGTCAGAATAATAGATGTTAACATAGTTATTCCTTCATTTTTCATATATATATATGAAGGATGCACCATGAAACGATGATGAAAAGCAGTGGAGGTGAAATGAAGAACAGCTTCATATACAACAGTTCAACATTCAATAATTTGGTCAGCAGCAAAATTTTGTTTCCATCACAAATTCATGTCTAACGACATCGACTTTGGTCTTTAATTTTAGTTTTTTTCCCAAACCCCAGCTGTCTTAAGTTCTTTCCAGGTCCCTGCACATCTTTGAACTATCTGGGAAGTCCCGCCTCACCATTTATCTGAGTGGACCAATTGGCATGGCTTTGGGAAATTACACTGCCTTCAAAAGTAATACTTTCACTACCACCCCGGGTGGGTTTGGACCAGAATACCAGAAATTGAAAATGCGAAATGAGCTGAGAGACTGCAGTTTTGGGAGATTGTGGAGATCGTTCAGTCCTTTTTGCAGAGAGAAACCTAAGCGCTGTTTTGGGGGGCAGAAAGTGCTCTCGTTTTAAAGATTGTCCCTCACACGATGCCTTGGGTGGGGTCGTTACTTTCGCTCCATTCTATCTCATGTTGCGATATCTAATGAAGACTGTACACTAATCTAGCCTTAAGATGTTTAAATTTCAATTTGGTAAAGTTTTGTCTTTATGTCGATATTAACTTACACCTTATCTATGATATTTGTAAGAATCTCAGATTGGGTGATGTGGAGAGGGAGAGAGAGATACTTTAAGGGTCTTCTACGTCCAGAAACTCTTTCTTGGGTGGCGCGACTCCACGGTACCAGGCGCAGGAGCCGTCTCCTCTCTTGATGCAGGCATAGTGGTCGGACTGGCGGCCGTGAATTATCTTCTCCGTCACCCAATCTGTCCACAGACACTCTTCTGGGGCGTTGATCTCGCATGGGAAGGTCGCACAGCGTGTGATCTGGGTGTAGCAAAAACAATGTTTGTTAACAGGGTGTGATACTGAAAATTATTTTTTAACCAAATTATGTTAGGCTGGCTTTGAGTTGCTTAAATAGGCAATTGCTAAATATAAGCTACATTTTATTATTATTAAATATTAGCTACAGTAAGTAGGTGCTTAGGGACTCAGCTCAGGAGTAGTCTCTAAGTGCATTTTTGCTTACTTCTGTGATATTCTACACAATTTTGTAATATAAATAGTGCAAGTAGTGTGTTAAAAAACAGATGATGTACTAAAGGTAACAGCAATGCATCAGGTGTGTTTAAAAAACTTTTGTGCCCACAAATATAAACAAAAATGTTACTATAAGTGTATATTTCTTTCACTTTTTTTGTCCAACAGGTGAAAATCAAAAGCTTGATCCGCTTCAACAAGCTGCAAAATTTGGGGTAACATTTCTGCTCATAGCATGAACAGTGCAGGACAAGTTGCACCTATTTCATCTAACTTATTCTTGTGTAACTCAAGGTATAAAAGTTTAAAAAGCTTTGAGGTTTGAAGATTTAAAGGCTGGATAAACATATATATATATATATATATATATATAGAAAGATAGATAGATAGATAGATAGATAGATGGAATGTTAGATAAAATGGATGGATGGAATGATGATATGATAGATGGATGGATGGATGATAGATAGATAGATAGATAGATAGATAGATAGATAGATAGATAGATAGATAGATAGATAGATGGAATGTTAGATAAAATGGATGGATGGAATGATGATATGATGGATAGATGGATAGATAGATAGATAGATAGATAGATAGATAGATAGATAGATAGATAGATAGATAGATAGAATGCATGGATGAAATGATATAATGGATGGAGGGATAATAGATAAATAGATGAATGAATGGAGAGTGATGGATGGATATAGATAGATACAATGGATGGATGGCTAGATAGACAAATTAATGGAGTGATAGATGGATAGATAGACAGAATGTTAGATACAATGCATGGATGGATGATAGATAAATAGACGAATGGATGGAGTGAGTGATGGATGGATAGATAGATACAATGGATGGATGGAATGATAGATACAATAGATGGATGGATAGATAGAAAAATTAATGGAGTGATAGATGGATAGATAGATAGACAGAATGTTAGATACAATGCATGGATGGATGATAGATAAATAGACGAATGGATGGAGTGAGTGATGGATGGATGGATATAGATAGATACAATGGATGGATGGAATGATAGATACAATGGATGGATGGATAGATAGACAAATTAATGGAGTGATAGATGGATAGATAGATTCCTCCTCCTGTCATTCTAATTCAATTCAACTTCCTGTGAGTCATGACCAATTCAATTCAGATTAAACCCAAGAATTGAAACACAGCCAGTTCTTCCAATTCTGAATTTTACACAACCCTGGTTTACGGCATGTTTGACAGTAATGATTATTATTTGTCCACAGGAGAAATATACTCGCCTTGCAGTCACACCCCATCTGGTAGCGCTGACTGAGGCTCTTCTTCTGGGTGGCACTCATGGATTCCCAAGGCATGATGAGATCACACAGAGTCACGTGCATCTTGCCGTTGACCTCCGCCTTGCCTGGAAACACAATGTGCAGACAAAACAATCTTGAATCGTCTACGCATATCTGATAGTCACGGGCACGATGAGGCCCAACAGACAAAATAACAGCACACAAGAACACGATAACAAGTTGCCACGTTTACCAAATGTTGTTTTGTTCAGGAATAAACTGTACACCCCTGTTAGTCATCTATTGTGCTATCCCACGTTATGGAGGTCACTGCAGAGTCAAAGCCTAGATTTGGTGAAAAACACTACATGCAAAAAGCTTCTGAACCCTGACGGTGGACCGCGGACTTCACAGAATGGGAGGGGACATTCAACGACATAAACAACCTCAAGATGGTTTCTATTTTTGCTCAAAGCAAAGGTCTCTAAAAGTCTGCTCTGGTTCAACCTGAAACCTGGGAAGTTTCTGCTCTGTGTGGAGAAGAGAGTGTGTGCCTTGAAAACACAACCTCAGCAGTTACTCCGCACTACAGGATCAGCTCTCTCATTATTTTACCTCCCCTCCTCCTCTAAAACTTCAGCTTTAAAGGCAATTGCTACCCTCCACAGACCTCTGCCTTGTCAACTCTGTAATTTGGGCTCTGCTGGAATGATCTGAGATGGGGAAACCAGAAGTTGTCTGTGTTCATCTTTTGACGTTCTTTTATATTCTGTGTTTTTTCCCTTCAGAGTTGCCTGCTCAGCAAGTTCATTAGAGAGAAGAGAAGAGTATTGAAACCCAGCTGTAAATTCAGCACACTGTACATCACCAAGTCACGGTTTGTAAACTTCTGTCCAGTTTGAAAAAGGATCACCTTGAGCGGAGCGTGTGCCAACTGGCAAGTGCTTTGCTGTGAAGGCTGTAACCAATAGCGTTGTGTGGTTAAACTGCACATATTATTTGACCAAAAAACAAGAGCTGCAGAGAAATAACAAGCTTTTACCTGAGATGAGGTACTCCTTTTTGCCGTTAGTGTCCAAATTCGTCACCCCACACACTGCAGATGAGGGTGCGGTGAAGATCACGTCAATGTGGTGGTCTGGGCCTTTGAACATCTGAAAGAGAACAACAGATCCTCTTTCAATTCAATGCAATTTCATTGTAGCTTACATGTGAAAGACAGCCGTTATCTTCATCCCTTACCTTGATCTGCTTGATCTCATATTGGATCCGCTTGATAGGGTTCCCATAAATATCATTCCCAGAATCCACCTCTTTTTTCCCAACCACCTTGGCCCTGATTACTGCAGGGAAAAGATTAATAAAAAGGTAAATTTCATGAATTAATAATTGCATGGATTATTTGTGTTAAAACGCACAGGAGAACTTCTCATGAAAAATACTACCTAATTCACAACACTTGTGTATACACATGAATTCTTAACCTAATTAAATGAACAGTAGTGAATCATCCTCAAAAATGGAAAAAATATATCCCTCTGAGCTCTGTGCATATGCACATCTGTGTCTTTATATATATCACTGTAAAAATTGTTGTTCCAACTTAAAAAATTAAGTGTTCAAGCTGCCTTCAAATATTAAGTTTAGTCAACTTGAAATGTGAAGTTCTGACAACTTGAATATTGTCTGGTTACCATTATTCTTTAAAATATATTCTTTTGTGTTCAACAGAAGAAAGAAACTCATTCAGGTTTGGAACAACATGAGTAAATTATGACAATTATTATTTTTGGGTGAACTATCCCTTTAAGAAAACCCATTTCCAAAGTTTGAAACCACAGTCAACAACTAAATTAAGTTCAGCCAAAGAATCATTTTTTGATTGTGGAATCTTCTCAATGTTTTTCCACCGCTACTTGGACTCAGTAGAATATACAAACTACAGCAAAAGGCCTGTAGAGATTCTGTAGCATCATCATGAAAAGATGAAAAGGCACATGACTCTTGTACTGTACTTTCTCCATGCCACCTCTCATCTGAGGCCTTGTCTAAACACCATGGAGCGATCACTCTCATATAAAGAGAGTCATGCCCCCAAACCCAAATCCCATTTCCTGAAAGTTGAGCGTTTGCAGCTGTCCAGCTTCTCTGTAGCTCTCTTTGTCAGGTCAGCCAACATGCGGCAGAGACGCCTCTCCTAAAGAAGCTGACACATGACAACCTTGCGCTGACTCATTCAATCTCTTGCCTTTTATACTCACCCTTATTTTCCTTAATCATTTTTAGATGCCTGTTATTTTTTCACTAAAGTACTGCACGAAAACATAGCATGGAAGTTAAGGGGACAAAAATAAGCATCTCAACCACTACCACACGAAAGCCCTTTACTCTCCACAAACTTCTTCCCTGTCCTCCTCATACAGACGTACTCCCCTCATACATTTACTTTGACAGAAGAGTACACAGAGCTGCAAACCTAACATAAACTGTGCATCATATTTATACAAACTTTGCTGCTTAAACTAGTGAAGCACATTTTTAAACTATAATTTCATGCTTTATTGTTTGCGATAAGCTGTAATAATTTCTATTTGACATATTTCATCCGTTAAATGTAGGCTTACTGAGATTTCAAGGAGAGGTCTTCGAATGGATTTTACATTTATAGATTTAAGCCCCATTCACACCAAGAACGATGACGATAACTATGTTAGCATCCACATCAACGCATGATAATGTTCTGTTTGTTATAAGTGCGAGCTGCAGTTTTGTCGTCTGCCACTTTAAATGCTCAAGCTATTTAAAGCAGGATGGATTCTGATTGGCTCTCGGTGTTTTTGTCATTCATCAGCTGAAAAAAATAAAAAATAAATCACATTGAAAGTGATTACAACAATATAGTTCCTCTGGGCCGTTATCTTTATAGTTGTGATGTAGACTCTGCTATTTTTGTTGTTGTTGAAACTATATCTTTATTGTTATCTATCGTCCTTGGCGTGAATGGGCTTTATGATTTCTGTCATTAAAGAGGTCAAGCAGAATACATTCTATTTGTTATTGATGGACAGTGGGGGGAAAAAACTACACGAGAAGTTGAGCATTAGTCAAAGATCATGAGAGATTTCTGATTGATGTGTGTTACAAAATCCTTGGGCTAAAGGCCATTCACACCAAGGGGGATAACTATAACGATAACTAAATTAGCATCCACACCAGCGGACGATATTGTTCCGTTTCTTTCTAAACACGTGCTTGTCTGCCGCTTTAAATGCTCAAGCTCGTTATAGTACGATTGATTCTGATTGGCTGTCAGTGTTTTTAATCATACATCAGCTGGATAAAATCGTTCTAAAAATGATTCCAACTATATCGTTTCTCTGTGCCGTAATTGTTATAGTTGTGGTGTGAACTCTGCTATTCTTTAATATTGAGAATGATTTTTAGAATTATATATTTATCGTTATCTTTATAGTTATCTTCCATGGTGTGAACGGGCCTTAAGGGTCCAAAACAACACTGGACCCTAATGACTTCTATTGTATGGACAAAAAACACAACTCTGATCAAAATGTCTTCTTTTGTGCTACCCAAAAAGGCATACAGGTTTGGAACGATGTGAGGGAGAGAAATTTAATTTTCATTTTTGGGTAAACTATCCCTTTAAGCCACACCAAAAAAATGTAGGGTGTCTTTGCATGTATTTGTAAAGAACTATGTTTGCAATCACCGGCTATTATTGCAAATCACTGATTGGGTGATTAGGTCATTCTGAAAAGGGGGTACTTTGCAATAATGACCAGATGAATATGCATTTTCCCACTTAAATGGACATGAAATATTGATATTAATAGCATTAATGAGTATTTAACTCAGTAAACGATATTGGTTGCCTTGGACAATGGTCAGTTCAGCTGTTATTATACAAAACTATCTGACTGCAGAATGCTGTGATTTGACCAATTAGATTCAAGTATTCCAGAGAGCTGTGTAATATAACAAACTATCAAACCAGGTGCCATTTATTTGAAAGAAATATAGCACATACACAGACTTCAAGCAAAACATTTCAAATAAATTTGTTTGGTTTTTACATTATAGAACCATAAATATTCTATTCAAGTATTTAGACACTTACTAGTTGTTAAATGTTAGTGGAAACCTTTGTATATGAATGATTTTATGTTTAATGTTATGTTTATGTTAATGTGTTCTATTTAAGTATTGTGATAATATTATTCATAATTCAATGATTTACATGACATCTAAATTCAATTTAATCCAAATACGAAACACACTTCACCAATGGGCTGTGAAATGTACTGCTTATAAGCTATAAAATGAAGTTGTTGTTGTTTACCTGTTGGTCTTGTCTACATTTGCCTAGGAAACCAATGAGGAAGCAATTACAGGCTAATGTCCACCTCAAGGCTAAACTTGTCTCAGTAAACGGGTTGATCACTTCACTGCTTGGCAAACTGTTTATTAAGTTGTCCATAAAAATACTGGAAGTCACACTTTTTGCGATGTATTCACCCAAAAATAACCAGTCCTTTCCCCATGTCCACAGTGTAGCCATTTGGTGACCTAAAATGAGGAACAGTGTCAATATGCAACATTTATTTGTGTTTGCAGTGCCTCTGGCAAGAACAAGAAAGGGGAACAGATATTTTAAGTTTCTAGGGTATTTCATGTGAAAGTCAGATGCCCATTACACAAAATCAACCGACTTCACAGAGTTCTGTTACCCTTTTTTAATGCATGGTCTACTGGAGTTGTTCTCTACAGTTCATTAAAAAGAAGTGATGACCCAACACAGAAGCAAACCCATATTTAATGTGTTTTATTTTCTATTGTTCAAAACTTTCTTGGATGAAGGGAATGTCACACAACCTGCCCATGTTGGCTTCTACCAACCCTGCTGGAAAGACCAGCTTAGACCATCATGAATTGGTCTTTTATGCAAGTTAGTGCAGGTTTGGTGCTGGTGTAGCTGGTGGACAATCATAACTATGCGGTTTACCATCAAAACTTTCTGATGAAGTCAGTCTTGTTGGTTAAGATCGTTAAGAAGCCGGCTAAGATGGTTAAGAAGCCTGGTGGGGATGCCAGCATCCAAAACACAACGTAGGTATTTTTAGCAGAGATACTGAAAAGTCTGGTCACTACATTCACTTTAGCAATAACTGAACACATTTTACCTAATATGCAAAGATAAGCATATTTAAATTTGTTTAAGTATTACTTTAGCAAGAAATGGTTTTTGAGTGATTTAAAAAGTTTGATTGGGCATACAACTTTGATGTCAGTAACAAAAATATATTAAGCCTTTTCATCTCCCTTTTAAAAGGTAAAGCCCATTTATTTTTTATATTCTAACTATACACAATCAGTTGCATTTTATTACTCACTTTATCGTTTTTTTCTCTACTGTCTGCATCTTTTTCAGAACGGATGTGAATCAGCGACCCATTTTTGAGCAAATGGAAATCCTACTCCTGTTCAGTGATTGGAAATACACCCAAAGAGAACTTATGAGTGTCTGAAAGCTGTCCCGTTGACTGAACCCAGGAGAAACAAAAACAGCTCTAAAAAAGGAGAAAAGATTTTACTGCGCACAGTTTCGTGTTAATCTGCTGCAGATGAAAATGAATTGAGACAGCTTCTCAAGTAGGCCTTCATCCGCAGCAGCTGTCTTGTAAAGCCGACCTCCAATTACAGCTGCTGAAGTTACGGCCTACCCAAAGCAATAACACCTCCTCTGCTCGAGTCAGAAAAAAACATATTCAAAGAGTTCTGAAGCATTAACATATTAGCCATGGCTGCTCCTCCTTAACCCCACCCTGTCCTTTCATAAACAGGCAGTCTTTCCGTAGCATCGATTTGCTTTGCCAGCTGTTTGGATCTGCTGTGTATTTTGTTAGGACAGCTTGTTTCAATCGAGGTATGCTCAGGAACATTTCTGCAAAACTACTTATACAAATGGAGCACAGTTTATGAGACAAACTGGATTTTACAAGTTGAATTAGACTCGCTGCTTAAACTCTCAGGGCTAATTGAGGTTAAAGGGATAGTTCACGCAAAATTGAAAAATCTGTCATCATTTACTCACCCTCATGTTGTTCCAAACCCATTTGACTTTTTGGTTACTCTTTATTTCGATGGTCCACTTTAGACATTCTACTTACTAGTAACTTTGCAACTACATGTCAACTAACTCTCATTAGAGTATTAGTAGACTGTAGTAGATTTTTTAGGGGTATCATGGAACCAAAAAGTAAACGTTTTGAAGGATGTTACTGCTGCTCTCTTCCATATAATGAAAGTGGATGGGGATCAGGTGCCATCAAGTTCCAAAAAAAAAAAAAAAGCATGATGAATGCATCAAAGTGAAAATATTGCTTGTCTGCAATGGACACCATTCATTTTCATGGTATGGAAAAGAGGAGCTTGGGTAAAAATATGTCCTTTTGTGCTCCAGGGAAAATCAAACGTGTTTTGAAAAGACATGAGGGTGAGTAAATGATGACAGAACTTCTCCTTCAAATGTGAGGATGAAAAATAGATGAATGATATCACAGGACAGTCAGAGATAGAAATGGAAAAACACACAAAGTGTAACTGTTGCAGTTTTTGAGCCACTTGCTCACCATGGAAAATATGAGCCCGGGGATATAGGATGCAGGGACATAAAATAACTAGAAAAAGGAAAACGCACACACACACACATACACACACTTACAGCCATTATTATACACCCATGGGCTCACTTTATGGGCTGGAATAGACGCAAATATGAAGGGTTCATTGCTCTTAAAGTTAACGATAGCCCCCTCCCTCCTCCTGTCCAAGTTGCATGCTTTTCTGTGTACGTCAAGGCTTCTTGTGTTTATCCGGGGAACCCGAGCTATAGGGCACGCTAACACTGTGCCAGCTTGTTGCCAAAAGATCAGTATAGTCTTATTCTAAAACCAATTTATTGTTGTTCCATTGTTAATGTAAGCCAAGCTAAGAGCTGTTATGCACCTAAAATTCCAGATGCCAAAACCGTTTTGAGGGCAAGGAGGCCTCGCTTCTCCTGGTGAAGTAATCAAGCAAGTCTTCATAGGATTCTGGGAGCATCCTGCGGTGAGGAGCAGAAACACAGTGGCAACTGCCTGACTCTGAAGACGTCACTCATCGAGAGAGCATTCTGTCATCAACATCACGAGACTAGTGAGGATCACCCAGGGGTGTGGCTAACCCAAAAGGGCTGTCTGCTAATCCAATAGAAATCAATCAAATTTTTCACTAATGGATTATTGGCTATTTAAGTGTCACATGTAGAAGAGTCGTGGTCGAGAACCTATCAAGGGATAGTTCTGTTTAAAATGAAAATTCTGTCATTGTTTGCTTACCCTTCTGTTATTCAAAACTGTATGGCTTTCTGGTAACACTTTATTTTGATGGTCCCCTTTAGACATTCTGTTGACTTTAAGGAATGGACAAAAACATATATCTTTTTTGTGTTCCACAGAAGAAAGAGAGACGGTTACAAATTACTTTGGGTTAGGGTTAGTAGAGTAAGTTGACATGAAGTTGCAAAGTTACTTCTAGTCAGTAGATTGTCTGGTGGGGAGCATCAAAATAAAGTGTTAGCAGCCATTAAGCAGACAGTCTACTAATACACTAATGAGAGTTGAGACAATGAGAGTTGGTTGACTTGTAGGTGCAACGTTCCTTATAGTCAACATAATGTCTACAGGGGACCATTAAAATAATGTGTAACCGGCTTTCTTTCTTCTGCGGAACACACACAAAAAAGTGTTGTTTATTTGTCCATAAAATGAAAGTTATTGGGGTCCTTTGTTGTTTTAAACCTCATTGACCTTCAATGAATGGACAAAAACATTCTTCAAAATATCTTTTCTGTTTTGCAGAAAAAAATGTAAAGTCATACAAGTTTGGAGCGACATTCATCTTCAATTACTGATTTGTATTTACATAAATAAATAAAAACTTTAAATTAAATGCAGTTTGTCCCCGGGATTCCTCACACTCAACACAAACAAATCATTAATTGCATATATATATATATATATATATATATATATATATATATATATATACACACACATTTATTTATAATTTGTTTCCCGACATGTCCAGATGCTCACCCCCAGATATAATGCGACTACTCCAATCTCATCTAAAACTTCAAAGCTTGTCTAGATATTTTATATCAGGTCAGTCTGATGTTTTTGTGCTGATGATATTTATCCTATAAAACATATTGCCAATATTTCTTCAGTGAATGCTGAAAGGTAGGTTTCCGTGAGAGTCACCTGTAGCTGTTGTAGTCAGTTGTTCCCATTGTGTTTATCAAGATTTATTTTTTTGTGATTTAATTATACAAGCATCAGAATGGAATTATATCTCACAGTTCAAATGGAGTGATGTTCTGTCGTGTCTGTCTTCAGCTTTATTCCCACTGCTTCATTTTTCCTGCCTGACCCACATTCCTGTTGCCCGATAATCAAGCATATCCCACAACGCCTGCTCCATCCATAGATGACTTACACACTCTTACATATGCACATATCATAATCAAAATGTCATAGTTTCCATGAAAACATACCCACCACAAATACTAGCCACATCCTGAGTTTCCGTATGCCTGCACAGCTTTTAGCAATCATGACCAGCTCGGAGCCCAGGCAGACCACTGCACCAAAAGTCCCCAAACTCCTCTTCCACTCCTACCTTTACAGACAGCACTCACTGACTTTACTGAAGGCCACAACAACCAGAATATACTCCACCTCACAGGTATCAAACACAACATTATTTTAAGGATTACAAAGGCCATTTGGTTGTTTTTACCTTTGAAAAAAAAAACAGACCTCAAAACTTCCCTAAAAAAGCATATAGGCTATAACATATATAACATTATATATATACACAATATATATATATATATATATATGTGTGTGTGTGTGTGTGTGTGTGTGTGTTATAGCCTATATGCTTTTTTTCCTCTATGATAGTTCTTCCAAGCATGTGACATAAATTTAAATAATTTGCTAATTGTGAAATTCTTACCACGCATTATACATTATAATAATTAACAAAAGATCCAATGAGATGGAAAATATGCTTTACAAAATATTTAAACTAAATGAATATGGAACGACCACATGGCAAGTAATTGTGTTAACTGGATCTCTTACACCACAGGGGTAAAACCTGAGCTGGAGAATGGAGCTGTTCTCCTTCCACTCTGGATACTCTCTGCCTGTGGTTTCTTTGAACACGTTTCTTTCTTTTTGAACTCCTGACACAATTCCTCACTGTAATAGAGAACAACAGTTGGGTTACGGAAGTTAAAATCCCATTCATTTTCTCCATATAGGAACTGCTTTTTAACGATAATGTATAAACCTTCTAGGAGCTCTGAGGTTAAGCGATAGCATATGCTCCTCTAGAAGATTTTGGATTTATTTATTTATTTATTTTAAACTTTTTTATTTTTTTATTCCACGGCTGAAAATCATGACAAGAGTAATTGTACACTTTAGAATATATTTACTGTATATTTTTTACAATTTATTTTTAAAAATTGTACCATCATTTTTTATTCAATTTCAGATTACATCATTCACAGTGTTTGTAAGTATTTTAGAGTCCTTCCTAAAATAACTTGAATACAATTTTCATTGCTTAGAACCTATATTGAGTAATTTTTTTAAATATGAAGAAAATTAATGGGGAAATACTTCTGGATTTTTAAATGGGGATTTTAAAGCAATAGTTCGCCCCAAAATGAAAATTCGGTCATTATTTACTCTCCCGTCATTCAAAACCCATACCGTATGGTCACTGCGAACTGTACCAACTTATATAGATGTCTATGAAGACTATTTAATATCGAACAGCAGTTACACTGGCTGCGTCTGAAAGCTTAAAAATGCTGCCTTCGGAGGCTGCATACCAAGGTAGGTCCAAATCCAATGTTAGCTTCACTCCCTGGCTCCTGAAATACCTTCATCTGATCGATTTTTGAAGGCAGCATAGATGTGTCCTTTTCTGCCTTTGATATCCCACAATCCTGGCCATTCCATTCTGTGATAGTTGAGCTAAAAAATAAAGATGGCGTCTAAAAGTTGCATTTGTTGGTCAGTTTGTGTGGAAATGTAAATTTTTTAACATCGTTTTCCACTTTTGATGCCATTCTAGCGAGAAATTGCTATTGTAGTAATTAAATATTCGCCTTGGTTATCACCAAAGCTCTCTCTGTTTTTTTTTTGTAGATTATTAAACTGTTACGCTGCCTCAGAAGTCTGTCCGAAATCAGTTTTGTGAGGTACCTTCATCATTTGCTTAAGCTTTCGGACGTAGCCTGTATATCAAGCTTTCTCTCTCTTTTTGTGTACTTGGGCTATGTCCACACAGCGTTTTAAAATGAAAACCATCCTTGTCCATACTGGTGTTTCCACTGCGTTTCAGAAAGATCTACGTCCACACAACACTGCCGAAAACGCATGTCACATGACATTCATGCACACTGGGCATGCGTGAACATGTCTCTCTTATTTAACACACCTGATTCAGATCATCAGCTCGTTAGGAAAGACCTCCATGAACTGAAAGGTGCAGTATGTAATATTGACAGCTAGTGGTTAAACTGGGTACTGGAGTCAAAATATTGGAGAGAGTTGTTTCCCCACCCTCTCCTCAGACCCAACGCTCACGCGGGTTGCCAGATTGAGAACACACAACAGAAACGAGCACAACTGACACAATACACTGTGTTTAAACCAACCCGGGGTGTCAAAATACTATTGGGTAAATGGGCAGTGGGCGGAGTCACACAGAGCAAAACAAAAACAGACACTCCAACACAGAACTCACATTTACAAGTAGAATAACTGGCTGTAGCATTGTTTTTCAGAGAACAACTTAACATGTTTCCTAAATATCTGCAGACATTTAATGGTATTTTAATGCTTTAGTATAGTTAAAATATTACAACCCCATTTCCAGAAAAGTTGGGTTTTGTAAAAAGTTTTGTAAAATGCAATAAAAAACACAATCTGTGATTTAATTCTCTTAAACCTTTTTTTAACTGCCAAAAGTAGAAAAGATTTCCAAAATTTTCACTGACCAACATAATTGTCTTTTGTAAGTATAAACAAATTTTGATTTTTACGGCTGCAACACACTTCAGAAAAGTGGTTTGCAACAGTCCACAATGGGCAGGTGAACTGGTAATAGGTGAGGATGTAAAAGGAGCTTCGTCTTTGCAAGCAAAGATGGGTCATGGCTACCACTTTGAGCCAAATTTCATGAGAGAATTGTCAAACAATTCAAAAATCACATTTCTCAATGCAAGATTGCAAAGAATTTATGTCTTTCACCATCTACCATACATAATATTGTGAAAAGATTCATGGAATCCAGAGAAATCTCAGTCTGTGTGGGACAAGGTAGGAGATCTCCGTTGAATGTGCATGACCTTTGAGCCCTCAGATGGCACTGCATGAGAAACCATCATGCTACTGTGTTAAATATAGCCACATGTGCTCAAGAGTACCTGAGTACCTGCATCAAGAAATGCAACTCAAATCTCTGTTACACAAGGAGAAAGCTATACATCTGTTCAGTGGAGAGATGCTGCCGAGTTCACTGGGCCCGATATCATCTCAGACAGTGTGTGTAGTGGTCAGATGAGTCCATGTCTCAGCTTGTTTTTGGAAAATACAGACATCGAGTTCTCAGTCCCAAAGATGAAAGAAACCATCCAGACTTTCATCAGCAACAGGTGCAAAAGCAAACATTTGTCATGGCATGGGGGTGCATCAGTGCAAACAGTATGAGTGACTAACATTTGTATGGTACCATTGTACCATTGACATGGAGGCTTATATTTGGATTGTACAGAGACATGAACTGCCATCAAGATGACATTTTTCCAGGGAAGCAAGACAATAGGGGCTGTCACAACGGATCGTTCTAGTAACTTAGTTAGGAACTAGCCACCAGGGTGGTTCCCCGAGAATGAATGGTTCCCATAGGAACATTTTCCTGGTTGCATTTGCACCGCTAGGAACTCTGAGGTGACATAAGCCGCGCTTGTTGTGACTTATTTTGACGGCGCTGAGAACGCCAGAACCTGAGCACAGTGCTCACATTCTCCATGTTCATTAGTTTACGATCTGTCTAACAGTCCTGTCTAATGCGTTATTAGATAGAACTGTTATACATAAGTAGACAGTAATGAAAAGTTATTAGCGTATGGTTTCGCTTGGACCCCTCAAAGTCGCGTTGGATTTTCTCCTCAGCGTAAAGGTTTAGAGGCCCATCTATCACTGTTTTCCATGTTCATAGAGTTAGTTTCTGGAGTAAATATATAGGCTATAATCTGTGTTTATACAGCCTTTTTTTTAAATGGCGGGTGCTGGTGTTTCACATGCATTCGTCCAATCAGCGTATACTAACGTCACGGATAGTTCCTATAGTGCTGGTTTAGATCCAGAGATAGCTAAATTAGTTCCTCCAAAAGGAGTTCCTAGTACTAAAATCATTCCTAGTTCCTGCGGTGCGAACACGCCAAAAACCGGGAACTACTGCCAATAGTTCTAGGAACTATGAAAAGGTTCCTCCGGTGCGAAAGGCCCTAATGTGCCAGGCCTCATTCAGCTTGTGCTACAACAGAGTGGTTTCGGAGACACCATAGAGAGGATGTGGATATTGAATTATTGTCTCTTATTGAAAATTTATGACCCATCATGAAAAGGAGAATCAGACAACGACGATCACGGACTGTTGAGCAGATGTCTTATATCAGGATGATGTCTTTATAAAAATTAGTATTCAATTAGTATTAGTATTCAATAACAATTAGTATTCTCAATTAAAAAGTGTAATTAAAAGAAAAGGTGACGTTACACAGAGGTAAACATGCCTCTGACCCGACTTTTTTGGAGTGTGTTGCAACAAAATCTAAATTTATTTATATTTTAAAAAACACAATTAAGTTGGTCAGTGAAAACATTGGAAATATTTTCTCTGTAATATTGTCAGTTAAATAAAGGTTCAAGAGAATTAACAAATAACAGATTCTTGATTTTATTGCATTTTACAGAATGTCCCATCTTTTCTGGAAACGGGGTTTGTACATCACCTTGAACTGAGTGTGTCAGATAAGGAGGACACAGCATTTGTTGGATTCACGTGCATCATCATAATTGTTGCTTGTACAAGAAATCCAGTGCAAATGTTCTTAGATTCTGAGGTTTACCAACATGGAAAAGGTCAGAATTGGACAACTGATGCTTCAGGCATGGGTATATAAACAGGCAGAGCGGGCATGGCAGGATGTGGAGAAAGGCTGGTTTGTGTGAGGTTTGCTGACTGCATTTAAATGCCATTCATTTCCCATTTTATCAAAATACATATGGGGAAAGATTTCACATTTGGAAGTTTTTTGTCAGATATTTCCAGCATTTGCTGTGAGGAGGAGCAACCACACAAGAGGGAAGATCGTCTGACATGAAGCTTTCAAAAGTCACATCTTCACTACAATCTGACGTAAACTGCAGCATGCTGTGTGTGACCAAAAATATGAGGTTCAGGTAAACAAACGTGACGCACAAGGTGATTGCAATGAGCATTTCATGCTCGCGGGACGGTGGGAGGTTGAAGATTTCCTGGAACTGACTTGCATATTTAAATATTTTTAGCTATCTAACTATCTGTTTTTGATAACTGCTCTTCTCTTTCTTTATGACCAAGAGAAACAAGTGCTTGGCTTGGCCATACAAACAACGCTCAATGCTGTTTTACCTTTAGTAAATTCAAAGAAAAGCAGTGCGAGTTCTTCTGTTTATTGCTTCTGTCTGGGACTATTAAATGCGGCAATGAGCTCTTTCATATTTTACTGAGCCAGGGAAGAAGATGACAGTTTCCAGACAAGATCAGATGAGATCTTTATACTGCGTAGCAGGTGGAACTGATTGGTTTGGTTATGACATTAAAACAGCAATTTTCTAGTTGAGAACAAGGTATGTTTGAATTGAATAAGCAAGCTAATAACCCTGTTCTCTTGGGACACATCATTGAATCTGTACAGACAAACGTATGTTTATAATAGTATGGAAGAAACAAATGTTATACTTCAAATAACGTTTGGAATTTTGTGTCAAAAGTTTGCTAAAATGCTTACTCTTAATATAAAGGTTCTTTATTGACATTTAAGATTCCATGAAGAGCTTTTCCATAGCACAAACACTAATAATAAAAATGGTTAAGATAGATAACTATTTGAACAAAAATTACATTAACGTTACTGGAATAATGTTTGTTCGTAACTTTGAGAGAACCATGCCAGAACGTCACATCTGTTTTTGGTTTTGTTTCACATTTGTGTTTTCGTGTCTTTTATTTTGAAATTTATCTTAATCATGTTTCTTCTAATTTTAGTAATGTCTTTTCTTAGACAACTAAACAACATAACGTAATTTACTAGAGCGTCTGACAAAATATTATTTGCTGAAATCTATTTAAAATGTTTAATTCATTTCAATGAACTATTTAAAAAAAAAATCGGTTTGAATGAATGATTCAATGACTCAATCATAAATACTTCACTTGTTTCATTACTGGATGAATCATCGTTTCTGAATAAACCTATTGAATGAATGATTCAATGACAAATACATATTTTGACAGTCTCTTGTCGTAACGATGTATTCGATACAATCGTTATTTGAAGCACAGGGTTACTTTTAAATGGTGATTTGCTCTTTTTTGATTGCTTTAGTAGACATCAAGTGTTTATATCCAAACTATATAAACTTTTATCCCAGTACTTCTGTGATAATTTGAATATTTGTCACACGGAAATAACGATACTGAGTGTGTGGTTGAAAAGTGTGTTTTATAGATAGCCTAAGTTCATTCGCTGAGTCAGCAGCAGTGCAAAAACGCAGATCAGATGTTCCAGTGTGATTTTTTTTTTCAAAGGTTTATTAGACATAGATGAATTGTTGTCATTTAGGAATATGATCATGCGGTTCACGAGTTCACACTTACAAATGATCAGAGAATAAATAGTTATGCGTATTTGGCGTGCTGTCCGGGGGGAAATTGGGCCCGAACCCAGAGTACTCCCCCCGTATCTCTTGGTTAGGAAGATAACCAGGCAAGTGTGAGGAGACGGGGTGGTGGAGGGATGCTGAAAACTGTCGAGGAATATGGGTGAGTCGACTGTGTGTATTTATAGGCCTTTAATCATGCTGATTGAGTGGACCTGTTGATTACTGATTGCTGACAGCTGGTTGGAATGACTTGATTGTTTGATCATTAGAACGTGTTCCTCTCGAACCTTGTTAATAAAACATCATTTGTTTGAATCGAGATCGCAATTTTTTAACGATTAATCGTGCAGCTCTAGTTTCTCGTTTAGCTTCGTTCGTGTAACCTTGTAGGCCAGTTTAGTCAGGTCTGTTCAAGTCAAGTTCAAGTCAAGTCATTGTGTGGTTTTGTTTATTTACACGTTTGCTTTAATAAACTGTGCATGGGTTCGCAACTCTAGGCTACTCTCCTTCGGTGGTCTTAACCATTAAACAAAGTTCCGAGAACGTTCCCTGTTAGCTGGGTTATAAGTAGTAGGGCTGCACGATTAATCGCAATTTACATGAAATCCCACTTAAACCGATTTGGCTTATCGCGATTATGAAATCGCAAAGGCTGCGGTTGTTTTTTATGCGTAGGTTTTCATTGTACGGCTCTGTAAACGCTGCTCCATCTGAAAGCACTGTGAGTTTGAGTCACTTATAGCGTGCATTTGAAACATTTGAAAAAGCAACACGCGTCAAACATCTTTCCAAACATGAGAAGCATTTATGAACCTCTTGTCCAACAAAAGACAACATTTAATAACATGTTTTTACACCAAAGTAACTTCATAATGACAGTTGAGCATTTCAATCAAAGCGTTTCAATCTTCTGTTTATTCAGCTACAGCGATGATGCCCATATGGATTTCCTAGGGGGCCAATGTTTCGTAAAAATTTGAAGCTTCCCCGGGCGCCGCCATTGATTAGCAGACCCCCACCTGCTGTTAGCATTCCATTGACTCCCATTCATTTTGGCGTCACTTTGACAGCGAATAACTTTACATCTGAGGCGTTTAAAGACTCCATTTGTCCATTATTTATTTCTAAAGAAACACGACAATGTATAAAAGGCTCCATTACCTTGTATCTTACGTTATGGCCCCGTAGAAGCAGTTTTTGTAAAAGTAGGCTAACGATTGCGTCATAACCACGCGACTCTCTGTCGCACAGTAGAGAGATTACCGTATAGACAGGAGGAGAATCTTGCGGGTAATCGGGGGGACGTGGAGGCAAAATGACAAAGTAATTAATCAGAATACTTAGCAAAAGTTGCTCCTGCTCCTAGCTCATGGACAGCTCCTACTCACACTCTCCGTCTCTGCAAGATTCGGAAGGGAATGATTCAGATTTCTCTTGGCACAGCTACTAGAAGACAGACGGGTTGCTCACGTCACATCTACGTCGTCAAGCTCAGTTTGAGTCTGCGCAGTACCCTCGACCATCAGGAAGTGAGTGCTTCTAATTGACTTCACTTTTCTCCGTTGAAACCTATGGGGTCGCTGTGTCCAGTTTATATACTGTCTATGGGATTTCCTAGAATGATGTGCGTTATCCTACTTCTGCGGCGGGGCATATTTGGTGTGTCTGCGTGAGAGCGCCCTCTGGCGTTCAGATGGAGCAGCATTTACTACCGATCAGCCGCACTGCACTGAAAAGCTGCGCATGAAATAAATCGCAGCCTTTGCCAAATCGTGTGCGGTTTCATTGCAATTAATCGTGCAGCCCTAATATATATACACACAAATATTGTATAAACACAAATTTTTATATTATATGCGATTCATCGATTTGACAACACTAGTCCGAATACATAGTATTCGAAAAATAGTAGGCGAAAAGTACATGGATGACCTGCTACTTCCGCCGTGATTCTGGAGTGTGCATTCGATGGACACTTTACTATCCCATGAGCCCACGAGAGGCTTTTTACGCATGGCAGTGAAGTGACACAACTGATGCTGGTAGGTAACAACAGTAATGCGATTTCAGATGCAACGTTAGTCTCACTGCTCCTTTACATTATTGTTTCCTTGTTACTCTACATGAATGACCACCATTGTTTTAGTGAGCTCAAGTACTGCAGTCAAAAAAATAAATCTTTGGTCCTACACTAAACCTTTTCAAAGGGCTACCTGTGAGAAATGTTTGTACATTTGGCATCCTCCACTGGTAATTCCTCTCTTTCCCCCCCCCCAATTTATAACTTCCCTCACCCTCCACCAAAGGAATCCTCACCACTTCTGTATTCAGGAATGTTCAGCACCACACCCCGGCCCGCTCTCTGACCCTTGTGACCCTTACAGTCTATACACCCTTGACGTGAAACCAGGCTCGTCACTAGACAGTTTGCCAAAAAGGATCAGGCTAGACTACGATCCCAGCCTGAGTGCATTTGAACAGATAAATATTTTGAGCAGATGACCACTATAATTGGGCCTTCAGTTGGGAAGTTTATACAGTATAAACAACCGTTGGTACACCAAAGAAAATGGGGCGGTTTAAATCCTCAAAGCCCGTAGAGTCAGCATGAATAGTAACTCATTTTATCTGCAGAAATGTACATTTCCATGTAAAACAGGATATACAGTACAGTATCTCAGTATTAGCTATCAGTTGATATTGGAGATTTTGTTTTATTTTTATTAGATATTTAATTCATTTACTCTATTTTTTTACATTTAGATTACCTTAGCCATCATCTAACGCTCACTTAAAGTTAATCTTTAGCCAATCTCAAAAAATGAATATTGATTTTTCATACTGTACATTATAATGTTGTGATCGCTAAATTCACTGATTTTAGTTTTTAGTATTTTATTTATAGTTTAATTAGACAAAATAGAATAGAATTTCAATATCGACCCTGTTGTTGGCCATAGCATGAACATAATCATTGGCTTATCTGTTTCTATATTTGTAATATTGATGCACCCCTAATGTTCAGTGTAGGTCGAGACTTGATTTTATCCATCAGTAACTGATTAAAGATTATGAAAACAGTTTTTATTTTTGAATTACATGCACACATGAATCATTCACCGTAAGATCAGGAATGTGCACTAAAAAAACTTGAGAGGGTTGATTTAGATTTCATGTTGACTTCTCACAGGTTCTACTGGCTGCTAAGAAAAACAAATTACATTCATTCCTACTATCTTTTTCAGTCGTTCTGCGGGCAAACAAATATTTTGAGCTTTGGAATGCATTCTGGACAACAGACTTTAAAAGCTCAAGGGGGAAAAAAACCTAGTGGCACAGCTCATGTTACAGTTTTCAATCTTGAGACAATCCTGTCACTGTTCAGACTCTCTAAAAGCATGTTGTGCTCGTCTATGACTCAATAACAGTGAACTGCTAGGTAAATAATGGCGCTATGTCACTCCCATAGGGAACGGAAGACTGGATCCACATGACTAAGGCTAAGATTTTTATGTATGACACGTAGAAACCTTATTAATACCAAATACAGATTCAAAAAGATGGCAAAAACACTTACAGACCGCAAAGGGCAAATAACCGCATTTTTGGTTATTTTATTAATATGCAGACATCCCGTTCTGTCATGAAATACGAGCACTAAATTAATTTCCGGCTAATAGCCTGTTCATTTCCACTGCAAGTCAGGAAAGACGCAAACCTCACGGAACAGCCACTAAAGTTAACTTTTCACGAATAGATGGAAAAAATCCTTCTCCCTTGATCCAAGAAGCACTGGTTCAAAGCCAGTGAGCTGAGGCAAGGGCGTGCAGTGCAGCCAAAGAGTGCGCTTTTCTCACTGTTTGAAGAATGCCATGCATATTTCTTAAAGGTCCTTGACTTTCATTGCTTTTTCCTCATCTTTCGGCCAGATGTCGGATGCATGCTCTCCGATGGTTTCTGCAGGTTCAAATCAAATTGTAAGCCCTCTAAAGCACTTTAAAAGAGTGTACATTTGTCTTATCTTCTATTAGCAGCATAAGACAGGGCTTGGGTTCTGTTCCAACGGCGGGCACACCTAGAAAATCATCTCTGGACAACTCTTGAATTAAGCGTGAACTGGGAGGGAAAGCCCCAGTGGGATGCAAAACATTCTTGCAATTTTTTATGTCTCCATCTGAGAGAAATATGGATAGAGACCAGTTGCACAGGAAATCAAGGCCTTAGTCAGTAGCACTCCTGTCCTCCCTTTCTCTTTTCTATACTTCATTCTCTCCCTCAATTGTTCATCTTTATTATTATTTTTTTGTCTTCAATATCAAAATGTGTTCACTAAGAGGCACTTAGTGACACACTAGTCAGGGCAAAACAATAAGATGGTCCAGAGTCAGTGTGAGAGAGTTTTGTACCAGTCTCTTACCCTTCAATTTTTAAAATAAAAGTTCTTATATAAAATATAGTTCCATGAAGAACCTTTAACATCCACGGAACCTTTATGTACAACAAAAGTTTAATACGCTTAGTATTCTTTATTATTCACTGTTCACTGAAAGGTTCTTTGGGGAACCAAAAATGGTTCTTCTATGGAGTCACTGTGAAAATCCCCTTCTGAAACCTTTATTTTTAAGAGTGCTATCATGCATTAAGTTATTTGATATATGACTTGTAAACGTAAACATGTGGCTTTGTGTGATGTAAGCTATCTAGCTCACTGACACAGATCGGATGTGGTTGGAAGTATCAGTTAAAATGGGCTGAAATTAATAATTAATGATCATTTTCAGATAGAGTCACATGATAGTTGTGAAGTTTTCCATAGTTATCGCAAATGTAATTGTAAATGTTTCGTTGTAAAATATTTCTAGACATTTTTATAAAGAAAATACATGAGTCACACTATAAGAGCAGATGATTTGGAGGCTTGCAGCTAGACAGTGAATCGGTGTAAATCTACAGGTCAATAAGAATAGTGTGAATGCATCATGCTGTTTGAGTTTCAATCTTTTACCAGCAGACATCAGTGTCACCTCCACAATTGTTGTTCTGCAAAACAACATCTCACCATCATTTTCCCATGCAACAGACAAATACTTTGTCAGAATCTTATTTTGTATCCTAAATGTTTTGGCTCTGTGTATTCAGGGCAGCTGAAAGCTTTCTGTGAAACTCAGACATAATGAGTTGTTTTTGAGGAATGAAATAGAGAAGCCAGATATAAATAGATATAAACAGGCCACAAAACGTCATTCAGCTCAAGCTCCAGGACTGTATGTGTGTGCCGAAGATAACAGACCAACAGACAGAACACTTTATCTACTGTTATCCTGGGCACTAAATAATAGAACAGAAGCATAAGATGGAATAATGGAGCAATTCCAATAGGGTCCTCGCACCATCTGTGCTCAGGCCCTAAAAAACACTGATGAGATGAAAAACACATCCAGGTACAAGTACAACCACAAAAAAAAAAGGATAGCAGCCTACATTTTTTCAATTTTCACAACCCAAAACCTCACAGAGGTGCCACTGAATGTGCATGAACTGATTCAGTGAAGTTCAGATGCACAGCCTGTTTAATGCTGCACAGAGACTGCATAAATGCATCTACAGGAATTATTTTATGATGTTATGAAATTGTGAATATGGAATAACTGAAATTAGGAAAATTTAAATATCTGAATAAAAATGTATTATAAAGAATTATAATAAAATTAAAAAAAAAATTTTTTAAAGAAATAAATATTCAAACATAATTCTGAAGCTAAATTTCATTCACACAGAAGTAAAGTGGCATAAGAGCTGCCTCTGATACTAAGGTCAGAGGTGGGTCAGAGTTTGCATGTTTTAGTACTGCTTTTATGTGGCATTTTTGTGTGTGTAGAGGTTTACTAAAATATCTAGCTCAGCCCCTGTGGTTGTGATGATGCATTCATCAACAAAGCAGCATCAGAGCAGAGAGAACTTTGTTGTTGTCATGACAGAGGATATATTTCATTAATCATGGATAGTTTCAGGTTTCTATCTTCATAATTATAAAAAATTGCATTTACGCAGCATTAAACAATAGGCTATACGGTGTAAAGACGCCTCAACTTTAATGCTGATCAATTCGCTATAGTAACAATTTTGCATTGTGACGTAGCACCGTTTAGATTGTTGACACGCACTTACCAACATCAGCATTGCAGAACGCCTGTTGAGGATGAACGGGGGAACAACTGCACGCTTCTGCGATCTCTCCCACCCGAAACAGTACCAGCACCACAAGTGTGCCAATACAGCTCTTCATCTTTGCTTCACTTTAATATCTGACAGCAAATGTAGAGGCAGGTAGACGATCTTCTGCAATGACAACAATGATCCAGTCCCTCACACAGCCGAAAAGTACAATGTCCACCGCCGTTCAAGATGCCCACACGCTGAGTTTTAGTATGACTATTGCTGTTAAATTCCTCAGAGACGAACGGGCTTGTTGGTAATAAAAGAAGTGCACTGCTGCTCTATCTAATGGTCTTTCCAGGCTTCTTTCTTTTCCACTGCCTTCTATGGGTGTGTTCTCATGGAGAGACCAGGTTCATGCCTTAATACTGCGCGTGGACTCCTCCCTTCTAAACCAGATTCAACCAGAGGTGGGCGCTTCACGAAGGTCCTCGAAACATTTCTTTCACTCTTTCTGTCAGGACGGCGTTTTGTACAGATAAACACATTTAAGCATTAAACAAATCTATTATAGCAGCACAGTCTTTGTTAGAGAAAAAATAGACTTATATTGGCTAAGCTGCTTTTTCGTCTTTCTTTTACATATTAAAGACAATTATGTTGAAGACAAACATCCAACTAAAACGTTTTAGATGCATAAATAATGTTTTTGTGCTAATGTTTTAAGATCATTATAACTTTGAATAGACATTCTGATAGAATGTTTGTTCATAACTTGAAAGAACGTTAGCCAAAGTAAGAACGTTTCCTGATGGGTACGTAGCGACAAACTGACACCATAACAACACATTAGAATGGATAGTTAATTTAAAAACGAATCGTAGCCTAAATGATGATTCTTTTCCAAGTCTTCTAAACCCATGTGATAGTTTTGTGTGAAAAAAAAAAGAGATTCCTGAACAGTCTTTATTCACAAATAATCTTGTCATTCTTGGCACGTTGCTTCATTAACAAATAGTTCTTCTGAGTCAAACCTTTGAATCGTTGATTCGGTTCACAAATCCTGTTTAAATGATTCTCTCATGAATAGGACTTATCTAATTACAGTCCTCTCGCACAAAGTTATCACATGAATTCAGAAGACTTCGAATATAGAGCCACATTGGCTACTTTTATGATTTATGATCGTTTTTCATTTTTTTGCTTCCAAAAAGCATCACGAAGCACAATGAAAATATGTGGGAGGCTACTGTAGTGCTTCTCTCATTCTGTCAGTATAATAATAGCCTATATAAAGTAGAATAAATCTTCCTTTTTCTTTCTGCTTTCCTTTTTTTTCCATTATCCGCTCTTTTGTTAAAACAGCTTTTTACCCTTATTGTGAACCGTAATCCTACAATAAAAAAAACGCATTTCTTCATATTAATACACAAAAGCACACCAGAGATGCTGAATAGGGAACATTAGCTGCTATCACATCTACAAGGAATTTGCTCTTGTAGTCATAAACCTACTGAAGTCTCTTTATTGTTTCTCTTCCCACTCAGAACAGCAGTAAAAGACTCTTTTCTCCTGCGTCTGCCATGAGGCTGTGTCTGCAGCTGGCTCACTCTCATTGTTTCCACTTTGACTAGAGGGAAAAGCAAAAATCCACAATGTGCTGCTCTGAGAGAGAATGAAGTAAAATAAATAAATTAATGCAATGGTTGGAAAATCTCATGGCAAGTTTGTTGGCAATGACTCCATCTTAATGATGACATCACCACTCTGGCTGTGGCTGCACAGCCCCTGTCACATGACCTTGTTTTTATTTCAGTTTTGCATTTTTAAAAATCTCTTCTTAATAAAGAGCTTAGGTTAAAGAGCACAGAGTCTTAGTTTATCACAAGGCCCAATCTCAAGACACACATCCTTAACTTCAGGGGCTGAGAAGATAGTCACCTCTGTTGTACTAGTTTGACTGAGAAGAAAGCTTGGTATTGATGCTGTGCCTTTGTGAAGGAAAGAAACTTTGTGACTTGGTCTGCTGTTGCGTGTTTGATGGTGTGCGGCACAGACAAAAGCAATTTAGTGTCTGTGGTAATACTTAACAAGGAAACTATGTCAAAAATGTGTATGTGGTGCCCAGAAGGAGTGTTTTCGTGATTTTTTTTTATTTTTTGCATCCCTTGCAAAAAAACGGCAAATTACCCAGACAGAGCTATACAATGAAACGCCAAGCTTTCTTGTGATGGTCAATTTGTAAACAGTGGCAACAGTGAACTAATCTGCGCCTCTATATGGATTTTTTACGTAATGATTTAGAAATTACAGTCTGGCTTTTCTTAAAATATGACTGCATTATTCCAACAGAGGTTTTCTTATAGGACCATAGCGAGGTTATTGTCTGGCTCTGTGTGTTTGGAATAACAATTACTGCTTCTGTCAATCATTAAACAATTACCAATAGAGTGAGGCTGCAGACATACAGGAGATGAGAATAAAAGCAGAAGAGCAGAACATTTATTCACTTATTATGTGAGCCCACTGTTTAATTTATATTAAGACTAAATCCTGTAATTAGATGTATCATCCTGAAAAGGCAGTATTTAATGTGCAACAGGTAAATACCATCTAGGAAGTAAAATTATATGCTTAACAAAATAATGCGTAGGAGAAATTACATGTTTTAAAACTACACCAACACAAAAAAGACAGGAAAAAAATCGTATTGTATTTATGGTATCTGGTGGGTGACAATGGCATAATTGTTAGCATTCAAGTTGCAAATGCATGGATGTTTTATTTTTATTTTAATTATTAATATTTTATTTTTTAAAACTTCACCAACTTAATGTTTCATTTGAAAATGACAGCAAAAATCTTATTGTATTTATGGTATCTGGTGGGTGACAATAGCATAATTGTTAGCATTCAAGTTGCAAATGCATGGATGTTTTATTTTAATTTTAATTATTAATATTTTATTTTTTTAAACTTCACCAACTTAATGTTAATGACAGCAAAAAAAAATCTTATTGTATTTATGGTTTCTGATGGGTGACAACAGCATAATGTTTAGCATTCAAGTTTCAAACCCATGGATGATAATAAAAAAATAAAAAATGATGTAATGTAATGTAAAATGTAATGTAATGTAAAAGTGGCTTAAATGGTTACATTCAAACCATTAGTGTAATTTAAAAGCCCTTATTTCAATCTCTCAAGAGGTTGTGGAGACTCCTGCTGGACAGAATAAAACATGGCGGAAAAAAGAGAGGAAAGCACAGAGGGCATAAAAAATAATAAAAATAAAAAAAATATAAAAAATATAAAAATAAAATAAAATATAAAAAAATATATAAAAATATAATAAAAAATAAAAAATAAATGAAAAAAATAAAAAATAAAAATAAATAAATAAATAAACAAATAAATAAATAAATAAATAAATAAAATAAAATAAAATAAAATAAAATAAAATAAAATAAAATAAAATAAAATAAAATAAATATTGGTGTTCACAACACTAAAGAGGCTGGCTGTGTCTAAAAACCCAGCCAGCGTTCTACATAGGCAGCCTTTTGGGCCATTTTTGCGCGCTCATGGTGCCAAGAAATGCTGTCTATGTAGGCGACTCACTAGGTTCTGAGACACGGCCAATGTGTGTGTACAGTTCACCGTGAGTGGAGCAGAAGTAACCTGGAAGAGAAAAGAGCAGCGCGACTGACAAGTGATGTTGAGTGTGTTTGGCGGAGGAAGACTAGAGCTGTCTGAGTGAAACACCGCTGCAGGATGGACGCGGACGATTATGGTAAGTTTTTATGTCATTAAAGATTTATATGACTGAATAACGTGTTAAGACTGACAGCGGCGTGTCAAAGTGCATTATGGTGTAAAACAATGGCAGATTAATAGAAGTTTGTGTTCAGTTGGAATCCAAATGAGACCAAGGTCGATGCTAAATAATAAAGCAAACATTTGCATGCTGGCAGTGACTTATTAAAACACAATGTTTGTCTAAGTTTGTTAGTAGGGACACCATGTTGACATGACAGACAAGTTGTTGTTGACCCAAATATTTGGTTTGTGTGCACCTATTTCTGTTCATATGTATCTTTTTAAAGCTAAAGTTAGCCAAGGATTTGTGTGTGCTTTGAAAGAGTCATCATAAATTTAGATATGTTGCTGTGTTGTTGTAGAGGATGACCCAACTTGATCTCATTCACTTAAATGCTGTTTATACAGTATATCAAAAATATGTGGTTTGAGTTAGTTTTTTTTATGTTTAATGTACCTTTGAAAACCCAAAATTCTTCAAATTGTATTTTTTCTGACATGGTGTATGTTTCTATATTATGCCCACACCCACAGTAACATATTTTTGCTTTTTCCATTGCTTTTTTTGTTTTTTTTGTAGAATGTCAGAGTAGCAGAAATGATGTTACAGGATATCCTGAGTGAAAACAACAGACGCACCACAGAGCTTTTGAAGAGTGGTTAAATGTCTGTTTTTGTACAAGAGTGAAACCTGTTCAAAAGTGACACCTGTTTAAAAGCAGAGAAAACAAAGAAGCTCTAGAAGTTTGTACCAAACAGTTTTCCTAAAGTTTCCTGAAGTCTCGTTGAAGACAATGAAATGATTTCACGAGCAGCAGGAACTAAATACACCACACCCACATTAAATGCACAATCTTAGGGCTGTATTTGTCATTTCCATAACAGCTTGAGTCATAATAGAAATGACTGCTCATTTGTCCGTTAGACTCTATATTTGTTTCACCTCTTTATGATTTGAGTGTTTAGTGGTCTTGTTGGTACTGTAGTCGCATGTTTTTATCCATAAAAATTAAAGTCAGTGGGGTCCAAAAAACATTCATTGTTTAGATATTTTTCAGTATGTCGTCCTTTGTGTTTTACAGAATAAAGAAAGTTACACAGGTTTGCAACGACAAGAGTATGTGTAAATGATGACAGAATTAATTTTTTGGGTGAACTATACCTTTAAGATCCGATAAACATAGGCTAATTTGGATGCTAAATATTAAAACCTAACAAATAGAGAACACATTACAGCAGTGGCCCGAGAAATGAGATGGGTTTGAATGTGTTGATGGTAGAGGACCTAACTAACAGTGATAGGCCGTTCTACAACCTTGGCACAAAAGAAGCCATGATCACCCTTGACCTTTAGAAGTGACCTTAAAGAGGACTTCTTATGCAGTTTTACTTTTTTAACTTTCTTTAGTGTGAAATTTTGCTGTTTGAACATGAAAAAGGCCTGCAAAGTTACAAAGCACAAAGTCTATTCCAAAGGGAGTTATTCTCAATATCAATGCGCAATGTTTCTGAATTCCCTGAAACGCCTTGATTGTAGTCTTTAATTTTCTTCTAGGAACGAACACGCCACAATATTCCTCATTTAAATAAATCCCACCCAAGGCATACGCAACAAAAGGAGCGAGGCCTGAGGCGTTTCTTAATACCAAGTACACAAATTTCGGACTTGCGTCCTTGGTAGTTCAGACTTGCCAAGTTCGACTCAGGAGAACGAACTCCCGAGGACGGGAGGACGCAAGTCTGGCGATTCTTCAAATGGTACAGCAGTGTTCTTGATAACGTCACTCCGGTTATCTCTGTATGTATATTTTAGGCAACAATAAAACGAAATATGTTATAAAACACCACTCTGCCTCTTTTCATTTAAAAAAATCTTAAACATATTAATCGCCACTCAAATGTGGTTCAGGCAACAACGCGTACATTGATTATCTACACAGCATGTATTTTTAACAAAACGAAATATAAAACACAACCCTACCTCTTTTCATTTACATTTTAAAAATATTAACCATTAATATGTGGTTCAGGCAATATGTGCATTTGTACTCTGATTTATAGATTCATGAGACCAAAGATTGCCCGTTAGATATACACAACAAGACGAATTATATCTCATGTTTAACCACTACAGAGATGACAGAGGCAGCGGACTAGCCGAGGTAAAGCTGTTCTCGGTGGGGTTAATGAGCGCTGAGCGCCCCCTGATAGCCTGGATCTCATAACTCCGAAAGCGTCAAATCAAACAGGCGCTAACTTTATAAATAAACCACAGATTTGAGCTTTAAACAACTACTTTCTCGCTTAAAAAACTCTTAAAACTACATTTCATGACACAATAACCAGTAATATTTTTAAATTACGCGGGTTTTCTCATCCGCTATTGACGCTTGCTGGTTGGTGCAAGATGCATTCTGGGATACCTGGCTGTCTCAAGTCCGCACAAGTCACCTCTCAATGCATCCTCGATAAAAGGGGCGGATCTAGAACACATCCGGGGATTTGAATTGTGCTTGGCTAGATGTGAACTTTGAATTGGAACAGTACTTGGGGTAGCGTCTGATGAAGTTTCACACGAACACAATTACAGACAAGAAAGCATATTGAGAAATGTTTAGTAGTGTGTTGAAACTTGCGATTATGGTAAGAGTCATGACATTGCCACAAACACACTCAAATTAATTGATCAAATACAACGCACTGGTCCAGCTGACCAATCAGAGCACATTGCACTTTTTGGAAGGAGGGGCCTTATAGAGACGGGAACTAAACAGAGCGTTACTGACAAGAGAGGTGCTGCAACAATGTAAAATATGTGAAAAATAATGTTTTTTTTTACTTTCAAACCTGAAAACCTATTGTAGTAGACCCCAAAAACATCAAGACTTTGTAAAAGGGCATAACTGGTCCTCCTTAAAAGTTCTATATTTTTTTGTAAAAGTCTGTTCTGAAAATCAACCTCTCTTGATCTTTCCCTCTTTATTTTTTTTCCTTTCTCTCACTGTCTTTAGCTTATCAGTCTTGATAAATGATTACTGATAACAGTATTGGATCATATAAATCTTTTTGAATGGAAAAGAATGTCTGGATATTTCAGACTGACTTCATGTTCAGAGGCAGAGGGATCGGAACGTGAGAGGATGAGGTTTCTTCATGCACAGATTTATAGCAGTGGTCTTTTCAGTAGTGCATCAGTTAATTAGCTGTTAAATGCTAGTTTTACACCTCACTGCCAGTAAAGAAACACCAAATGCAAGTTCAGCTTCTAAAATGATCATTTTATCCACTGAGCAGACTTGTGAATGTGGACAGGTATGTGGGACTGGGATATGTCTCTCATTACCACGGTTACAGCTGCAGACGTGGCAAAGTGTCACATCCAGGAAAGAGCAAAGCTCCACAGGAAACCTCTTGAGTTTGTCCTCACTTTACCTCTTTCAGCTGTCACTCAATGATGTTAACTCCTCCCTGGCAGTCTGTTGCTCCAGTTAGATACAGCAAGAGTTTGAACAGAGGTTTGTTTTTGATGTACTCTCTCTGCCAAACTTTCTGCTGTCTGTGCATTTTAGGGTTTACGTGTTAGCTGAAAATCAAGAAGACTGTTTACAGTGAAGACCGCACATACAAAATCCAATTTTAGCTTCATCTAAAGTTAAAACTAGTGTCCTACTTTTCTGTCCACTACTTGAGCAGGCTTATATTAACAAACAGATTCTAAATTAGTTCCCAACTAAGACATCCATGTCAGTGTAAATATATATATATATATATTAAAAAAAAGTATATATGGAAAGAGTACAAAACCGATTGATATAGTTGGATTTCTTAATGTAGATGAACTGATGGAGTTTAGGTATTAAGTCACAAATTGTACACTAACACAAAATGACCAGTAGATGGCATCTATTTCCACAAAATATCCAGCTCATTAATATAGGCTACACATAGACAAATGATCACAAAATTCAAGCATGTCATAAGATGATATAATAACCATGTGGTCATGCCACTTTTTAAAATAGCTTTTAAAGGTCATATAACAGAAAGAAAGTGATTTTTTTTTTCTCCTCAAAAACAAAAGTGCATGAAAAGTGACATTTTCTTTATTCTGTATAACTCATTAAATATGTAATGGTGATGAATGAGGACTTGGCAAATATTCTAATATAAAAATGTATTTAAAAAATGTGCGTTTAAAATGTATTGGCATACAAATGCATAAATCATTAATCTCTTAAATACTAAGTTCAGTATCCTGCTCTGCTGGATTGATGTATGGATGCATGTTAGGGTTAAAAGAGAGGAAAATAGAGAGATATAGTGCCTATATGAGCTGAGTTTGTTTCTGGTTGGCATAGTGACCACTCTGTGTCATGATGCTTGGGTTTTGTAGGGGTTTTGTTAGTCATTGAGTGTGCATTTAAGTCCTAAGCACCTCTCATGCTTAAGCGTCGCTCTGCTAGCGAGACCAAGGCTGCTGTAACTTGTGCTTCTGGTACGTAGGCTGGTCCATTGAGTATCATCTGGGATTCTAGCCATTAAACTACAGGGCCTGCCTGCCGGCTTACCCACCTCCCATTCTGTAGGTTTGAGATTGAATCTCGCTAGTCACCAAAACAAGGCTCATCAAACCACATGGTTTTTGTGTCATCATGACACAGTATATAGAAAATCTGCATGCATTTTGTGGAATAAAAGATGGTGTATATTTTTACACTATAGGTTTAGGAATGTCATTGTCATGTCTTCGTTTTGTGAATCCTCTGGGCTGTCAAATCCTCCAATCCTACAGTATAATGCGATTTAATTCATAGATAAATATTACAAAGTTAAGTTAAACTGCAGTGTGTTCGTTACATTTTTTACTTGGAATGAAGCTCACCTTATGGCTTTCATCATTCACCCTTCCTTCTCCATGCACCCTTTGATATAATCCAAAAAATATTGCTGTTTTTCTCCCTTCTAAAGTCTCTCTAGCACTCTCTCATTAATCTTAAGCTCCAGAGAAGCAGAAATCCTCAAAAGACTGAGATGAAACGGCAGCTTTCCTGCACGGGGCGACTGGGGCTCGAAATATGAGTGTTAGGTCAGTAGCAGCCAACAGCCTGACGACCTCCCATTTGTCCTGTTTTTGAAAGGGTTAGATACAATCTGCCATGATCAACGACTAGATCATCCCATAAAGATAAAGGTTTTAATGAACTATTATTTGCAGAATTTTAACGTTGTTGTTACTTATGTACTATAATACTTCTTTAATGGTGGAGGATTACAAGTTACAAGTTTAGTAAAGTTTAGTTCAACCAAAAAATGAAGATCTCAATGTCATCATTTACTCACCTTCATGACATTTCAAACCTGTGTTACTTTATTCCTTCTATAGAACAGAATGAATTGTGAATAATGTACTGTAAAATAAAATTACTGTACAGTAAATGGAGACTAGAGGTATCTGAACCAAAAACTGAATCAGTCACAGTCATCAAGATGTCAAAATTTTAATTGAATCATGGCATAAAACTTTTTGTGGTTCTTGGAAGAAAGAAAATCATGCGGGTTTGGAACAACATGAGGGTGAGTAAATGATGACAGAATGTTAATTGTTTGGGAAATGCTCGTTTAAGAGTTGTCACATAAGGGTTGTGCGTGTGTATGTGCTTATTTATTTTTTAAAACTGGTTCATCCCTCTATGGAAGACGAACCCGCAGATATCACAGATGTTAAATGAAAGCTTTTACTGCTGGCATATGATGCTAGTTTGGCTTGGAAATGGTATCTCATTACTGCCAAATTGCTCTTCTACATTTATCTTCCTTTGAACCTTATTTGTATTGTGTGTACTTTCATTGTATTGTTTTGCTTGATAAATATTATCAGTAATTTCGCCTAATGTACAATGTATCCACCGGGGAACAGAAATGACCATAATGCGGGGATACTCAAAGTCTGGCTCTTCACAACAGTCTGGATTTGTGGGACAGTTCATTTGTGCTTCTGTTTCTGCACTGTAAATGAGCATCACAACACCAGAAACCAGAAAGCCATCCATTATAATGAATGATTCTGTCTAAACTGCATATGAGCGTGTCCATTATAGTGCAGTGTAGACTGCCTCGCTGATTATAATTGTGTTGTTTTGTCACATTGCTTGTTTGCAGTGTAGATGGGCTGTAAAACTTCTCATGAAATGTTATCACAAAATGTTTTGCAATTTGTTAAAAATCCATTTCTTTAAACATGCAAAGCATCAGAATATATATAAATATTTTCATCAGTGATTGGTACCAGTGTCAAGTTGTTTGCTGCATATTTAAACCATTCCAAAGGTTTTATGTTTTTTTTTTTTATAATTTGAATACATATAATTATTACAATTTATATTGTATATACAAATGTGCTCCAAATACGTCCATCTGTTCTGTTAATAACTGTAACTGAGGCTACAGATGCACAAGATTTGAAAATGAAGATGAAGCTAAATTATGACAAAAGAATATATATGTATGTATGTGTGTGTGTGTGTGTGTGTGTGTGTGTGTGTGTGTGTGCTTAACACATTTATTAGACCACTTGTCATAATAAAGAGAAAACACAAATATTTTAGGAATCTGTCAAGTTAGTTTTTTTTAAACTAAAACTTTATTTTCAGTTATTAGGCAAATCAGTTATTTCTTGTTGTTCCCAAAGACTTGCTTTTGATTAAACTTTTGTGCAATCTATCGTTGAATCTACTAAATTACAAATTTGTTCAATAGGATTCAAGTCTGGACTTTGTCTTGGCCAACTGGGACTAAAGAGCTTACACATACTGCTGGATTAACCATTAATATAAATTATTTTGGTAATCACCAATACTGTTAGTTTAGGGCAGCTGTGGCACAAACCTTAAATTGGGTGGTCTAATAAATTTGTTAAGCACTGTACATAATATGTGTGTGTGTGTATTTAATGTGATATATATATATATATATATATATATATATATATATATATATATATATATATATATATATATATATATATATATATATACAGTCGTGCTCAGAATTAATCATACCCCTGGTAAATATGATCAAAAATGGCTGTAAAAAATAAATCTGCATCATTTATCCTTTTGATCTTTCATTCAAAAAATTGGCAAAATCCTAACCTTTCATTGAAGTAAAATAATTGAAAGTGGGGGGGAAATCACATTATAAAATAAATGTGTTTCTCCAAAACACGTTGGCCACAATTATTCATACCCTTTTATTAAATACCGTTTTGCAATGTCCTTTTGCCAAGATAACAGCTCTGAGTCTTCTCCTATAATGCCTGATGAGTTTGGAGAATAACTGACAAGAGATCAGAGATCATTCCTCCACGCAGAATCTCTCCAGATCCTTCAGATTCCCAGATCCATGTTGGTGCTTCTTCTCTTCAGTTCACTCCACTCGTCAGGTCAGGGGACTGGGACGGTCATGGCAGAAGCTTCATTTTGTGCTCCCTAACACATTTTTGTGTTGATTTTGATGTTTGTTTTGGACCGTTGTCCTGATGGAAGATCGAACCACGGCCCATTATAAGATTTCTAGCAGAAGGCGTCAGGTTTTGATTTTTTATCTGTTTATATTTGATAGAATCCACGATACCATGTATCTGAGTCCAGGACCTCCAGCAGAAAAATATGCCCACAACATTAAAGATCCAATGGTATATTAAATTGTACACATGGGGTACTTTTTATCCTTGTGTGCACCAAACCCATCTAGCGTGTTTGCTGCCAAAAAGCCCTTTTTTAGTTTCATCTGACCACAGAACCAGGTCCCTTTTGAAGTTCCAGTCGTGTCTGACCACTGAATATGCTGGAGTTTGTTTTTGGAGGAGTGAGGAGGATTTTTCTTGAAACCCTCCCAAACAACATGTGGGGATGTAGGGGTTGTTTGATTTATTTTAATAGGCTTTCTGACCCCCAAGACTCAAGTAATCTCTGCAATTCTCCATCTTTGATCCTTGGAGAGTCTTTGGCCACTCAGACTTTCCTCCTCACCGTCCATTAAGACAATATAGACACACGTCCTCTTCCTGGCAGATTCGTAACATCATCTGGAACTTCTTAATTATTGCCCTGATGGTCAAAATGGGGATTTTCAATTCTTTAGCTATTCTCTTACAGCCACTTTCTGTTTTGTGATGCTCAACAATCTTTTGCTGCAAATCAAAACTATATTCTTTGGTTTTACTCATTGTGATGAATGATTTCAGAGAATTTGGCCTTTGTGCTTCCTCATATTTAAACTCATGTGAAACAAGAAGTCATAGCTGGACAATTTCATGTTCCTAGTCACCCATGTGTGCTAAAAAAGGTAAATATTAATGAGAATATACTTCAGAGATATTTTATTCATAAAAAATTCTAGGGGTATGAATAATTGTGGCCAACTAGTTTTGGCCAACATTATTTCATAATGTGATTTCCCCCCCCACTTTCAATTATTTTACTTCAATGAAAGGTTAGATTTTTGCCAATTTTTTGAATGAAAGATCAAAAGGATAAACGATGCAGATTTATTTTTTACAGCCATTTTTGATCATATATACCAGGGGTATGATTAATTCTGAGCACGACTGTATATATATATATATATATATATATATATATATATATATATATATATATACAGTATATATATTCTTAAATGTTTAAGAGTATGTGATTTCTTTAGCACACACTCTTTTTCTTTTGTCATTTTTTCATAATTTAGCCTAATCTTCATTTTCAAATCTTGTGCATCTGTAGTCTCAGTTAATTAATAGAGCAACTGGACGTATTTGGGGCACATTTCACTGAAACATATGGGCAAAAAAGTGTTAGTTTCAGAATGATGAAGCAGAAAGTGTTCTTGGAATACATTTTTGATGGGGAAACCCAAGCTTCTGACCATCGTGGTTCTCTTCAGAATCCAACCTTTCATTTTCACAATTCGGTGCGCCTTTCAAAACCGAGAGGCCGAATGAACGACCCCAACACTTGCCAGACTCTGCTGACACTGGGCAGGCCTTTATTGGTCCTCTAGTACTTCAGCTGTGCAGACACATAGACTTCGTCTTCATCAGAGCATTTTTGAGAAATACATTTGTGGCAAAGGTAAAAAAAAACATAGTTGTGTGTCGGTTTGTTTTCTAATGCTTAAACTGGATTTGTGACTGTATCCTGATTGATTTCGATTTCGCTATATGTGTAATTTTCATGCTGGTATGCTCATAACTGACCTTGATTTTCTTCAGTTTTGAGGGTGTTGGTGCAAAGGATCTTTTGTTGTTCGTTTGGTTTTAGCACGGCTGCAGATTTTGACAGTACTACTATATGTCTTGTTAGAGGGCTTTGGCACAGACATGTCATGAAATGTCTTAGGTCTTGATGTTTGGGTAAAAGCACTGCTGACTAACCTTTGAAATGCGACTCACATGTCATTTTCCTCTGTTCTTTTCTTTCCCCTAGCTGCAGGGTGCCAGCCTAGTGTTCAATTAGAAAAGACTGAAAAAAGAGAAAGGAAAAATCTTTTATTTCTCTATAGTCCTGAGTCACTGCAGATGGATAAGGCTGTGAACAGTCTTGTTTGTTGGTGAGGTTGTGATGATAAAATGATCCTGATTTGCTCAGCTGTGCTTTTCTTTTTAAAGAACTGAAGGATTCATTAAACTGATCAAAAGTGAGACAAAAGATGACTATATAATTTTTTTAGATGAAAAGAGACACAGGAGGACACCAAAACCTGCACACTTCCTTATGAGTGGTGTAGCCTATAGGTTAACAATTTGGTCTGATGATCAAAAAGTTGTAGGTTTAAGAATGATCTCCGTTGTCCTTGAGAAAGACACGTAATCCCAAATTGTTCTAAAGACGCTGTATCTGTAAGAAGTGTGCTATGAATCACTGTGGATAATAGCTTCAGCTAAATGTCAAATTAATCATTTAATGGCTTTAATGTTTTGCATGTTAATAATTTGCATGTTAATTATATTCTGAGCATTTTAAAAGTCTTTAATCTCACTCAATTGGTGGAAAGTGTCAGTGCCTCCAATCTCCAGTGTCTATCTAACCACAATCTAACACCTTCAGAAATGCATCTCAGGGAAAGAAACAAATCAGAAAGAGTTACAAATAGTGTAGTATAAGTACATTTCCAAATAAATGTATTATTGTGGATAGGTGTGATTGGAATGGTGTGATAAATACATGGGTGGAATGGAAGGAGAGGAAGGGTGTCAGAAGATAAAATGAGGAGAGTGAACTGGGAAGTGTTGGGTGGACTTTCCAACAGGATCTCCCAATTGCCTCCCCTCTGAGATCACTTTTAGGGATGTTCCCAGATGGTTTTACAGGCGCAAAACATTGTCAAATATTATGGTTTAATACATATGCTTTGAAGAGCACAGAAAGCGTGTTGTATATGAGAGGAATAGTTCACAAAAAATAATAATAATAATAATTTGTGTTCAAAAGGGGGAAAAAATAAGAATTTTATGCATACAATCAGGCTACTCTTCATTCTAAAAACATTTTGTTTTGTTTTTGGAAAGCTGAGATTGTTATTTGAGGGTAATGCTCTGTTCCTGTTTCATGGCACATGACCAGTAACAAGTCAGCAATATTCAGTGGTCTTATGATTTAATAGTATTGCACAAACACCATTTCTTTTAAGTCATGCATGCTTTTCAGAAACATCACAATTGCAACTAGATTTTTCTCATAGCCCTGCGTGAATATTTACAGAAGTGACTTTTTATTGTCATACATTCTTAGAAAAAAAAGGTTCTCTGTATTATCTTAAAGAGTTCTGTCAGGCACTTCATACTCTATGGGTTCTCATCATGGGGTCATTTTATGGATTTAGTTTTAAAAAAAATTTATTCATTTTTAAAATTTAACTGAATTAAACTGCATGAGAACTTACTTTATCATTAGAAAAAAAATTAAATAACCATTAAACATGAAAGTATTATACTGTAATTTAAGACATTTCTCCTGTATAGAACCTTTTTGGCATAAAGGTTCTTTAAAATTGAGTCTAGAACCTTCTATATAGAACCCCATTGAACCTTTCTTTAAGAGTGTATGAAATAGTAAAGGATTGCATTAAAATGCTATACGGACAAGCAATTACCATTGAAACAACCATACAAACACATACACAAAACAGAAAATGTAAACTGATGCAAAAGCACCAATTTGGGTGCATGTGGGTTTCAGAGGGTCTCAACCTAACATAATGTACACGTGTCTGCAGGCGTACATTTATAGATGGGGTGGGTGATCTTGTGATGCTCCATGAGTAAACATATACATGCCCTTCAAAACCACGCATGGCTCAGATGCCCGAAATGGTTGAGCTCTGACTAAACTGCCCTCTGAGCTTGTGGGAGTGAGTGGGGAGGTGTTCTGGGAGCTGTTGATGAGTCTGTGCTTATGTCTATGTAAATCCTTCTCTACCAAAGCTGTTTCAGCACCACAGCAGAGACTTTCAAAGAGAAAGGGTCGTAGACACAGAGAAACAGAGGGGGGGAGCTTAGAAAGCCCTGCATGGTAAACACAAAGTGGCGGTGAGTATGAAGAGAGAGAGAGAGAGAGAGAGAGAGAGAAGGAGGAGAGACTGTACAAGGAGAGAAGTCAGTGAGTGAGATTGCAAGACCAGCACACATCAGAGCAGAGAGCAGTGCTGTGGATCTTTGCTTTGGAATCTGTCAGACAGGAAAACCCAAAGGAAAATTAATGATAAAGAAGAGCGTTATATAAGTATCAACAGTTCTGCTTTCGGACAAAAGGGGAAGTAGCTTGTGTTTTCTCTCTTGTCGCTCAATCGCACACTCATCAGAGTGAAACAGGGACAGTTGAGCTATGGGGACGGTAAGCGAACTCTGTGCGTCCAGCTTCCAGGCGTTCCTGTGTCCTACGGTTAGCCCGGCTCTTCCAGCAGGTGGGTCTGTCATCATGTGCATGTGCTTGGGAATTACATCCATTAAAAATCTGCGATTTGTCCAAAACTGTTTAAAGGGGTCATGAAATGAATTTTCTGATTTTTTAAATTATGTTTCTGGATGTTAGCTTATGAAGTTAACAAAGTTTTTTTTTTTTTTTTTTTTTTTTACCAAAAAGATTCAAATATTTGTAAAATTGATTTTCCACCCTCATTTTCACTATGTCAAACACAGTCTGTTTTGAGGGTCGTTACCTCTTACAGAAACACAAGTAAACACCCACTACGGTGATCGAAGAGCTCCATCGCAATGCATCCATGCCCTTCACCACAGTATGTTTGACATGTTTTGATGCTTAAGATGGCCAGCACTGTAATAGAGACATATGTGTTTAAGCCCGAGGCAGAAAATACTTGCTTTCTTCACACTTTATTAATATTAAACTCAAGAAAACATTGTTAATCCATGTATATTGATTTATTAGCAGCATTCTAACAGTGATACACTTGGTCTCTTGATAGCGTTATATATGCTGGCTGTATGATGACGTTTATTACAAACACTCTTAAAGATTGTTAATAAATGTACTTACCTGTGCTGCCTCAGAGGACAAACATGGCCCTGCCATAGATTTCAACAAAATATATTTAGAAAAACAGGCAGCATGTTGAGCATAATTATGAAAACAGTCTGGTGGTGTGAAATAACTCGAACAAATTAACTTTCTCGTTCAATTGCTCTGGAACATCAAAATAAACTTCAGTCATGTATTCATAATAGTTTCGTATTTAGTTTGTCTACATCCAGGGACAGAATATCTTTCTGTCAAGAAATCTTTCTCGACATTCTCCCACAGCAGTATCACTCTTCTGACTGATAGACATGAGTTATTAAGAGTACACCTTCTTGATAGTAACCTCTAAAGTGTAAATAAATGTCAAGGACATTTGGATTTTTCTATTTCATGACCCCTTTGTGATGCATTCATAGAGCTGGAACCATCTGAGATCTGAGTAAAGTCACGAGCAAATGCATGTTATATTAGTGTTGTTGCCGTGGTGATAAAAAGTGTCCCTGGATCATGAAAGTGTTGGATGGAGAGACGGAGCTGCCGTCATGCTCATGCAATGTGAGACAAATCGTTTGTTGTGTTGATGGAAAGTTGCTGAGTTGTCAGAAATGGTGTTTAGGATACGGTTGCAATGGGGCTACTAATAATAGTGTCTCCGTGTGATGATTGTGAGACTTGAAACGTCCACCTGTTGCCCACTGACCTTCAGTCATGTCCTATATCTATAGTAATATGATCAGGTTGCATTGTGGACTTTGTCTGCACTGTTTTTTTAATGTACTTAGTCCTGCATTCCTCTGTTTGTGTGTGTTTATTTGTTTGTTTTAACACTCTCGGTGGGTTTGTGCGTGCTTGTTGCTCATAAGTGCGATTTGTGTGAATTAAGTATTGGAGCTGCTGAGAGAATCATTTGGTGAGAATGAAGAGGAGAAACTCTAAATCAGGGTGAGAGAGAGACAGATGAAGGGGTGGGATTGATGAAGATTTGATTCTTTGATTTTGTTTTAGGCATCATAATAAGAGAGAAAATAAATGAAGGGATTAGATCTGTGGCTTTTTATTTTAAATGGATTTTCTCTTCTTCGTTTTTTTTTTTCATGCCATCTGTCAAAACTCTGTGATAAAATCCCCCTTATGGTCCCAAAAGAAAGCACATCAGAAAACACAGCAACTTCTTGTTTTTGGACAGAATCTCTTATTTATTTTATGGAGCTTTCCCTAATTTACTTAACAATTAAATCACAGAGATGTTTTTTTACTTAATGGTTGCTCTTCATTGCTCTTAATGGAGGTCTCTCTTGTGTTTCCTGGAAGTTCTTTGTCTCAGATGTTTCTCCTATTCCTTGGGAGAAATAAAAAATGGAGAAAAAACTAGAAAAGATTTTTCAGACTCTTTCTGCGGGTTACTTAGTTGTAGTTGGCACTTGGCAGCAAATGGGTTTATGAGTGTGTCAGTGAATCATTCACTCAACCAAATCATTTAAAACACTGATTCATTCGGAATCCATACTGTGCATTGTTTGGAGACTGCTTTGATATTTGGAGTTATTTTAGTTGACGGAGCAGAAACAGATGAAGTAACTGGGAATATTGTGCCTAAAATGTAAGTGATCAGTATTTATGCCTTGCATATTGAACTATAGAAAAGCAATATATCACACTTGCGAAATACTATTGCGCTTACGCAATGGATATTGGATAATGATTCAGTAACTGAAAATACATATGTACATGGGTTCACTGGCGGCTGGCGCTGTGTCCTTGTTTCTTTGTTATACATAAAGGATTTAATTAATTTTATTCTCTTTTTGCAAGGCAAAAGAGTTAAGGATGTTTCATGCGGAAATAGTGACTTATTTTTCTTAGTATATGTATATACTGTATATGGATGCTGTGAATCCATTTTAGGAAGTAATTTGTCATGAATCATTTCCAAATCACATGGACAGGAAATTCAATGCATCTTTTTGCATGTTCTTTCATTTCTCCAGAGTTTGGCAAACTACAGCATTTTTCAATCCAGTGAAATGGGAAGTCATTTACTTGGAGTGTATTAAGGGCTGTTCCCATAATGACACTGAGCCCAAATAGACAAATACTATATGTGTGTAAAGCTGCTCTCCTGTTCTGCACTGAATCCATCATAGAAATAGACATTTCACTCTTGGCTGATCATTATTTTAAATACAGCCTATCGGCATCACTGTGACTGTTGTGTTATCATTAGTAGTGACTTTAGTATAAGAAGATGCGCAAAGCATCAAGATTTATCAAGACTTAGATTTATTTCTAAGCTATTTTTTTACATGAAAGAGGAGTCTAAAAAAAAGAAAAAGTGACCAGTCCTTGGAACACGGCTGTATTTTTTTCTTTCTTTGTAGAAAGGTGCAATTGAGAGGCCCATTCCTCCCCAAAGCTTTTTACTGTAAAAGTGCAGGTCTGTCTGTATTGAGAGATTTCACACTGTGCAAAAAAAGCCTTAGATGAGTCTAACTTCACTTAAAAGTCACTCCAAGTCAGAAATAAGAATGGTACAAAGGAATAATCAAAAGAAATGGGCTGTGGGAATGTGAGAATGGAGAGGGATATTGTGAACTATTGTACAGTGAGGAGGAAGTAGATGGCGTATAAGAGATTGAGTTTCATCTGTTCATACGCGCACACACTATGAATCAGACGCCACGGGCGGCTCAATGAATTCTAATCGTAATGAGTCAATAAGTCAATCAAGCTTTCTAAAAATCAAAAAAAAAAATGATTGCGCTTTTTTTCTTGATAAAAATTGTGATTGCAAATTAAAATTTTAAATTTCAAAGTTTGATGTGCTTGTTTGTAGGGCTGCACAATTTGGCCAAAATTATTATATATATGTTATTATATAGCCTACACATATAGCTATAAAAAATAATTATTATTGTTATTATATTATATACTTTTGTGTTTACATAATATGCAGGTTCTTGGCCGTAATAAGCTGCAACATGACAATGCGTACTTGCGTTGCATTATGAATCACATTCTGATACATTCTGTAATGCAACAATGTGTGAAATCAAGCTTGCATATAACATCTATCCAATGTTGCTGGAATCAGCCTAAGCATAGCTTACTCATGCTATTGCTTCATATTAAGCTGAGATAGTAGTATTTTAACACTGCAAAAATGAAACACTTCACCTTTAGATTGAATACACACACAGCTGCTCTCAGAATGAGCCTCACAACAAGCCTCTATACTTGAACCAAATTTGACCTGCCAGTTTTGCCTAATCCATGCACATTTGTAAAAACTCTTCTTTTTCATACACACACAGCACATTGTTGGTTGAATTATTGAATTATGATGAATTATTAGTGCTGGAAAACTATTAAAATGTGTTGAAATTTGGAGAGAAAATCCCATAATATGTAGATGCACACAAAGTCCAAAATTAACACTCACAATAAATTAATTAAACAATAAATGTGTAACAACTTTAAAAAAATAAAATTAATTATATGTATATGTATTTGTGTGTATACCATAAAATTATTTTAAAATGTCATATGTCATTATGCTTATATATTATATATATATTATATATTATTAGCAGGGAAAAAAACTTTTTCATTATGTGTCTAAAATTGTGTGACTAAGGAGTTTGAAATGTGTGTGAAATTACCATTTGAAGTAACCTACCAGGCACATCTCTCTTCCTAGATAGTTGGAATGAGAGTATGCTTTAGAACAATCGAAAGAAGAGCGAAAGTGACTATATTGTAAAGGGGTTATGATGAGGAGAAGGAGTGTGTGAGCGGATAGAGGTGTGATATGAGTGAAGTGACTCATTTTTGGACTGTGAGCCCATATTATCACGCTGGAAGCAAGTCAGTGCTGCCCACCCATGGATCTCCCATGATGTCGGTGTGGTGGCCCACCAGTTCTTCTGAAGGAGTCACCGTCTGTGATGATAAACAGTGAAGGGCAAAACAAATCTTATTTACATCTCTCTTTCTAGCTCTTTTCCAAAACCTAATGAGCTATCTATCTGCCTTACACTGGCAGCTGCTTTCTGTGACAGCAGACTCGTGAGTTTTTACACTTTTCAGGAATTCATACAAATAGCATTTTGCATCTATTCTGTAGCGTTTGGGTGACTCAACTCAACGATCGATTTCGATATAGACTTTGTGTTGAGATTACAATTTGCTAGGTTTTGGAACAGTGCTTTTATCTCTATATCCTTAAACTTAATTTTCTTACTACACTGTAAAAACGAACTTTTTGGTATAGTAATATATATTAAATTAACCATCATAATTTTTACTTTATAAAATTAAAATTCAATGAGAACTAGAATTTTCTAAGTAAAATTTTAAATATCTACACATTTAATTCATGTAATAAATTAACTGGTTGGAAAGAGTAAATCTTATTATATATTTGCATGTAATATTTAAACATTTTATAGTCACTTCACATAAACATAGTAATTTTAAGTAAATTTTAATCGAAAAGTATAGCGCGTTTGAATCCGCACATGCGTGTTTGGACAAGACAGTCTAACTGCCACTTTGGGTCAGACGGATTGGTGAGCTGCTGCGTGGCTGCTTTTTGTCGTGTTTGAGGTAAGTTTGTCTTTCTGTTTTAATAAAACATGGGTCTGTGTGGATTTTGATTGATGATTCTTGTTTACGTGACTCAATAAACATTAATGCTCATCTTATAACATGACCTCATATTAGTGTAACGCGTCTTGGTTATCCACAGTACATTAACGTTATAACCCTTACATTTCACTTCCTAAGTTACATTAGTTAACGTATATTTAATCGGAAAAGTTTTCAATAGTTTTATAGATAAAGCACTGTTTTTCGTGTAAAAATTTCAAACTGATTGGATACCGTTGTAACTGCTAGTAGCTTGCTAACATGATTAGGCCTTAAAATTGACGTTAACCGCTTTGCTGCTGAAGTAGGCCTAACTTTACGTTATAAGTTACCGTTGACTGTTGTATGGAAAAGTTTGAATTTTCTTACTGAATACGGTGAAGTGGGAGAAAAAAAGAGAGTAAACTTTATAGTTACCTACACAATGTGTGTGGTAACTATACTTAGGTGTATTTAAATGGCTGAAATGCACTATATAATCACACCGGTTTAATCGTACGCATCAAACGGTTAACATACTAAAAAAGACCATATGGTTTCGATTATGTGTGTGTTCATTCTGTTATGATAATGAAGTCACTTTATATTTTTGTTTCTCAAAATAATTATATTTTTTCTTTTTCTAAACTGTATGCAGGAGGACAGCTGCAGTGACATCACTCAGCACATCATTAAAATACTGGTTGTCCATGGTGCTGATGGAGAAGATCCAATCGATGTATCCAGCCTTCTTAAAGGACAAGTTCGGTATTTTACACTTAAAGGGTTAGTTCACCCAAAAATGAAAATTCTGTCAGTAATTACTCACCCTCATGTTGTTCCAACCCCATAAGACCTTCGCTCATCTTCGGAACACAAATTAAGATATTTTTGATTAAATTTGAGAGCTGGATCACTCCTCCATAGGCTTCTAAGACACTATAACTTGCTGGCCCAGAAAATGTATTAAAGACATCGTTAATATAGTCCAAGTGACTACAGTGGCTCAATCTTAAGTTTATAAAGCGACAAGAATACTTTTTTCGTCACCACGTATCACACACATGACCAGCGTCGCCCAATAGTGAGCCTACGTGTGACGTACAACACAGACGCACTGCGCTTAAACACTACGTGAAAAGACCCGAGGCCCAGAGAGAAGGAAATGAAAAGTGGAATAAAGTCGTTATTTTTGTTTGTTTTTTGCGCACAAAAAGTATTCTCGTCGCTTTATAAACTTAAGATTGAGCCACTGTAGTCACTTGGACTATATTAACGATGTCTTTAATACATTTTCTGGGCCAGCAAGTTATAGTGTCTTAGAAGCCTATGGAGGAGTGATCCAGCTCTCAGATTTAATCAAAAATATCTTAATTTGTGTTCCGAAGATGAATGCATAGGTGCACTGGAACAATCCTTCCTAAAACGCATTAAACTTTCGTTTACAAAGACGTGAAACTCACCGAGTGGTCAGGGGTGTTCACTGATGTGCTCGCACAAAAAATTGCTGTAAAATATGCTTTCCAACAGGTTTTATCATAGTTTTTGTCTAACTCTATTGACTTGTATTGGATGTGCTGTGAGGTACGGTATTACTCCGCCAACGGAAATGTTTTTTTTTGTTTTTTTTTGCTACCACAGAAACCGAAAATTCTCGGGCCAGAAGCATGTGTCCAAATTTCAATCTTAACCGTTCTATTTAATCAGAAACGATCTGAAAACAGGGCTTTATGTGTAAAATACCAAACTCTGATATACTATGATATAACTGTTTAAACTTTCATTTGTTGATGTTTTAATACATTAAAGTTGTAATGGTACAGTATTCTTTAAAGTTCACTATTTCAGAGTGCTGTTTTGAATGTTGAATGTTTTGCATGAATTTTTTTTAAATACATTTTTATGTTTAAAACAAGGGTTACAGTATAATTCTGAAGTTTTACTGAATGCACCTGTGTCAAGAGATGACTGTGAATGTCCATTTTTGTATGAAGAATTTTTTGATGACTGAAAAATAAATAAACTGTTTAATTGTATTTTAATTGTGTGATTTGTGAAAAATATAGAGAAAATGTTAATTTATGTTCAAGAAATTAGCAATGTTTACATAATTGTAGGGAGTATTATAATTTCATAAAACTAAGTAAATGAAAACAAAAAAAACTTAAATAAAATCTACTTATTTACTTCATTAAATGGTAAGATTTACTTCATAATTTCATAAAAGCAAGCTTCCTAATTATAAAACAATAAATAAACTTTACTTAATTACTTTAAATAAATATAGCTTCTAAATGAAATGTAAATAGGTAATTTTTACTTAATTTCTTCATGAGCGTTACGTTCAATACTAAGTAGATTTTACTTGATAATGACACGTAAGTTGTACTTGATATTATGGCAGTAAAATTTACTTAAAATATACTTGTGCAAATTGTTACGAGGATTTTATTAAGTAAATCTTACAAGTAGTTTTTTTCAGTGTAGTTCTCTAGAGCCTGTTATTGCCTCTCCTAAATCTATTATTCCTGGGCTCTCTCATTTATTGCATCTGCTTGACAAGTTAATATCCAACTCCTGTCCTAAAATCTGTCCCTCATTTTCACATCTTCTCATCTCAGATCTCCATCAGGGATGAGCAGAGGAGAGTGGAAACCTACACGCAGTACAAGTTACCTCTTCTCTTAAAAGAGTAAAAAAGAGTAGTTCACCTTAAAATAAAGTTGTGATTGTGTAACTGTGTCATTATTCACTTCACTTCCATCATTTAATTTCAAAGCCTTCTGATTTCTTTATGTTATACAGTAAGCTTTGTGTGAAAAAAAAAAACGGACTGGAATTTAGTTTCATTAAGCAAACAAATCATTCAGTCCGGTCTTGTAAACTGAACCAAACAATTTAATATCATTTAGCATTCAGACTTACACTTCTGTTTTGGTTTTCATGGCTTCAAACTTTGAATAAGGTACTTTGATTGACCACTTGATATTTGTCATGTTTATGGTGCTTTATTGTCATTTTTGGACCTTGACACCTCAATCCTGATTAATTTTCATTATATTGAAAATAATTTTTAAAAGAGTGGCCAGGATTTTATTCAGATGAACCTGTTGTGCTCCGCAGAAGAAAGAAACTCATACTTGTGAGACATTTTTAGTTTTTGGTTTTAGTTCGTTTACCCTCCTGAATGGACCTTTCCACTTCTGCAATAGGCCGTAGGACCATGGTGCATTTGTGCCCTAATATGTGGAGTTGAGTTCTGGAGCTGCACCTTTCAAAGCAATGAGTAATGCCATCATAAACCGAGGCAGCCTCTGGGGTTTCTGCTAATGTCTGATGCTTTGCTCTGCTCTGCTCCATACATGGGCTTTATTGGAACAAGCTGTCAGCATCCCAAGCAGTGGCATGACCATTTCATGAACGCAGTGGCCAATCAGAGGTGTTTAAGTTAGCACTGAACAAAAACTCCTGCGTTTTGAGCGATGAGTGGATTCTGATGTTCTGCATGCTCGCAAATCCTCTCATTATGACAAATAATTATGTAAATAAGAGATTCATTGTGCAGTCAGCTTAATTGGTTATAACTGAACTTTGTGAGATTGCAATGAACTAAGATGAGTGACAGCTTTTTAGTGGTTGTTGCACGCTTTCTGCCATGCCAAATCCAGCATACATTGTGCTTGCTCTTCTGTTCAAAATTAACAGTGATTTGTGAACGCAGACACTTTAATAACAAATAATTTATCTGGAGCGTTTATGCTGAGAGATGTGTAGGTCGTGCGGTGACATGAAACTTGAAACTATTTCAAGGAAATCTAAATGTGTTTTTAAAGGGGAAGTGCATCATCTCCACCTTAGCCTGGAGTTGGTTCACCCTTATGTGTTGTTGGTGGAATTGATGAGGTTTTGTGACTCATGTTTTTGAAGTGTAGGCATAATGCAAATGGGTTTGGGTGTATTTGTAGGATGGACTATATTGTGGTTTAGTGTTCTTTTAATATAGAACTTGGTTTACTTCCGTTATAATAAATATGGATTTGGGTTGTCGCTCTATATATGTTCTTGCCACGGCCCTGCAGCCATGACTGTATTATGTTTAAAATGAGGGCGAATACAGTCTCCCACATGTAAGTCAATGTATCTAAACTTTGACACATACTATTCAGAATAACAGTTTTATTAGATGTGGGAGATGTTTCATGCATCACCCTGTCACAGATATATTGCAGTGTCACATCAGACTCCCAAGGGATTTCAGAAGGATTTATTGCCATGGCTTTTGGAGCTTCACTGTTGACTTTGCTCTTATGCTGATGTTTAAAACCTCAGATTTTTATTCTTTTTTTTTTCTTTTCTATTTTATTAAAATGTCATCACATAGACTGTAATGAGTCAGTAACATTTGAAGAAAATTAGAATTGCAGTTATCAAAATCCCAGAAAGACAACCTAAATGAACACTTCTGGTCACACTTTAGTTTAGGGAACACATATTCACTATTACCTTTTGCCTCAAACTCCTAATTTACTGCTTATTAATAGTTAGTAAGGTAATTGTTGCAGTGGTTAAGTTTAGGCATGGGGTAGGGTTAAGGGATGTAGAATATGGACATGGGCATTTGTGCATTTTAAGTACTAATATGCAATAATAAGCAACTAGTTAATAGTGAGAATTGGTCCCCAAACTAAAGTGTTAAATTGATCAAAAGTGACAGTAAGACATTTATAATGTAACAAAAGAATTCTGTTTCAAATAAATGCTGTCCTTTTGAATTTTCCTTTAAAGAATCCAGAAAAAATATAAATATACTAAATTTATATTTGAAATTGTAATAATATTTAACAATATTACGTTTTTTTAAATTATGTTCAGTCAAATAAATGCAGCGTTCATGAGCATAAGACACTTTTAAAAAATACAATTATATATCTCTATATCCCATTCACACACACACACACACTCGAGCGTATGTACTATCGTCTTCCCGTCAGATTCACAGTTGGCAGACTCGGCTTGGCTCTAATTGTTCAGCAACATTTATACTTCTGTTATTTCCTTTCATATACTGTGTCCATGGAAATGGTTTTTGCTCTGAATCATTCATCATGACATGGAGAGCATTAGAATAATTCTTTGAGAGGGCTATTTTAACAGGTTTCTTCTTTAATCGTGCAGCTGCTGTGCTTGCTCTGACTTTTAATTCAGTGCTGAAAACAGAACAGCCCACCAGGCCCTCGTGATGCAAATGACTGCGCTGACCTCAGTCTTCACATGGACACTTCTCAGAGATAGTCACATATGGACAGCTTAGATGCTGACGATGATTGTCTAGACAATGTGGTTTGCTCTCAGTTGGTAGTGTCACAGAATGGTTAAAGAACTTCTGATTAAGTTAACTATAAAACTTTACTATCAGATACAAAATAAAAGGACACTAGTCTTAACTGATAAATGTCAGCCAGCCTAAACCAGGTAAATGATTTGCTTATATTAAAGTATTTGGTAATTTGAGAACTATGTCCATTTAGCCAAGTAATAGAATGCTAGATTTCCATTGTGTTAGAGACTAAATGTACTGACAGTGACAAACAGAGTCATAGAAAACATTAGATAAAAAATTTTGGTCATGAAAAATACCAGATAATTTTGCTATAGTGATGTCCAGGCCTGGAAAACTCATGGAAATGATCAAAATCTTAAACTGTCATGCAAAATTGGTGGTGAATAATATACTCGGCTCTAAAATATTTAACTTGCAATTGATTGCTCTCTGTGAGTTAAATTTCTATAAAATGTTTAAAATTCATTGTCCATTAATCATAAACTGACTTGAAAATGTATAAAAATGCATTAGCCAAAAGTTGTGGGAAAGGATAATGAACAATTACTGAATTGAAAATGTTTTTGAGAGAATTTTTCAAGTGAATTGGATTTAATTTTATCATTTGTGTGTGCATCTCATTTGCTTTCATTAAATTGTATTATTTAATCTGCAGTATATCGGCCATCAGCCGCTCTTCTGTCTAAATATACGCATCAGCCATTAAATAAACAACATATACAGAGATTAGGATAATGCCTCTCTTCACAAACACCACATATTTTATTTTTGCTGCAGTTTATCATTATCTTTGCTTTGTCCTCTACGGCACCACCTCACCTGCTCCCTCTCTCTGTCAGCTTTAAAACAGGTGTGCGGTGGTAATGAGTGTATTTTGCATAGCACAGTGTGTTCTGGGAAAACAGAAGTGAGAGAAGGAACGAAGGAATCAGAGATGTGTGGGAGAGAGAGAGAGAGTGGTAAGATGGTATAACTGTTTATTTTGGTCTGTCTCCACCTGGTCTTGAAAAGCCTTGAACTCAAGCCACTTGGCGACAACACTGCTAATTCATTCTTAAAATATATATCAATCCATGCAGCCCTGCAATCTATTTTTGATAGTTAGTTTAGTACAGAAATGTTTACGAAAACGTTTCAGACTTTAACCTTGATGTATGTTAGCTTTCATACAGTAAGGAAAAGCATAGCAGAAACTCCAAAACCACTTTAAAGTGAGCTGCCAACCTAGGCAGTGTTTTAAAGTGTCCCTATTATGCTTTTTCGGATATTACCTTTCATGCAGTGTGTAATATGGCTGTCTGTGAATGTAATGTAAAATCTGCAAAGTTTCAAAGACCAAAGTGCTTGACAAATGGGGTTATTTTCTCCCAAAAAGAAAGAACCGATTGTGAACTGGCAGTAATTCCAGTCTTACTTCCAGCAAAGACCTATGCAAGTTTGTAACAAATTTGCATAACGCCATCCCTATGGTCTTCATCGGCTGCCCGTGAACAGTGTCTGCTTTGACCCGCCTTCAAACACTAGATGTAGCTGAGGCCGGGAAGAGTTTGATTCGTTAACAACCATTAAAATTGCATAATTGGGGCACTTTAAGGCATTTTAGGCATACACTTTTTGGACAGATTCAAAGGTAGCATTGCAAGTATCCTTTCCTGAGAATGCAATCCCATAATGCACTGTAACAAGCTTAGTGAAAAAATTAAATGGCAGATGATTTTTTAAATGCGTGTTATTTTTAAAAAATGAGTTTTGACCTAATTAGTTTTTGGTCTATATTTTTTATCAAAATGTCATAACTTGATCTTCTGGTGAAACAACAGACTTCTCTCTGGTAAAGTGTGACGGACTTCTTCAATAATTTAGCCCGCTTAAACTCCTCCCCTTTTTTTCAATCGACTACAAGCTCATATTTATATCTGCCTCTATCAAATCAACAACCGGTGGACTGAACAAAGTCCTAATTTTTTTTCTTTTTGCCTCACTCTGATGCATGTCAACGTCACAATATAGAAGAAAAGATCAATTAAAATAGCTTAATCTAATGAAAATGGACTGTTAGTGTGTAATGTGTGTTTTTTACGGTTAAGTAACACACATTATTAGCTTTGCAACATGCTAATGCCAAACTTTATTGAAATTGTAATGTGTGAATGAGTTTACTTCTGTTTCATTCTCACAGATTCCCTTTCTTGATCACAGTATGGTGTAATGACACTAGTAGGCACTCAAAGGTTTGTGAATGTGTCATAACCCCTACACAGTGGGGTTGGGGTTAGAATAGGGTTGGAATGACCTTTTTTTCTACAACCACAGCCTTAGCAACACTTCCTCTGTAATAATACCTGATTTTCTGAATGTATTGAATATAGCATCTTGATGCTTTGAGTTACAGCTATGTGAACTGGCCTCACAATTCTTGAATGCTGTGCAGTTTTAAAGGGACACCAGGCAAGTCTGAGTGTTTTTTCTCTACGAAGCTCCCCCTAGTGTCTGGTAGTAAATGCTTTCAAACACTGTTGTAAAAACGAACTGTTGTCCCTCCCCCCTTGCCACGAGCAACCCAGCTGAGCAGAGGAACCGGCTATTTCAAAACCAGTTATGTCTACCGAGGCAAGTAAAGAGTTTGTTTTTGGGAGAATGGGCATGAGCATAATATATATATATATATATATATTATATATATATATATAGGCTAATATTTGTCTAAAGTTATATTAGCAAGGTCTATAAGTTCATCTGGTAGAATGACGGTTTACCTTTGCTTGTCTAAGAAAACATCAGAACGTTTTTTCTAGCTCGATCATGATATATGCAACATGTTTATTGCCTATTATCAGACGCTTTGACTTAGCCCTATTCGCACGGGATTAGTATTACCCCTGGACCTCTGTAATTAAGAAATTACCCCCTGACGTCTGTGTTTTTGGTGGCTCATTCACACAGGCAAATAAATGTTCGTAATTCCCTCGAGTTTACGGACTTTACAGCGTGCGCCCACCCATTCACACTTCACTAGCTGAACGTGCTGAAACGAAGATCGCGCTGCAGTATTGCAATTCAAAAAAATAACTTATTTAAAACCAATTTATTAGAGAAATATATTATATATATATTATAGAATATCATATTATTGTATAAATATATATCTTCTTTTTCTTTTATTCTTTGTCCATATTTACAACAAGCCTGCCTGAAGAAGGTATTATAAATACCGAAACGTCGCGATAGGCTTGTTTTTCTATTCATTTTATTTGGTTTATTTCATTTTATATCATTTTTACTCTTTCACACTTTGATTTCTTGAGATACTTACAGGATGGACGTCTTTAGAGGCCATGTGAGACAAAGAAATGCTCCACGATACAGAAGTTACACTACCACAAAAAGCGTCCAAACTTTCCAAATGAGCTTCCATGTTGCGCCAAAATACTTAGGCTGTTTCTCAATTCCAAGAACGCAGAGAACGGACTTGTGTTCTCGTGGAGACCGGTCTTGCCAAGCTTCCTTGGAAGAACGAACTCGGAACCGGCCGCAATGACTTCTGGGACACCAGGCGAGTACTAGCTCAAGTCTGCATTCGATGCATCCTCGGTATCAAGAACACATCCGGGTTCTTTCATGCGTCCTCTGTACTTGCGTTCTTGAGAATTGGGTCTGAACTTCGACGGTTATGATGACGTAAAACGAGAACACAAGGACGCAAGATCGCTGAGGAACGCATATTGAGAAACACCCATTAATTTGACGTTTCCATGACAACGGTCCGAGTTGAGCTTCCGGATCACGTCCGTAGTAGTAGTTGTTTTTTCTTTTGCAGCACTTCATAGTTTTTATTGGAGAAAAACGGACTGTTAAACGGCCCATAATGGTTATTACGTTCTTTAGAAAACGATAGGCTCACAGAAAAACAGCCCAAATCACAGACATGGGGATTCGCACGGGACTGGTATTATCAGAGGACCCCTGTGTTGGCCGAAATACGGTAGGTAATTTTCGGGGGAATTTTTACAGACATTTTTACAGACATGGCAGATTCGCACGGGATAAAAATCACAGACGACCTCTGCGATTATTACAAATTACCGGAGGTCCCTAGGTAATACTAATCCCGTGCGAATAGGGCTATAAAATAAAAGTGTAAGTTACACAAATAAAACCGACAGAGGAACGGCTAAACAACTACAGAAATCAAACGTGTTTGCTAATGACAATGCTAACATCAAAGTTATAGTATCTAGCGTACTAGTAAGCCCGTAACAGACAGCGATCATAATAAAAACCTTTAGGTTACAGACAATAGCAAACATCCTGAGGTCACAATTACTTGAAATTTAAATATTAAACACAGTTTATTCCAAAGATACTTACAAGTGCAACAGCAAGAAGGCCAGGTCAGCATCCGTTTTGCAGGCTTCTGTTTCTCTCAGTTCTCGCCATTCTGAAAAAGCCGGTCCCATATTTGACTCGAGTCTGACTTCTTGCTCGGTCAGTCCGTTTCCTCTTTCGTTGGTCCTCCGACAAAGATTTCCTAGCTTTCTGCTTCTTTTTTACAGGCTCAGCCATAACTAAATCTATCGTTGCCCTTTGCTTATAGTAGACATTCTCTGCTTATAGCTAGCCGGTGCTTGAATGGGGGCGTGTACGTGTGCCGTGCCGTCAAGCAATTCGTTACATCGCGAGACCTGACATCACGCGATACTTCCTGACGGCGAGGCCGCCGACCCGCCGGCCCAAAGTTGCAAGTGAGTTTTTTCCGCTCTCGGGCACCAGGGGGGTGCGAAACCACCACCATTCAACCCAAAATAAGTAATATAACCATTCCACTTACTCCGAAGCTGTTCAGTTAAGGTAAAAAAGTTACCTAGAGCACCTTTAATAAGATGCTCTGATGGCTGTCTCATTTGGCATTTAAATACAGCTTTTAAAAGATAAAAGCTTGAGTTGTTTGCTCGACCCTGGTGCTTAGTAATTTAAAGGCAGCCATCTGAGAAAGAATGCGGCTAATGGATGCTGCGTTATTTAATGTTAAAAGAAAATATCGTTGTAATGTAATGTTTTATGTTAGATATATTTACATATACACAACACATACATGTATGTATGTGTATATTCAGGAAAACAGCACAACTTACATTTCCTTTCAAAGGTTTGCGATAAGATTTTAAAAAGAAGAAGAAATTTACTTTTATTTTGCGAAGATGCTTTAAATTCACACTTAAGACAATGATAATTTTACAAAAGATTTCTATTTCAAATAAATGCTGTTCTATTGACCTTTCTAATCATAAGTGTCCTGAAAAAATATCTATCACAGTTGCCATAAAAATATTTTAAGCAGCACAACTTTTTTCAACATTGATAATAATCAGAAATATTTCTTGAGCAGCAAATCAGCGTATTAGAATGATTGGATCAAATGGAATGAATCGGTTCAATGAATAATTCAATGACTTACTCAAAAAGTCAGTTCACTTGTTTTATTCCTGAATGAATCAGGCTGTGTGTAGTATGAGTGTAATCTGGACGTATACATTCGCCATGTTGTCATTATCATGTGACCTACAGTGTCAGTTACTGTGCGTTGCTTCACCGCAACTCACAAATCCTCTCCCATGGCCTCATGGGATAGTAAAGTGTCCATTGTATGCACACTTCAGAATCTCGCTGGAAGAAGTAGTTCATCCGGGTACTTTTTGTCTACTCTTTTATGAGTACTGTGAATTCGGATATACTTATTTTGTCACATACTGTACTGTTTTTCACCTACTATATAGTAGGGAAGTATGCGATTTCGGATGCAGCCATACGTTTTTAAGTGAATCGCTTGAATGAATGATTCATTAACTAATTGATAAAGACAGTCACTTGTCACCACCTACTGGCCAAACTATGTAACCTGCAGAAAGAATCACTGAAAATCCCCACGCTGCATTTGAGCAATCAGCATCTAGAACTAATTATTCATTTTTATCACTGTGGTTAACATTTTTGGGGTTTTGCGATTGTTTCGGCTTTGGTTGATGATATTGGCTTCTTCGATGGATCATTTGATCACGTTTTGATCAAAAGCCCATAAATATACATTGTTTCATTGTTTCCTTACTTTTGATATTTTGTATATTTTAATGTAATCCATTCCCAGCACAGAGATCTGTTTGGGATGAAGTTACGGGACTACAGGGTTAGCCAGGGTGATTTTAGTGGTTAGGTTATAAGGTGGAAATGATATTTAAATGTATTCAGACTATCTCGCTAAGGATTGTGATTAAGCCTCACATCTGCTTTGCGTTAAACAGAAGACTCTGTGTGCTAGAACTGGCTTACACTGCACACTCACAGACACACACAATCAGAATACAGAATCAGCATAGTCAATCGGAGGAGTCTTGTCTGAATTTTAGCTGTGTCTGTTGGGTAAAGCAGTATCAAGTAAAGGCACTGTATTTCCCGGAGGAGTTTCATCTCATTTCATTTCTCCCGTCTGGTCTCCTGGTGTTTGCTGCAGTTTCGGCGAGCAGGGGTTCTACATCAGAGCTCAGATAATACATATTTTCACCTCAAAGGCAACATTTATTATTATGTACACCGATCCAACAACAAACACATATTTTAACTTCATATCTTAAAAATGTTTACACTTTTAATCTTTTCAGTGCACCTGTTGTACCGAACTCTCCCATCTCTCTTCTGGGTCGCAGAGTTATATAGTCTATAATCATTTTTGCAATCAGTAGGCTAATTGAAGAGTTAATCTGAAATTTTCTTCTAGAATGATCATTTTTATCAAGCTCGTATATTTAAGTTCAGTAATTTCACTTAAATGACAATTAATAGGTAATTTTCATTGCCATTTAAGTGACATTACTGAACTTAAATATACGAGCTTGATAAAAAATGATCATTCTAGAACAAAATTTCACTTACAGGCTTTTGCATCTGAACGCTTCAATTTAATACCTGAATTTTAAATCCTCAGGTTTTCTTCATGATAATTACTTTCTTCTTTGCCAGAAAAATTCAGACAACTATGCCAAGATTTCCCCAAAAAGTGTGAACCCTGTGGCAAAGTCAAAACATTGGTCCGTTTGACTGAGCATCCAAACACAGAGGCTGCATCTGAAATCGCATACTTCCCTACTATAGAGTAGGCGAAAAACAGTATGTGACAAAAGAAGTACGTCTGAATTCACAGTAATCATAAAAGAGTAGGTGAAAAGTACCCGGATGAGACACTTTACTGTCCCATGAGGCCACGGGAGAGGATTTATGAATGGCGGTGAAGCGACGTAACTGATGCTGGTAAGTCACATGATGATGACAACATGGCGAATGTAGTAGGTCTAGATTACACTCATACTACACACACCCATACTATATAGAACATACTTTTTTAGCTGGCGTGAAGTAATTACTTGTTCAAAATAAGTACCAACTAGAGAGTATTGCTGCGTTCCAGGCAACCTGTAACCCGTGTTTTTCCAACCTTGTACCTGTGAAAGTGCACTGGAACGGCAGTCAAACCCGTGACTTCCCACCCGTGAACTCGTACTAGATCGATGTACTCCCAGTTACGAGTTGGAAAAACACGGGTTACAGGTTGCCTGGAACGCGGCATATGATTCCGGACACAGCCTGACTCAACCAGTGCTGTGAATTTGGGGCGTGGCTAGCTGTTTGATTGACCAGTGGCAGACATGGAGAGTGCTGTTTTAGTATTGGCCGATTTGCTTATAAAGCTTGTAAATTCATATTTTCCCTTATTAGTTTATACCCTAAACACAGCCTTGATAATCCTAATCAAATTTGCTATTCACAATTGTAATTAGTAGGTTGACTTATTTTTTTCTTTTTGACCTTGCAATAAATATAACCTGCACATGTTTTCATGTGTTTCACCCGTCTCCTTCTGCACTGTCGTTTGCTGTTTCTGTGAGGCATGAAGGAGGAGAGACTGGGAAAGAACATAAGGTGACAGAAAATTATAGAGGAAAAGAGAATGTACCGAATTTGCTGGAAATGTGAGGCCTTTGAAAAATGACATGGCACAAGCGCTAATGTAACCACAGGGTCAGTTATTGTGTTCTTTTTTTGTATGGTATTGTTTTTTACCCTGCTTTCCAGTGCAGAGAGGGAGAAGAGAACATTACCGTTTCTATTCTGAATTAGGTTGTGAATGAGCTACTCTCCGTTTCTCTCTCCCGACTTTCTCTCTCCCGACTTTCTCTCTCCCATTCTTTTCTACCAAAATAGCTTTATTAAAAGATAACGGCACATTTATAGAGATTATTATTAGGCCATTAGCCATTATAAAAATCCGGCATCCAGAAAAAAAATACATTATTTTATAATCCAACACCAGGTTTACTGAATGCAATTAAAGTTTTTTTATATATATATATATTTTTCAGTGCTTAAAAGTGTGGTCAGCAGCTGCGCTTTAAACACTGTATACAGGAGTACTGCTTTTTGGGTTAAAAATGCAGATAAAATATTTGCTAATATAATGATAAGTTTAATTGTAGTGCCTTCTAGTGGAATGATTATGCTACTACTTGCTTATTATGTTGTACACTATAAATGTTGAGTATATAAGTATAAAAAAATGCATGATGCATAAATTTTTTTGTCTTAAACAAAGTAGCATTTAATAGCCATTTTGAATTTGATTTGTGCAGTAAATGCAAAAATATATTCCTCTGCTAATAAATTCAGGGCAGTTAAAGTTTCTTGTTTAATAAATAATATCATTTTTATTTACATATAGTTAGCAGTGAAATTCTGCTAATATTTCTTCTGATGAAGAAAACGTCTTGCAATGCACAGATAAAATGTGCAATAGTCTTATAGACACACATGGACCTCAATAATGGTGACAATCAAAACAGCAACAAAAGCATGGTCAACAAGCATGCAAATCAATCATCGTATAACAGTAAAGACATAATTTATTAATGCTGCATTGCATACTTGGAGCTCACAAAGCCTTAAATCTGAAAAATTGGTTCATTATGGAACCGCTCTTTTTGGCTGGTTAGGACAACATTTGGGGGAATATTACTTCTCTAATGTATTTTAAAGTATTCCACCAATCTTATCTGTGACTGGCATTGCATGGTAGATAATATTTAATCATTTTGCATGCTACAGTATTATTTGGGATATTTAAAGATCTTGCATCTTCCACAATCACTTGCTTGTGTTCTCCCTCACTGATGTCAGAGAGAGTGTGATGGATTTTGTACCAAATGCTCATGTGACTCATCACGTGACCATGTGTGTGTCAAATGTGTGTACTGTGTACTGTATTAGCTCAACAGTAGAGGACGTGATTTGCCTCTCCAGCAGTGCATGTGAAGGTGACAGTACAGGAGCTGCAGGGAAACTTTCCGAGACACTTCTTTTCTTTGGAAAGGTGAGAGTATGCTAAGGGCCAGATCTTGTGAAACTCTTAGTGTTATGATCGAATATTGAAACTGTGACAAATTAATGTACACATTATAATATACTTCAATTAGCCTATTAATTATTAACAGTCCCCCAGGTTTAATTAGGAAAGCTTATTATTAAATATTTACATAAGTTATAGCGCGGTCACAAGAGTAATGGCAACTTGGGAGTTTTGAGAAACACAGACAAACACACACGTTGTGCTTTCATGTTCTATGGGGATTTTTTTTTTACTGTATAAACTGTATATTCTATTCCCTTACACTAACCCTACCCCTAAACTAACCCATCACAGCAAACTTTCTGCATTTTAGCATTCTGCATTTTGTCCCCATAACGTATGGTTTACCAGTACACACACACACACACACACACACACACACACACACACACACACACACACACACACACACACACACACACAAACACACACACAATAAAACAATAATAAGTAAGAGAGCAAATCCAAAGTGAGGCCATTGTTCTTATGGAAATGCTTCAAATCTTGTAATCAAATGCCATGGAAACAGAGTTAAATTCAAGCTTTAAACACATTGTTTGACTTCTATTAAATATGCATTTGGGTATTTTGCTTCTATTGTAATATTGTTTTATTAGAAGGATTTTATGGCATTTATATTTCTGTGCGTGTGTGTGTGTGTGTGTGTGTGTGTGTGTGTGTACAAGATCTTGGTATAGTTATGAATCTACCCACACATCTAAATTATATTTGCATAGAATTGGAAACTTAATAAGCATGCATTGCCATGACAACTGAAACTTATTTACAAGATGTATCAAAGCATCTCAGTGTTGAATATCAGAGATTTTCCAGTCTTGCAATCACTAAACATGTATCTTATTCTCAACAAGGCTACATTTATTTGAACATTGTGAAATATTATTACAATAAAAAAAGCTGTATTTTAATATTTAAAAAAAACAAACAAATGTAATTTATTCCTGTGATGGCAAAGGAATTTTATAATCTATTTTTTAAATCCAGAAACTGTTATTTTCATTCAAATGAGTCTCTTTGAATCTCTTGTACATCAGATCTTAAAAATAAACACTTTTATTTGAACATTGAACAATGGTTAGATCAAAATGGCCCTGACTTGTTGCAGTTAATCATCAGTACGCTGACATGTAAGTAATAACATATTGAGTTACGTGTCTGGGTGAAGCATTATGTCAGTCTGGTTGAGAACAGCAAGATATTTCCTCAAGTGCTATCTTGTAAATATGCCTTGATTTGTCACGGAAAGTGTCAAGAAACATATTTCTATATCTCAGAAACTCATACACTCTATATCTCGTGTTGTTTTCTATTGTTGGTTTGCGTTGACATGCCATACAAACATACTTTCTTTTCAATTGTACAGTGCAAGTCAAAAGACACAAAGAGCGTGACTACAGTGTCAGTGTTTTCCCACTTATTTTATTATCAAATTACTTACGTTTTTTGGCTGATTATCTTTGAGGAAGACGCCTTGTTTGTTCTATGGTTTTTAGTCTGCTTTATGTCATTTCTCAGCCCACAAGGCTGTTCAGTTTACTGGTAAACACTACTGTATGCTGTGCCGTTTGCCATCCACACCCTCTTCTCTACAACACACAAACAAACCGTCATGAGCCGCGTAATGTATACCTTCAGCTTCTAACACTGTTGACGCTGGCCATAGTTGCAACAGATTTGTGAATTTTGAATACCGAAAGAGATGTTTGAGGGAAATGTGTGCTATTTCCCATAACAACTTGAAAATGAATCAGTTTCACAACTAAATGTGCTGCTATCACACTATGTCTGATGCTCAACTTAGAATCACACTTTGATGTATTTTTCTTGGCCCTTTATAATATCAGGTTGGTTCCACATTTGTTCTTTAACCATCTTGAAGGGTCAGTAAACACCCAAACAAAGAACTTGTTCACGTATGCTCAGTCATCCCCTATTGAGGATAATCAGCCATTGGTCACGGTTGAGATGTGACCTCTATTCTCCTGGGGGCGAGAAGAAAAAAAAGAAGCCTCTGTTTATAAAAGTAGACGGAAGGCTGATTTGAATGTACCCTTGAACATCCTAAGGCTCTAAGTGTATTCTGTCTGCGTGCTTTCTATCTTTCAGGTTATTTTAGGTCGCAAGAAGTTATATCAGTGCAAAGCTGCATGCAAAGTTTTAAATAGCTGTATGGACTTATAATCACTTTTTAGTTTTCATGCAGTTTGCATGGAAATTATTTCCTCTTTTGGACTAAATTATGTGTTCTCTGTCTTGTTTGGACTTTTGTGGTATTTACTGTTTCTCTGCCATGTTTGTAGTTATTAGTGAGTGTCTTCCCCAGGTGTGTCTTGTTAACTCGTTATCTTGGTATCCTTTAGTAATAAATAACAATAAGTTATTACACCTTGTGTATACTGTATATAGCCCTTGTGCTTCTCTTGTGCCTTATCAGTCAGTGTTTGGTGTTTCTTGTGTGTACCTGCCTTCTGTGCTCGGTGTTTTTTTGTTTGGATTATTAATAAAACCCCATTGGCTGGTTTCACAGACTAGGCTTAAGATAGTCCCTGACTAAAATGCATGTTTGAGCTCTCTTAACTGAAAACAACTTGGACTTACATATCTTCTAATCAATGTTGAAAACAGTTGAGCTGCTTTTATTTTTAGTTTTTCTTTAACTCTTTGAGGAATAAAAATTTCAAAGAGAAGCATTTATTTAAATTTGTAACAGTGTAAAAGTCTTTACTGTCACTTTTGATCAATTTAATGTGTTCTTGCTGAATTTGAACGCCAGTGTATTTATCACCTTTTTTTAAACAGAGCAAAATAAATATGCATAATTGCAGTTTGAGAGTTTCGCCAGTTGACTGCCAAGCTGAAACCAAGCAATAAAAACGTATAGCCTACCATTATGAATGGGTTGCTATTTATAGAATAGGGAAGTGTTTTTACTGTTACTTAGAGAGGACACATTTACGGGGTTTGTGCAGTTCTTTTTTCCAATGCATAAAACTTTCCTCCTACAAGTGTCAAGCCTAGCAACCACCACTAATGAGCTGCTCTCAGAACGATCAAAAAGCCACATGAGTGGGTAGTTATATTGACACTACCATACTCCCTAAAAGTTCAGACATAACTCATAATTCTTTTTTAGCTTCTATTCTCATTCCTTTGTAAGATGTACAAGTGTTTGTGGGTATCTGCACGCACACTAAAAAAAAAAAAAAGCTTGAAAGCTTCGCGCTGATTGGTTGTTCGTCATCATTAGGACACGCCCCGTTTGCAGAGCATGAGGGTTTCATGCAGTGACATCCGGTCTCTGCTGTTACTTCGCGAATACTTTCAAACACTCTTTCCAGCTTCATTTTTTAGACGTGGTTTTCGGTACATTTCAAATTTCAAGTTGGCAGGATAAAGTGTTGTGTTTTGTCAAACCGCCAGCTGGTAATATCTCCGAATATCACAAGGACAGCGCATGTGTAAAGCGCTGCAATCATGGTGCTGAAATCAGAAGATGGAATCGGTGAGTCGATCTAATATAAGTTTCACATTTGCAGTGGCCAGTGATGTTTAAAAATATCATCGTTGTCGCTTTGTTTTTGTTTCCTGCTTTTTGAATTGTTGAATATGAATGGAAACCGTTACGGTCGATATGCAACAGGTCCATCCATGCTGTCTGAAGGGAAAGGTTAAATGATGTCCGATTTGTAAACGAATCATTCGTATTAGTCGGATCTTATCAGTGAATCGATTGAACCGTTTCACAAAACCAATCTGAACGATTTGTTTACGTATCGGGCTGAATCGGACCTAGCGTTTTTCGAGTCAACAGATTTTATTAAACAGTACAATGCATCAAACAAAGCATGAAGGCAATACAGCTAGATATGGAAACAACAAAACAAAAGAAGACTAACATACAAATACAGATTATGTGTTGGCAGGGTAACAAACAAAACAATAACACTAATAAACTAGTACAACTTAAGAAGACGCAAGGGATGAAAATGTTACTTGTCTAGATCATCTATGAATGGAGAAATGAGAGTTATAACCAGTACATTTTTGTTTATAAACAAATAAACACATGTTTAGGCTATAAACATAAATGTATGTGAAATTTAGTTTATAAATTAACTATTTAATATTTCCCTATATTTTCTTTTGCGTTGTCAAACCAAAGAAAACATCTTTAAAACAGAAGGAAAAGTCACTTAACGTTACGAAATAAGATCGGATAAACATGAACAAATCTGACCATAATTTCTCTGTGTGGGTGCATTGCCAAAACTAGTGAATGACATCTTCCTCAGAAGAGTGACAAAAGCAGCAATTCACTTCAATGTCATATTAATGTCAACAATTAAGGTCAAAGGCTTTGGTTGGGTAACATTTGTGTGAATTTAATTAATTTAAATGTTATTTCTTTTACTTTATTGGTTTTGCCTCATAAGTGGCAAAGACCATACTTTCTCCCAGGGTAAATTCTCTACAATATTATTCCAATATGGTAGGCTATTACACAAGGAATTTTTATTATCTCTGATTTTATAAGTATTTTTTTGTTGCTCTACAGAAAAGCATACATTTCTTGTGTCTGTTGGCAAGTACATGGCCATGGAAATGTATTCCCTTGCAACAGTAAAGACACTCCAGAGGGAATGGCATTGAAAACAATAGCATATTCATTAGAAGTTTATATTTCTGTAAAATGGATAACATTTCTATATTTGTATATAATTAACACTTTGCAAGGGGCACATTAAAACAATCCCACACAAGCTGATCTGACCTCTACCATGATTCGGTAAACTTTAATGACCCAGTGGATGGAGGCACTCTCACTTGACCTATTGATATTGGATGCCAGTAGGTTCATTTTTGTTAAACTCAATACATAATTTATCATGTAGAAAATGAGTGGTTTTTAAAACAGCAAGTTTTAGTATGAATGTGTTGATGAAAATTCGGCAGGTCATTCCACCAGCTTGGAACAGTCAAGCTCATGTCTCTTTGGGATCGCACCACAAGGCGCAGTTCACGTGCAGAACGCAAGCTTCTGGAGGGGCTCATAAGTTTGAAGTAGTGAGATTAGGTATAGGAGTGCAGAGCCAGTGGTTGTTCTGTAGGCAAACATCAGTGCCTTGAATTTGATGCGAGTGGCAATTGGCAACCAGTGCGTTCCATCCATCCATCCATCCATCCATCCATCCATCCATCCATCCATCCATCCATCCATCCATCCATCCATCCATCCATCCATCCATCCATCCATCCATCCGAAAGAAAATAGCAAAGGGGATTAATAAGGCTTGATTAAAATGTGTTTTTACTCTTTGCTTCTCTCCCTTTTGTTCATTCAGATGAGAGTTAAGCATGTGCTGAGACAGAGCCCCTCAGTCTCGTATATGAGACAAACCGTTCTGAAAATAGCACAGTGACACTACTGACTGCTGTTATAGACTCATTTGAGATGAATGAAAACTTGTCCTGATATGTTGCCTGCCAAACTAAAACCGTTTGTTACAGAATTTGTCGCTTTATTTTTATCTTTAGCATTTTAATAATACATTTGATATATGTTCTATTCCAATATACAGTATTTCTGGATAAGAAAGGAAGTAATTAAAGGGGGCTTAATTTCAGCTGCAGTTTTCCATACAACTTTATTTGCATCTAGTTACATAGTTTGTTCAGTAATAGTCACATTACTGTCATTTACTATTTTTTTTACAATGTTTCTTGTTCTTCTGTAACTGTTTGGCATTTATTTATTTACTTATTTTTTTAATAATTTTTTTAGAGAAGTTCAGGGGGGATTTAACATGGATTTAGACTTTCAAAAGATTCATCGCATAGGCTAATGTAGTTTAGTGATGTTTTTTATTTAACCTAAAGTCCCTACATTGTGACTCTGGGCATTCAGCAATGGGTGGTTGAGACCAATCCTCTTTCCATCCGTACTCTTACCCTGTATATCCAGGTCAACAGTGGCTTTACTTGGTGCGACCCCAAATTAAGTTCTCTAGATTAAGAAAGGCCTGTCTCGAGCCGGTTCTCTTTTAGGATCTGCTTTTTTATTACTCAAAGTAAACCATGTGCTCAGAGGTTTTTGCTATGTGATCGAGTGATTTCTTTTTTTTCCCATTAATGACATTCTGACTGAATTCAGGTCACGTCTCAATGTTTTTTTCTGGTCAGAGTACCAAAGCTTATGTCTTGCTGAGTTTTTTGAGCTATGAGAACAGGCTAAACTGGACTGAGCCAGTACTGTGTTGGACAGACAGTATAGGACAGAAACCGCAACATGCCTGAATGCAAACACATCTGTGCGAGAGAGGTATGTTTGTTTTGTCTCTTTTATTGCGGATGGAATAAGAACAAGATAAAAGCTGAGCAGAAGAATGACCAATGACAGATGAAGGTCACCCTCATGTACACTATCTTTTTTGTTCCTCTCTTTTTTAATCGTCTCTTTCAGTAGGCCTATTTGTTTTGTATTTAACGCTTCTGATTTTGATTTATGTGTAGTTTCGGTTACTGAAGTTGTGAAATATTTTTGCAGTTTTGTATTTTAATATATTTTAAATTATAATAAATTGCTACGGATGCCTGCACGAGATGCGGACAATATATATATATATATATATATATATATATATCGTGGCCCCAAATTAACAATTCGTTCCCACGACTTACTAATATGTCACACTCTTTTATTACCTCGTTTTAAGTCAATTATTCGAATATAATAATTTGTTCGGTAGTTCAAAACGATGGAACGAATTGGTTTAACGTGTCCCAAAAGAATTATTAATCCGTGAACAAATTCTTAATTCATAGCCACGATATATATTTTTTGTCTGCATATCATGTGCGGGGCTCCGCAAATTCCTGTGATTTTCAGCTTCATTACTCCAGTCTTCAGTGTCACATGATCCTTCAGAAATCATTCTAATATGCTAATTTGGTGCTCAAGAAACATTTCTAATTAATCTCAATGTTGAAAAAATATTTTTGTCAGAACTGTGATGCGTTTATTTTCAGGATTTTTTTTGATGAATTGAAAGTTCAAGAGAACAGCATTTATTTGACTCCAATCTTTTATAGCATTATAAATGTCTTTACTGTCAATTTTGATTCATTTTAATTCGTCCTTGTTGAATAGAAGTCTTAATTTCTTTAAAAAGGAAATCTTAGTACTGACCCCAAAGTTTTGAATGGTAGTGTATATTAACAAATACCGCGGGGCAAAATTCTGTGCAGCCACAGGGTGGAGCGCTTGAGTGTGCTGAAATAAGTGTGTGTGTGCCGGGGGAGGAGACAAGAGGAGAGGGTTACGGAGAGCCATAAAGAGAAATAACATGAAGGAGAGAGGAGGGGGTCATTTGCAGATACAGCAGAGTTTGTGCTGAGAGCAGAGCAGTCGAGATCTCACATATGCATCACTTCCACTCACACATGAAGCGCTGGAGATTACTGGAAGATCTTGGGAGTTTGGCTTCTGCTTCTTTTTCTGGGTAGCAATAACGCATGAACGTGTATTTATCTGGCTAATTGGATCGAAACAAAAGCTGGAATTGTAAAGGCACAGAGCTGTCATTCAGTGCTACAGGATTATTTACTCAGGTACATTGTCCTTTTTTTTTTTGTATGCATTTACAGGCATTAATTACATTCATCATCTTACTTATTTCTAAATGTAGCAGTGTGTCACATCTACATCTAATAAATCGTGTGCACACTTTGACAAACACAGTGACAGTTTCTTTTGCTGGCTTGTGGATGACTTTTCCCTTCACTTGTCGTAGAATGAGCGTCAGTATGACATCAGGAAACTCATGGCAACCACAGGACATATAGACTTATCTATATCAGAATTACAGCGTAATCAAGTCATCCCAGAAGCACATACAAAGCCTCCATCTATATGGAGGCTTTGTATGTGCTTCTGGGATGACTTGATTACGCTGTAATTCTGATCTGTGGCTTGTGTTCTTCAGCTGCCTCTCTTATCAGTGTGTTTGCAGAGACAATGCTTAGAAGGAGCAAGTGGTGGGTGTTCTTGTATCAACTGATGTTTCAGCTAAGATACTTGATGATTGTTGCAGCTTTGTCCTTTTTCCTGCTGTTTTTTTCTTCATTTGTACACATATTAACGTGATATAGTACTGTATATTGGCTTATAAGGTAGTGAGCTATGCAATTACACAAGTGTGAATACTTGGACAATGCATTGCAAACATGCAGCATACATTTGAACATAATTGGCGATAACGAACCTCCATACTCAAGGGGGCGATAGAGTTTGCTTCAGAAGCATCATTAAACAATGTTTTTGTTCAGGTAGCTAGTTGTAGCTATAAAAATGTTGATAGTTTTAAGGGTTAGTTCATCTAATAATTTTCTCACCCTAATGTCATTCCAGTGTTCGAAACACAAATCAAGATATTGCATCCACATCCGTCACTTCGCAGGATGTGTGATGTCAAGTATAGGGATTGTAGTTGATGCGTGATCCGTACGTATCATGCACCACAGTTCGAAACGCACGTGTTTAACCATCATAGAGTCAAAGTTTATTATTTGCACGTGTTTTAGGTTTTTTAAACCATTTGTGCGCACGAAGACGCGGAAAAGAATTCAATTCGGACACCGAATTCTCTTTCTCGTCTGTTTGTGCTTGAACAGACACAGATGCAAAATTATGTCAGAGTGTCCACAGTAAACACAGTTGCTTATGGCTTACGTGAACGTAAAAAATTGAGAAAAAAAACAGATGCATATCATTTTATTGAATCCGTGCCTTAAAGTGACAGCAGCCAAATATTCCCACTACTGTCCTGAGACATTAATTTTAATCAAACATCAAAATTTAAAGAGAAAATCACTTTTGTAGATTAATTATATTTAATTTATGCAGTGAAGACTATGCAGTGTTATTTTTGATTATTCAATTTCTGTACCTGAATATTGTTTACTTCATTTTTATCTTTGTTCTATTGGATTTATAATTTTGTAATATATTATTTTCAATGCAGATTAACTCCCCTACAAAATCACCCCAATCATTCTAGAATTTTTTTTTTCCCAAATAGTTATTCATCTGGTAAAACTGTTTTCATATTGCAGAAAAACAAAATATCCCAATGTCAGTTTTTTCCAATATTGTACAGCCCTAATACCCAGACATCATCAAATATGATAAACGGAAGCTCAAACATGCTTGCTTGATGCATGACAACCAATGAGGTTGGTTCTCGCTTGTCAAGCAAGTGCTTTTGAGCATCTGTTGGACATGTTTGATGAGCTCAATTTATGTGCGTTAATCAATGTTTATATATAGTTAACTTTACTAGCAAAATTATATTCAACTGTTGCTCTGCCATGACAGTAGATGAGCTAAATGTTAATAGTCCAGTAATAGTTTATGCTAATTATCTCTATAGCGAGTTGTATAGTGAAAATAACTACTCTTAAAGCATGTTTCAATGTTGAATGAATGTATAATGAATTTAAAGTTGACATTTTTCCGGTCCCATCCGCCATCTTGGATTTTCTTTTACTTGTTACAATGTATTATGGGATTTCCTGCTCCACAAAGGATACATGTGATGTAATTTGGCCAAAATTAGGTATCTTTGAAGGCAGCAGAAGGTTCTTCCTACCTTCACGTCGGAAGTGTGTTTCCTTAAAATGCTTTCTATGTAGACTCAGTTTTGAATAATGGATTAATGGTCATGTATAGTCTTTTTTTTTTTTTTTATCTGTCTCTTCCTCTCTTCATCTTTGATTGATCAGTCAGTGCAGACATGCCTAATAAGAAATGTTTGGTTAGCGTTTTCTCTGGAAAACAACCTCTGGGTTCCACGTTTTCTTCAGCCCTTTACAATGTCCAAATGACAGCATGTAGCCAGTGACTTGATTGATGATGGCACATTCTTCTGCCCCTGTGGTGTTTGTTTGTAGGGGTGACGCGTCTGGTATTTAGCGAGTGTGTTGAATTGACCTGGTCAGCAGAGAGAGTATGTTAGGCATGGTGTCCTGCTCACGCTGTGGGTCACTGTGGAAAAGTTCTTGAAGTATTAAAAATGTATTTTAAAATATCTGTGGTTCTCTTGATGTCAGCATAATGATAGAATGGGCAAATAACATCCCATAGAGTTGCTTTGGAGGGACCTGGGCCATATTTATGGACTAGAACATCATAGAGATTGTGTTCAAAAAGCCATTCAGAACACCTTAGCAACCGAATAGCAACCATAACACAATTTTGTTTTGTGGTATGTTTTTCTGCCATTACTACTTTAAGTGTGGAAATGGGCATTTATAGACTGTCTTCTGTTTTTCCATAAAGAGTAAAAACCAAGCATTTACTCTGCAGAATGGTCATTCAGTGACAACGTGTCCACAAGCAACAGTTCGCGTGATTACGTCCTGGCAGAACTTCTGTGCTCTGACAGTCACATGGTTGCGCTGTGAGAGAACTGTAGGGTGATGCGCCGCTGTGAATGTGCCAAGAAGTGCCACCGCTGGTGACATTGAGTCAGAGCTGGATCACATTACCCAGGAGAGCTCGCCCTAGTTTGATATCTCGTTTTAGAAATATATCTGGCACTTAAAGGCTGTGATGATACAGCCATTCCGCTAAGAATCCGTACTTTTAAGTACTTTCTTTCATTTCATCTGATTCTGATACATACACTATTTTGACGATTTTAAAAATTTGGCCCTCAAATTTAATCAAGGAATCGTTACAGCCCTAGACCTCATAATGTAACCCCTTTATACGTTGCTATACACAATCATAAGGCTCCAACCAAGATTTAAATGATCTTAATGGAAAAGAAACCATTATGCATTAACCCTGTACAGTAATGGTGCCCTCAAGAGACACCCCACGTCCCAGAAAACTCCACCTTCCAGCCACGTGGCTGGCAGACACTTTGACATCAATTTAAAGAGCCTTCTCCCTAAAGATTTATATGCTCATATCGATGTCAAAGGCAGAGATGTGTCTCTGCTGTTGTGGGACTTGCCTGCGAGTTCGGACCAACATTTGACTTGGAAATTAATGGGAACTTGCACATGGTTGAGGGCGCTCCAGCTTGGATAAAAACCGTGCGACTGCCTTGTTGCCATGGCCCAACATAGAACCATTGATATCCAGCTTCAGCTTATCCCTAACTCAAGCCAGGCAAGAAGCTGCAATATTGAATTTATAAATATAAACATGTTTGTGTCCAACCAGCTACTGGCAACTGGTGTGATGTTTCCTGGCTACGACCTGCTTTTATTCACACTCTTAATTTACATTCATTGAATGCTTTTGCTCTGTTTGACATTCGTTAATCATTTTGACAATTGACCGTTTGCAAAGACCCGTCCCCTTAGTTACTGTTGCTATATCTGACAAGCCACGCCGCTCTCATGCCACACCATGTTCTCACGCAGTGAAAAATACATCGCGGAGCAGACAAGACACTGACAACGTGCTAACAGACAGGACAGACCAGGTTACTTTTGATATGAAACAAAGTCTCAACTTTCAAATTTGGTCATTTTTTTAAAGAAATTTAAACAATAAATACCATTTTGTGGCTCTTTAATGTGTCTGACAGATCGCTGTAGAGCCTCAGTTAAAGCTGCTCGTGAACCGATCATCTCTTCCTTCTAGTTAATTTATAGCATCAAATAAACACGAATGAACATCAGAAGGAATGTTGTTTTAACCGCGGAAAGACGTCAGTACACACCGTTTTTCAAGTTCAAATCCTCCAACGTTAATCTACTAACTCTCCTGACTGCTTTGTCAGACAAAAATGGCAGATTATGATTGGTCAGATCGCCTGTCAATCAAACTCCCTGCGAAGGGTCAATGGAATGTTGTTTTAACCTCGGAAAGACGTCAGTACACATCGTTTTTCGGCGGATTATGATTGGTCTTGTTCTTGGTCTTGTTCTCTCAGCACACATGAATATCAAAACAATCAAATAAAATCAAAAGTGACATCATCATTTCTTTTTAATTTATGTGCCCCTGTAATCTAATGCAACGTAATCCGTGACATCTCTGATGACCGTTTTGCTTGTTCGAGAAGATTTTTCACTCGGATATACGGCACAATGGAAGAAAAGACAATAGCAACTTTTGTTTCATGCTGACTTTAAACTAGGATTTTGGCTTCAAGTGATTCATTAGAAATGTGCTAATGTGAAATGAAGTGCTAATGCAGCTTTAACATGAGCGCTTTGTCTTTTCAATGGGAAGCACATGAGGAAGCATTAAGCTAATAACTGCCTGAACGTGTGCAGATGCATAATGGGCATAATTATGGTGGGTACAATTTGTAGGATCATGTGTATGCATGAAGATACTCAAACTTCGACTTGCTGTGATATGATCTGTTTATCGGTAGTCCGCTGACCACATTTTATTTGAGAGTACTGTTGCGACAAACCATAAAGATCCTGTTAATAATGCTGTCTATGCTGCAAGCAACTGTCGATTATAATGCAGTATAAACAACAGATTTGTTTATTATAATTGGGCCGCTCCAGCTTTGTCACGCAGCATGTCACATTGCTTCAGTGCAGACAGGGCGTAAACGTGTTTAGTTTACATATACAGTAATTGGTAGAGTTATCTGAATTATTCAGAGTTCATAAGTCATTGTTGTATTTCTTTTAAATATTGTGAAGCAAAGCATCAAAATATCCAAATCAACCATTGGTAGAAAGTAACAGGCTGTCAAAGCTCGAACTATTAAAGTTCTGTTTAGCAGCAATGGTTTGTGTTGAGAAGTTACAAATGAATTTGTGTGTAAATAATATTAACACTTTGTTCTGGAAAAGACTGACTAGCCTTTAAATAGTAAGATGATTGAAAACCGATCATTGGTTACCGTACATTACAAAGCCATATGAAAATTAAGTGTCATTCATTTAACTTGGTCATTTTATTGAATGGACCTTGTTCACTCCTCGTTTTAATAAGTGGCCCCCGAGCTACACTATTTAAGCAGCTATGATTTAGAAATTATATTTTAGCTTTGGTTGGTGATTAAACTTCACTGTCTTGTGTTGTCTGCTCAGTTTGGATGCCCTAAATACCAGGTCATTCAAGACATTCTTTCTTGATTCATATGATTCAGCATGTGCAGTTCCAGCTAGAAAGTCACAGTTAACCTTTTCCTATTCAGATGGGAGTTGATTTTGTGCCTGTGGTATATGATATACGTGTCATCTAATATGCCATTCAAAAGTTTGGAGTCAGTAAGTTTTATTTATTTATTTATTTTTAAAATAAATTTATACTTTTTATTCAGCAAGGATGGATTACATTGATCAAAAGTGACAGTAAAGACTTTAATAATGTTTACAATTTCTATATAAAAAAAATGTTGTTTTGATCTTTCTATTTATTAAAAAATCCTGAAAAACGTGTCACTGTTTCCACAAAATATTAAGCAGTACAACTGTTTTCAACGTTGATAATAATCAGAATTTTTTCTTGAGCAGCAAATCAGTATATTAGAATGATTTCTGAAGGATCATGTGACGCTGAAGACTGGAGTAATGGCTGTATTTGATCAAATAAATGCAGTCTTGGTGAGCATGAGACGTAGTCTCACTCTCATTTAAGTGTAGTTATTATTTCCTTACCATCGTGTATTTCGACAGAAGTCATATAGGTTTGTAATTACATAAAGGTGAGATTTTTTTTTTTTTTTTTTTTTGGCTGTCCTGTCTCTTTAAGACTGTAAGTTCCTTGTCCTCTGGGCTACTTTTTCCATAGATGTAAATCCATATCCAAACAAATGATGCTCATGTATTCGGGGGAAAAATGCTTGTAATGCAAATTTAGCTTATGCAATTGGCTGATCTGAGTTCCTCTGAAATAAATGTCCACTAATACAGCTGCCCACACACTCCTACTGCACCTCTCCTCTCTTCCTGAGTGAACTTTTCCATCTATGTGATATCGACTCCAGGAACACATGTATTGTGTGTGTAAACTCCAGCCTCACCTGAGGCGAGACTAATGGATTTTCTTCTGGAGGTTGCAATACCAATTTCTACAAAATGAGTGGGGATGGGCTGCTTTCTGGATGGGATTTCTGCTCACAGACTGCCTGTCAAACATCCCAGCTGGAGTTCTGCAAGGAAATGCATGCAGTGCATTACTATGGCAACAAAAAGTCGTTCAGAAACATGGCTATCTATGTGGTCAGTGAGGGCGATTGGTGGGAAGGCTGTAGGTTTGGAGGAGGAGGTGTTTTTATCACAATGGTGATATTCTCATCAGCTAATGGTGCTGTAATGTCAGGACCTTGTGGTTTGGGACCTGTTGCTATGGCAGCATGAGATAACCATGACAACCTCACTTTTATGTGACGGTGTAAATGGAACAAGGAATCAATTAGTCCTCCAGATCTCCACGGGCCGCTAGTAGGGTCTCTGTAGATCCTCTGCGGGGTCAGGCTGCCATACGGGCCACCAGGAAGGGATTTAATGAGGTCACATGAAAGGTGAGGGTCGTCATATCATATGACTGAGTGTCTTTATTTTTATTGGGAGGTCAGCTGATCATATGGCTAGGTGAGGTCAGGGTTGACTTTAAATGCCTTTGTCTTAACATTTTGTTGTATATAAGTTGTTTTTGTAAAACGCAAACTCAGAATGTTACACAAACCTGCAATAATGAGTTGTTAAATTACACAAGTATACTTTATATTTCATATCACTCTATTTAATGTCTTTGTTGCTGACCTTTGATGATCCAGTTCAACCATACAAAAATGACTTTAGAAAAACATCACATTTGTTAATTGTTTCCCCCCCATTCTTCTGTAATCGCAGCTGAAAGGTTTGTTTGAGAAGTGCCCTGTACTGTACAGGCGTGGATCTGCATTTCCTTCAGCCTGAGGCTTATTCATTTCACTTTTGGTGTGACCAAAAATAGAACTTTTTTTTTTTTATTAAAAAACAAACAAACAAGCAAGCCCTGCCCAGATGAGAAAACGTTACGCAAAAGTAACGCAACTCATTACTTTTGATAAAAAGTAAGTAAATAACGCAATTAGTTACTTTTTAGGGAGTGACGCAATGTTGAAATGCATTACTTTTAAAAGTTCAACACTGATAATGATGATAATGAATTATGCATAATTTTAAAAATACCTCAATACCTTTTTTAATTAAAAATGTAATATAGTTTAATACTTAAAAAAAAGAAAAGAAAACTAATGTAAATTTTCACCATATATTTTTTGGTGGCATATAGTTAACAATTTAACATATTTTTACGATTGTATTTTATTTATTTTTTAAATTAAAAACTACTAGCATTTTTTTTTTTAAATATAATTTCTTTCAGGTTTTTTTTTCCACGTATTAAAAAAAAGTCACTTTTTAGAAGTACTTCAATTTAACCTAAACCCTAAGTTCATGTATGCTGTATTGATATCTTAATATAATGCACAAAGATAAAGTAGAGTCTTTCTCTGACTGACATCAGCCAAACCAAGCAGAATCAGGGGGATGTTGGCCCACAGCCCGGTATTGAACTGACTGACTTTAGTGCTCTTGAACAAAGCACTTAAACTCAATTGCTTCAGAGAAATCTTTAGATTTATGGACGCAAGGTTCATATGAATTATTTGTCTTCTGCAAATTCCAACATCAGACCTCTCTAGAGCGCATCAGAACTGCTAAACAGAATGGATTTTTTCTGATGGTCTTTGGCTGGTTTGCCAAGGTTGGGAATCAGCAGAGACCTGGCAATATATTATATCAATATCTGGGTCATGTTATGAAAGTATTGAATTTAAAAAAAAAACAATGTTTAGTACATAGTTTTTGAAAACTGTAATATATTGCAATTTTTTACTGACATGTTTCTTTTGATCTTAATTAGACTTCAGTAATTTGTATGAATTTCTTTAATATAAATTAAAATAGAAAGAAAATATTTATATAATACATTACATACATATATAATACATACAATTCATTATATATAATATGTGAAATATGGCTTGGCTATATAATAGACTGATATGTATTTTTGGCTCATGTGGAAGAAAAACAACAACTCCCAGAATGCACTTGCTTCGCTGCCCTATGAGGCCACTCCCAAGCCACGCCTACCGGTTACAGAGGGCAGTATCGGAAGAAATTATACAACTAGGCTACTAGTCGACTCGAAACTGAAAAGACTCATTTTTATTGTTTTATCGTGAGATCCCCCTATCCCCCTATGGGCGGGTTGAAAATATGTGGAACGGCCAAAAAAGCCTCAGATGACGCAAAATTACGATTTTTGCGTCATCAGAGGTTTTTTTCCAGACACACAATACAGAAATCTCTCGTCTCAGGGGGACATGAGGGAGGGAAGCACGGTCATTCAAAAATACTACCGGGTTTGTACTCATACAAAGCTTAATGCTAATCGGTGAAGTATCCCTTTAAGGGAAAAGCATTTAATGAAATGAACAACTTTTTGTTTTGTTCTGAGAACGTCCTGATGTTTTCGATCAGAGGCCCATATAAACAACGCCGCTGTGTTTTTAGCTATTGATTGCCGAGTTGGTTTGTGTCTCAAAGGCAGTGCTTTACCTCAAACAATTTACTACTTTTCTCCTGCTCACAATCTCCACTAGCTCTTTTTTCCTTAGTTGCATTTCCCATCTTTTTACATCAGTTCTGTTTCTCTGAAAATATTTTGTTAGCCCATGTAACCTTTTTAGAAATGTACAAAAATGTTTGAGTCAAGAGACCGCAGCTTGACCATTTGCATATTTGTGTTTGTTCACTTTTGTACATCTGAATGCTCATTGTTTGCTTTTGTTTGTTTCCTAACAAAGTACCGGACGACCTGACGCCAGAGGAGAAGCAGGAGCTGGAGAACATTAGGAGACGTAAACAGGAGCTGCTAGAGGACATACAGGTAATATCTTCAGATCATTTCTCTGAAGCGGCTGCTTTTTCTGCCTCAAAAGTCATTTGAATCCACTGTAGTTTTGAGCGAGTTTGCTCTTTGAACTGCCTGATGTCTCATTAATTATACTAATTAATACTACCAAATCAACCTTATTCCCCTCTCTCTTGGCCCTGGGCAAGGCAGCTGGAATGTGGTGGATCTGTAGAGAATAGGAATTGGATCAGGGGAGGGACTTCCATGACCCCAGTGGCTACACAGTTTTAGTATACAGGATTGATGGGATGTCCCACCCTGGGATATAGACTGTAACAGCTGGCTCGTGAAGGGGCGGTTATGCTTTGGAGCAGATGGTGCAAGCCAAGTCCAGCGAATTCAATTATGCTGATTCTATTACGCAATTGGAATGTCAACCATTGATGCCCCTCCTGCCAAACACTGTCCCCTTCGTCTCTTAAATGACTTAATCAATCATGTAAACCTTCAAATGAAGTTTGTTGGCATATCTTTGGCATTCATCTTTGCCACTAACTGCCAGTTCCATTCCAGTCTCCTGCTATTTCCTGATTGCCCTTGAACTGAAGGAGCCATCAGAAGAGGAACAATCTCTCTCTTTTAGAATAGTCATATCTTTACTCTTCTCAAATTAGACGTGTATTTATTTTCTAAAATTTTTGTTCTATTTTGTGTGTTTTTTTAACTTAGAAATTTGTTACTTTGTTTTATTGCCAAATATGATGGCAAAAATACAGTAAAACAATATTATTACAATTTAAAATAAATGTTCTCTATTGTAATATATTTTAAAATGTAATTTATTCCTGTGATGCAAAGCTGAATTTTCAGCATCATTACTCCAGTCTTCAGTGTCACATGATCCTTCAGAAATCATTGTAATATACTGATTTGGTGCTTAAGAAACATTTCTTTAATATTCATTTCATTTATATATTTTTTCCTAATTATTTGATGAATAGAAAGTTCAAAAGAACAGCATTTATTTGAAACAGAAATCTTTTGTAACATTATAAATGTCTTTATTCTCACTTTTGATCAATGTAATGCATCTTTGCTAAATTAAAGTATTAATTTAAATGAAATCTTAATGACCCCAAACTATTGAACAGTAGTTTTTCAAAATATTTGTGAAAAGTACTTTTCAAAGCCTTTTTTTTATTATTATACTTTAAAGTAGGGCTGTGCAATGATTAATCGCATCCAAAATAAAAGTTTGTTTACATATATTTGTGTAATGTGTATAATTATTTTGTTTATATAAATACACACACATGCATGTATATATTTAAGAAATATTTGCATGTATATATATATATATATATATATATATATATATATATATATATATATATATATATAAATCTTAAATATATGCATGCATGTGTGTGTATTTATATATACAAAATAATAAGTTTCACTCTCTGCTGAGCATTTGTGGTGCCATAACAAAGTCAGTAAAAGCTCAGCTTTATTAATTTTTTTATTTCATTGTTGAAAAATGTGTCTGGCTGAGTAAGATTCCTGGGAGTGTCATGATGAACATGTAGCAGAGGATTTGTCCTGTGTGGAGAGATAGACAGTAGAAGATGAGTTAACTGGAGCGTTATAAGACCTTCACATGAATGGAGGTTGTGATGGGTCATGATCATAGAGAACTGATTGAATCAGCTCAATATAGCAGACCACCTCTAGACCCTCTTACACTCTTAATGAAGGAGCCATGTGATGCTGCCCGCCAGCAGACCCTCTCTCTGACCTGGAACACACAAGTCTTCCTTCGGGCAGTACAGCATTCACGATGGGTCACCATACCAAGATTTCAGGGTTCAGAATTTCATGTTTTTTTTATACCAAAGCATTCGAATAGATACCGAATAAGCTGTTGAGCACAGTCCTTGGAGTATTACTCCAAATGTCCTTGCTTTTTTTTTCTTTTTTTTTTTGTAATCAGTATACACTCTTTCTCTCACATACTAAGTTATGGTCTGATCTGAATCAGGTCAGCTCTGCAGTATTATTAGTCCTCTCAAGTGAAAGAGACTAGACAGAACTTTAGCTTTCATGTATAAGTAAACATCTGTTATTTCCCAGAGTGCTTCTGATTTTCACTACAATAACCAGTGAGTTTGAAAATCGATGTTAGCCTGTCTGAACTAAACGGTTTTTGTTCGCGCTCACTGAATCCGATGTGTTCAGACATTCAGCAGATCCAATCTGTCTCTGTCTTTTGTGTTCGTCACCGAAGGCCTTGTGCGGTTATTGATGATACTGTCGTCTATGTCAGTCCAATTAGGGATAGCCGGAGCTGATCGATGCTGTGTGTGTGAGAGCACGTCTCTGGATTTTAAGGTAGTCTGACATTTGCAGCTCTTGAGTTTGGAGTATTGGCTGTTGGGAAATGAGGTTAAAAGCAGTGGTTAGAAATAGTAGTGGTTTGTTCTTTTCTGTTCATGTCATTTTCATTTATTTGAGGTGTTAACAACAACAACAACAAATTTTATATATTTTTTTCCTAATACAGTTTGGCTCCCATTAAAAGCTGTGTATTTTTTATATATTTTTTGGACTGTATTAAAGCATAAAAATACCATACTACTGTATGTTTGCAGAGTTGTAGGAAACATGCTAAGTTCAAATACTTGTTTCTCTGAAACACAATACTACAGCCAGTTGTTCTACTTTGAAATGTGAAATGTCGGTTTTTGTTTTGGTCTCTGTGACTCCGCCCACTGCCACAATAGTATTTCGACACCCCGGTTTGCCAGTTAGTGGAAAACACAGCGATGGAATCCAGTAATTTAGTCTCCAGTACCAAGTTCAACCGCTAGCTGTCAATATTACAGTGCACTTTTAAAGCCAAAGTGATCTTTTGATTTTAGTTTTTTTTTAAACACATTTTATAAATTTTTCCTAATACAGTTTGGCTCAGTTAAAGCGATAGTTCGGCCAAAAATTAAATTGTTGTCGTCATTTACTCACCCTCAAGTTGGTCCAAACCTGTATGAGTTCCTTTCTTCTGTTGAACACAAAGAAGATATTATTTTGAAGAATGTTGGTAACCAAACAATTGATGGTAGCCACTGACTGTCTGCCATAGTATTTTTTTTCCCCTACTATGGAAGTCAATGGCTACCGTCAACTGTCTGGTACCAACACCTTTTTAGTGATCATGTTTTCTTTTTTCTTTTTTTTAACTCATTTTGAAACGGTTTGACTCAGTTAGTGATCTTATGTTTTTTTTAAACAGATTTTATATATTTTTTCCTAACACAATTTGACTCTCAATTAATGCCATAGTGATCTTATGTTTTACTTTTTAAACCATTTATATCTGTATTATTACTTTTCTTGATACAGTTTGTTGTTGTTGTTATTATTCATATTATTTTTCCTAATACATTTGGGCTTAATTGTTGAACTTTATAGGCCCTGCAGAATCTGCTGATTATTATTTATTTATTTTCACATTTTCTACAGTTTTTTAGGGGAGAAAATCTGGAAAAAATGGAATGTGTTAAACGGAGCTAAGAGTACTACACTCTTACTAGAAGCATGAAGCTATTGGCCAAAATATTTTGTAAACGTAACCACAAGTGGTGGGAGATGTGTATAACTTTGTGTCTATTAAAAATGGGAAATTATAATGGTAGGTATAAATGTAATATACTAAATAAAATATAGTGATTAACCAAATGGTGCCAGGTGTCCTCCCTGATACCAGTTGGACAATAAGTAAATTGCTCATGTAATATTTGTCTAATGGAGATGAAGTGCTCGATTAAAGTGACCGAAATGCCACGCTCAACCTCTTTGTCTCCATAGAGTCATTCCGGACAGTCCTGGTTCACTCTCGGTCCAGCTGGAAAATTCTGGCTGTTGCCAAGAGACAGAGGAAGACATTAAATGCACTGCATAAGGATAAAACGAATGGAAAAGTGTGGGCTGACAACTTGTGGCATTTGTTTACATGTTACCTTTAAATGGCAGCTGTTGCCTAGCAACATTCAGATAGAACATCATTATCATGACCACTTTAATCCATCTTTGTGCCCACTGACATCTTCCCTGCTCTGAGTTGGAGTTCAGAGAAACTTTTAGTCAGTTTCACTGGACTATTTGTTGTGACTTTCTGGAGACATTTTTAGACTTTTTACATTACCCTTCACAGATTTGTGGTGGACCAGATTAATAGCATAAATAACATCCAAATTTTTCATTCATCTTGTATTGTATTCTCTATAAATCAGTGATTTCTTTAAAGGGATAGTCACTCTCATGTCGTTCCAAACCCATAAGACTTTTGTTCATGTTCGGAGCACAAATGAAGATATTTTTAATGAAATCTCAGAGATTTCTGTCCCTCCATTGACATTCTTTGCAACTACCACTTTGACGCTTCAAAAAGTTCATAAAGAGGTTGTAAAACGAATCCATATGAGCGGTTTAGTCCATATATTCTGAAGAGACACGATTGTTTTAAATGATGAACAGACTGAATTGATCAGTGAACATAGACAGAAGCTCAACCGTACTTGCTTGACGCGCGAGAATAAACCTCATTGGTTCTTGCTGAAGCTCAAACGTGCTGCGTAACACGAGAATGCTATGCAAACATGCTTGAGCTTCCGTTTACCACAACTGATGTGTGAGTTGATGAATGTTTACATGAAATAAAAGCCGAAATTCAATCTGTTCATCATATAAAGATCATATAAAGTGATCGTGTCTCTTCAGAAAATTTGGACTAAACCGCTCAATTCATATGGATTAGTTTTAAGATGTCTTTATGAACTTTTTGAAGCATCAAAGTGGTAGTTGTGTAGCTGTCAATGGAGGGACGGAAAGCTCTCAGAATTTTCATTTTTGCGTGATGTAACCCTTTAACACATCGCCTGCACCGCAGTCATATAGTGAGGTTTCGGGTCATGCACACACTCTGAAAATGTATAGCGAAGGAAGGTCAGATGTTAAAAGCGTACTTACTTGACCTTACCAGGTGCTATAGCTCGAGAGGGATGAAGTGTTAATGCAGAATGCATCGAAAGGGCAAGTGTGTGCGCGCACGTACCCTTGGTGGATTGGTAATATGAGTCTTATTGATCTGTGCCTGAGCTTCTTCAGGAAGATGGATTGCTGTTGTTATGACACACACACTGACTATACATGCTTACAGTACACACACTTACAGTCTTGCATGTGGATACTAGTACAGTATAATTCACTTTATAAAGACAAAAAAGTGCATTGACTATAATACATCGGCTCACCTGCATTCAAAACACTGCTCCCATTAGTCACCAGTATCTGAACACCGAAATGTCTTAGTTTAGACTGTAGACTTTTGCTTAAATAGTTAAATGCATTTAAATATTAATAAAATAAATTAAAACACTGGTGGGAAGATTATATTTAGGATGGATGGATAGATAGATGCTCGCACACACACACACACACACACACACACACACACGCATCAATGTACTCTTGCTCATATACCCTCTTGATCTCTGTCATCTTTTATCTCTCTCCCCCTTCCCTTCCCCCTAACAAACGCTACTTCATCTTGATATCTAATGCAGGTGTCATACTGTGCCATGATTGAATGTTTCATACTCTTGATAATCATATTAGATATTTATGATCCTCTGTGTGTTCATTTTATGAGATTCAAGGCTCTCCATCACTTCCTGTGGCAGGCTGACTTTTAGAGGACCGTCAGAGGGCAGCCCCACCTTCAGTTCTCCTTTAACTCAACCATGTTTTCCTTCTCTTTTTTTTTTTTTGTATAGCGGCTCAAAGATGAGATAGCAAAGGTGACAGATGAGATTGAAAGTCTTGGCTCCACTCAAGAAAGGTAAGATGGGTGATTCTTTTTTTATTTGAGTCAACATTAAATCAAAATGGGTTTTTTATACATTTTCTGGTTTGATGGATAATGATCCATTTGCCAAGATCAGAACTCGTTTCATTTGGAAATATGTTACACTATCTAAGAAAAATGGCTTGCGAAAGCTGGTTTGTGTTTATGCTAAAGGAAATATCCGCCTTCAACTGGTGTTTGCTATCTGATTCTGCCATATTTACACACACAGACACTCACAAACACACATTCTCCATTTACTCCCGTCCCCTGTTTGAATATTTAATAACAGTGCCCCCTGCGGGAGGGGAGGCTGGTGAATTATGTACGGCTCTTTTGGTAAAAGGGGGGTGTAATTTGTGCAAATTGACTGAGATGTGTTCAGGACTTTGCAAGAATGTCTGAACAGTGCATTATGGTCATACAGTATGTTCAGTGAGTTTCCTTCATAAAGGAAAAGCATTTCAAACAGGATGTGTCTTAATGTTTTAATGCAGTCTGAGAGGACCGAGTTGCACTGCTTTTCCTTTGTTTTTCTATATTACATGCACTAGTGTTTGACTGTTGCGTTTGCGTCTTTTGCAGCGTCTCGCACAACATGTTAAGTTAAAAGACTTGAACTTTTAAAGTCGGCAGGATATGTAAGTTGCGATAGTCTTTTCTTCCCTATTGTGGCGTACATCAGAGTAAAACGGCTTCTTGAATGAGAGAAAATGTAGGCGTCACTTGATTTTGTCCATCGGGAATTGATTGGATCATTGTTATTTGCTATTGCTATGATCTCATGTGAGTGACAGTTTGTCCCGTCCTCACGCTAGTAAACGCGTCCTAAGAGAAGAGATGACGTTGCAAGAGGGCTTATTTTGATTAAAGATTAAGAGGGCACATGAATAAAAAAAATAATAATAATGGGCATGGATAAGTCATTTAAAACAAATACAGCTATATTCCATTTAAAAAAAAAAAAAGATTTGTCAATTTTGATTTCGAGGTAACATTAAAAAACGTATTGAGAACTTGCGTTTTTCCATTCCACTGCCCTTGTCTTAATGCAAAACTGCATTCTGTGAATGACCCCTTATACTCTCTGACTGCATTGACCCATATTCCCAGACCGAACAGAATTGCTCTCAGAATATACATCAAACTGAATCAGCCTTTCAGGCCCATTCATTATACATGACGCATGATCCCACTGGGATCCCACCGAACACTTCACAGGAATGCTCACTTTGATTCACATGAGAGCCATTGTGATGGAAGAAAGCCATTTTCAGAAAGTGTTTCCCTCCTTTTATGAAATTCTTCTGTCGTTCTTTGTTCCTCTTCCCCCTTAAGTCATGTCACATGGCCACAATGGAAGGTACAGTAGTGTGTGGCCCCTTTTACAGGCTGTGGCTTCTAATTGTACATGTCACACCACCATCCAAGTGTGCATTTGGCTGAGTGGATAGTAATGATGTCATTATGAAGCCCTGACATGGCGTGTGAGTTGTAGGTGTTGTACATTCCCAGAGATTTAGTTTTAGTTTACAGCTGTCGAAAGAACCTACCCAGCGCTAATAAAGCCCTCGTCTTTCTGTGTTTACAGAATAAACATGCAGCGGAGTAAACAGATTGCTATGGGCCGCAAGAAATTTAACATGGATCCCAAAAAGGTAAACAAGCATTGGGGTGAAATGCATTGAAGTTTTCTAAATCATAGAGATTACCTGATATGCTTTGACAAAGAAGATGATCTCCATTACATAAAAGGCACTTCCATTTTGCATTTTTAAACCTTTGATCTTGTGTGGAGGCACAAATTATCATAATCACACAAGTTTTGTCACCAAGCATTATGCAACCACACCATTTCCAATTCATTTCCATAGATCCAGCAGAATCCAAACTCATAGGCTAAAGTTCAGAGAGCAGGAAAAGAGTAAAGGAAAGAGATTTTTAATGTACTTTACCAACAGGAAACTGCAATTATAATGCATGCATGTAGGATGTTCTTTATGCTGAATGTTGTATTTTTCTCAGGGTATTCAGTTCCTCATAGAGAATGAATTGCTGAAGAACACTTGTGAAGATATTGCTCAATTCCTCTACAAGGGTGAGGGCCTCAACAAGACAGCCATCGGAGATTATCTGGGTGAAAGGTAAGAACAAGTTCTGCACTGAAAAATGTTGCTGGTCCATAAAAACTCCTGAAGTCTAGATATCCAGGATTTCTGGGGTCTGGAACATTTTCTTTTTTTTTTCTTTTTTTTTTTAAAGGAATGAATACTTTTATTCAGCAAGGATGCATTAAATATCTGTCACTTTTAATGCATCGATCAAAAGTGAGACATTTATAATGTTACAAAAGATTTCAATTTTACATAAATACTGTTCTTTTGAACTTTCTATTTGTCAAAGAATCCTGAAAAAATGTATCACAGTTTCCAACATTGATAATGTTGGAATCATTTCTGAAATGTTTCTTGAGCACCAAATAAGCATATCAGATTTCTGCAGGATCATGTGACACTGAAGACTGGAGTAATGATGCTGAAAATTCAGCTTTGCCATCACAGGAATAAATTAAATGTGTAATATATTAAAATAATAAACAGTAATTTAAATTATATATATAATATAATTATATATATAAACCAATCTCACTGATCCCAAATTGTTTTTGCAGTTGTCAGCAATCAAAAATTCAGATTTAAAAGCGTTCACACATTTATTGCTTTTTTTGCAAACACATTGATTGGTTGCTTTACATATAGACGTATATATACATACAGGATAAGCTGCATTGTGTACCAAATGTTTAGTCAAAGTTCTGGCTATGCAAGACTACATGCAACCTACATGGCCTTAATAGACTGTCATGTTCTTTCAAACATAATTTACCATTGAGCGTAACTAGGTTAGTGGAAGTTAAACAGGTTTTGGCTTTGTTAAGGTTCTGAATTTGCTATGTCTCTAATCGGAGCTCAAGGGAGGATGACATCACCGATCGTGAGCTGGTCCTCACTGACCGCAGTAGTCTGTCAAAGGCCATTATCTACTGCATCAACATGGCCTGTGCCCATGTGAAAGTGCTGTTTTGCAGTAAGGGTCAGCTTACGTTTTTATTGATGGACTGAAATTCAATGTCAGTGCCAGGCCATCAGGGACCTATCAGAGCAGGAAGGAAAGGTATATAGTTTGTGCGCGTCTGCATGGGGAGGATTATTTTCCTCTCTCAGTGTAATTATAGATATGCGCGATTGCACTCAAATTTGAGGGGTAGTTCACCCAAAAATGAACATTCTTCCATTTATTTACTCATCATTTCATGAATAATAATGATAGAATTGTAATCTAGTCTGTACCTATACCAGTCAAATATTGTGGTTTTCTCTACCAATTTCAGTACCAAAGCAAAAACTGTTGAATTAAGTATTTAAAAAAAATTCTTGTCTGTTGGTTTTCTAATCACTGTCAGTCATCGCAGTTTCCGATTCAGTCGTGCATTTAAATACGATTGTCAATCCAGAAACGTTGCAGTGTACTGAAAAATCTAAACTTGTATTCAGATTGGGAATGGGTAATAAACAGAAAGCAAGAGAAGAGCCTCCCTTTATAATCACTGAATTCTACACTCTCACAAAAACATCTGTTATAATAAAAAAAGCTGTATGAATCTCTTATTTACATGGTATTTGGTTAAATTGGTGGACACTCACTTCAGTGTTTGGGAAAAGCCCGTAAAAGTCCTGGCAGAAAGCGATGCATAAGGATGTAGTGTAACGACGCCCAGTTCCAGGAATGCACTAATATTTTGTTGGTAGTACCAGTTTGCAACAATTAATAGTTAACACTAAGTTGTTAACACTTCGGAAAAAATAATAATTCGTCGTTACACTACATCCTTATGCATCCCTTTCTGCCAGGACTTTTACGTGCTTTTCCCAAACCACTGAAGTGACGTCGACGACCGGGTTAGCAGTAGCATGAGCCATCAGGCAAGTGTTCGTTAAATAAACTCCTGATGTACTTACAAACTTTCCAATGCCTCGTTTTATGAGTACAGAACCTATTTGTACTACTGTATAAGTTTGGTACCATTCTGGGCATTAGTGGGGTAATTTACGAGATGCATCATAGGATCCATTAGCGCCTGCACTAAGCCATTCGACTGATATCTCTGAATAAGCTCTAACGTTTGGCTCGAGGTCATGGTGCAAAGGACCCTAGGTTGATTTTACTCCGAACCATCCCTTTAATCAGTCAATAACATTATTTCTCCAAATGCAAACGCATTATTTTCTCTGTCACCTGAGGAAAATCAATGGTGAATCCCGGGATCATCTCTGAAGTGTGGTCACGGCAGTGCAGAGCAGGATGAAGGAGTGTAAGAGTATAGAGCTTAATGGACAGACCGCCAAAGTGGGTTAATGCATTCACAGCTCGTTGATATTATCGACATGCCCCATTTCCTCATTGAAGAAAGGGCTAGTTACACACGGACGGTAATCCCAGCCGTAATCCCCCTGTGGGATTTAATGCCCATTGGAGACGTCTGAGAGGAGGATCATAGCCGTAATTCTGTTCACACTGTGAACACCGCATGTTTTATAACAGTAGACATGATTTTCAGTGGCACATCTGCTTTTTATCTGCCTTTTCTTCACAAATTTCTGTAATTAATTTATTAATTTAACAATATTCGTTTTCTGCCTTGTCTGCATTGGTATTTCCTGAAGGAAATACAAATCTGATTGAGTCTTTTCTCCAGATGTCGCTGTAACGTCATTGCTGTTCATCTAAGAATGAATCTCCTGTTGATTGAATTAATTTTAATCTTTTTTCCCAGGGATGAATTCAATATTCAGGTTCTTCATGCCTTTGTGGAGCTGCATGAATTTACAGACCTCAACCTGGTTCAGGCACTCAGGTGACAAAATATAGATCTGTAGATTATGCAGCATAAATTCATTAGATATCCTCATGTCATTGTGATCTCATAAATTGAGTTAATTTCTTCCCATGCTCCATGCAGACAGTTCTTATGGAGTTTCCGGTTACCGGGTGAAGCTCAGAAAATTGATCGAATGATGGAGGCTTTTGCCCAGCGTTACTGTCAATGCAATCCTGGTGTCTTTCAGTCCACAGGTTTGTGTGTGTGTGTGTACAATCTGATAGCTTTGCAATAGGGTTTTAACAATATCAAAAATAACTGAGATTTCATAATTTTCAACACCAAAGCAAAAAATAATATGATGTTTTGTTTATATACAGTATCTCACAAAAGTGAGTACACCCCTCATATTTCAGCAAACATTTTAGTATATCTTCTCAAGGGACAATACTATAGAAATGAAACTTGGATATATTTTAGTGTAGTCAATGTGCTGCTTGTATAGCAGTATATATTTACTGTCCTCTGAAAATAACTCAACATACAGCCATTATTGTCAAAATAGCTGGCAACAAAAGTGAGTAGACCCTAAGTGATAATAGCTGTACGTCGTTTAACCAAAACTGCTTTTTACCCCAGAGTGCCTCTGTAATTTCCCTACACCCACACCCACTCACTTTTTAGGGCCTGTGAGGATTAGAAATGCAAGCAACATTTGGTCGAGCACTATTTGGCATTAACTGTTTCTCAGCATGATGTCTGTACAAGAACATTAGCATAGCTCCTGCATTTGGACATCAATTAATTCACTACATTTGGGCCAGTTCCTCCATGTAAACTTGATTATGATTCAGATGAAATATATCTCACACAAGCCTGGTGTTTGTCACTAATCAACAGCGGAGAATTTTTTTTTCCTGAGTGTTGGTAGAAAAAAAACTCATTTAAAAATTTGAATGCTGAGGTTTCTCAATTTCCTTTGCAGATACATGTTATGTGCTTTCATTCGCAATCATCATGTTGAACACGAGTCTGCACAACCCTAACGTGAAGGACAAGCCGTCTGCGGATCGATTCTTTTGCATGAACAGAGGCATCAATGATGGAGGAGATCTGCCAGAAGACCTGCTCAGGGTCAGTGTCCCACATCCAGGTTTTTTTGTTGTTGTTGTTGTGTTTTATATATTTTAATATTATATAATTATTTTTCACTTTTAGGTTTTCATTATTATAATGATAATAATAATTATTATTTTATTGTGAACTTATTTCATATATATACACACACACAGTACTGGTCAAAGTTTGGAAACATTACTATTTTTTATGTTTTAAGTTTCTTGTGCTCACCTAGGCTGCATTTATATAAACAAAAATACAGAAAAAAACCCCCAGAAATATTGTGAAATATTACTATTTTAAAATAATGGATTTCTTTTTTTTAATATACTTCAAAATATAATTTATTTCTCTGGTGCAAAGCTGAATTTTCATCAGCCATTACTCCAGTCTTCAGTGTAACATGATCCTTCAGAAATCATTCTGATTAATGGCTGATGAAAATTCAGCTTTGCATCACAGAAATAAATAATATTTCAAAGTATATTAAAATAGAAAACCATGATTTTGAATCTTTAACAATATTACAGTTTTTCTGTATTTTTGATCAAATACAGACTTGATGAGCATAAGAGATTTCATATATATATATATATATATACACACGTATATGTGTATATATATATGTGTGTATGTATGTATGTATGTATGTATGTATATATATATATGTGTATGTATATATATGTGTATGTATGTATGTACAGTGTATATATGTTTTACATTTTTATTTTAACTGCTTGTTTGACTGATCATTGACAGATTTAAGCCATTTATTTTTTCAATGTATTTTTGTTAAAATTTATGCTTGTAGTGCTGAAGTGTTTGAAGTACTAGAACTCAAATTAAACACTCCTGCAGAACCTGTACGAGAGCATTAAGAACGAGCCCTTCAAGATACCTGAAGACGACGGCAACGACCTCACGCACACGTTCTTTAACCCAGACCGCGAGGGCTGGCTGCTAAAACTGGGTGAGTGAGCGTTTGTCTGTTCAGAAGATAAAGAAGTAAGTCAACGATACATGGCCCTTAACAGGCCTTATATACACTGCCCAGCCAAAAAAACAAAGTGGCTGTATGGATTTAAATAGGCAAATGCTTAAGAGTCTATGATTGTATCATTATTGCAGTGATTATTATGTTACAAGATCTTGACCAAAAATTGATCCACCTATTGATTAAAAAAAATGTTTTGGTCAAGTTCTTATATTGACGATGCAAGAGTCAAGCACTCTTCACAAAGCACAAAGTCTCCTCCAGCACATCCCAAAGACTTTCAATGAATGGTCTGGATTCATGTGTGAAAATGATCCTTCATGGGAGGGACCCAACCATTGAGCCTGACGAATCTTGACATTGTCATCCTGGAATATGGCCATGATGTGTCTTCCTACATGGTTGTTCAAGAAATGAAAAGCTACACACTCCATCAATTAGGAACAGAGGAACTGTTGCCAAACATATAAGATGCTAGAAACATAATAATCACTGCAATGATGATCCAATCATGGACATTTTTGTATTTAAATCTAAATTTAAATCTTTTTTTTTTTTGTCCAGGCAGTGTATTTTTCTCATGCCCCAGTGTCTCATGAACTTAAAAAGTCGATTTATTTGATTTAATCAGAGCTGTGAATTGAAAGTCTTCCATTGTGTAACGTAATAGCCAAGAAGCACGGGGCCAAATGCTTTATATTCCAAAGCTAATCTAAAATAGCTGATGCAACATCCTTATTTATCTGCATGCTACTCATATTTCAGCTCAGCCTGGATTTTTACACCAGGCTGACACACACAAGTATTTTATTACAGCCTTTTGTTACGATATTTTTCAGATTTTCATGGTTAATTTCATTGTTTTCTTTCTTTCCACGTTTGTTGTGTTTCTTCAGGAGGTATGTACTGGTTTTCTTAGCTAGCCCATTAAGCTATGCTTCCAGGTGCTTTGCGCTTTCATTTACTCCTTTTGTTTGTTTACAAATTTTATTTAACAGATATTTCATTTCATCAAAATGAAATTTGCCTCATTTGAGTTTAAACTGGTGTGGTGTCGCTGCGCTGTTGTGCCGTGCTCATGATGTTTGTGAGACTCTCAGCCAGCTTTCTCCGTCTTCTTGAAGATCAACTTGTCTGTTAAGATGTTTATTGGTCTCTACTGCACACATGTGGTCAGTTGAAGTACTGCCTGCTCTGCAGTCTTTAAATGCTACATGATGCATACACGTACAAGAAATAGACTGTGTTTGCCTACAACAGGGAAAGCACAGGAACTATAGGAGATGATTTACAGCTGATATATGTGCAGTTTAGAATTACATGTAAAATGATGGAAGTGAGAATAAAAATAGAAAAAGTCATGGCGGTTGAGTAGTTCATTTGTCAGACTTTTAGTTTTTATTATTATTTAGTTAACATACTTTGATTAACGTTTGATTAATATGCGGTAATTTTATATTTTTATTTTTTGTTTTATCACTTTATCACAGAGAAAATAATCACTTGGTTATCACTTAATAATAATAATAATAATAATAATAATAATAGTAGTAGTAGTAGTAGTAGTATTTTTTTAAGTTTTATTATTATTATTTAGTTGTTTGATTAACATGCTGTGCTTTTTTATATTTTTTTATTTATATTTTTTTGTTTTATCCATACTTTTAATTTGTATTATTATTGACAATAAAAAATAATAATAATTATTATTTTTATTATTACTCTGATTATTACCAGTTTTAGAATTTAATGCAAACCATTCTGAAGGAATAGTTCACTCAATTTTTTTTAAATATTGTCATTTAGTTATTTACAGCATTGCTATATTAATGACTGCTATTGTTCGTAAAGTTAGATCTCATAGTCTGACCCTGTGCCTCAGAAAAGAGAGACTTGCATCCATTCCTACATTCTGAGATTTATTTTATATAAGGCTCATTTGATAACGCATTCTCTTACTAATTTGGTCACACTAACACCTTAAGCTTGTGCCTGATTCAGTGGTTTTGGTCTAACTGTGTATTTTTGATGAGCCCTTTCAGCTGTCCATCTGCTCATGTGAGTTCCCACATGTGTCTGTCTGCTGTGCCTCAGTCCTCATCTTGCCATGTGTCTCTGCTGCTCACCACAATTATTCTTTACTCATACAGACCTCAGCGACGGCGTTCTTAACATACTGTCTGATCCACAGGTGGACGGGTGAAGACGTGGAAAAGGAGATGGTTCATCTTGACCGACAACTGTCTGTATTATTTTGAATACACCACTGTACGTAAACCTGCTTTGGTGAAGTTCAGTGATTGGATGATCCAGTGGTAATATAACTCATCCGTCGTGTTCTCTACTGTGGTCACATGTGTTTCCTCTTCTGCCTGTGTTTCAGGATAAAGAGCCAAGAGGGATCATTCCTCTGGAAAATCTCAGTATTAGGGAAGTGGATGACTCCAAGAAGCCAGTAAGCTTCCTCGTGCTTTGCCATCTATATTTCATCACGTTTCAGTTACTTTGTATTAGTCATGGTGGTTGAGAAGTTGATTAGTATTAATTAATTTATTTTTTTACTTTGTTTGATTTTTATTCTTGCTTTTTAAGTTTTACTATTAACTGTATTTATTTATTATTTGTATATATCTTTTGCAACAGTGGTTTAATTAGCATGCTGTGCTTTTATTTTTTATATTTTGATTAATATAATAACCCTTTTAAGTTTTATTGGTATTTCTGTTATTTATTTATCAATTAATTTATTATTTTTTCAGTTTGTTCTCTCCTTTTAAATTGTGTTGTTGTTAATATTTGTATTAACATTAATTATATACAGTATTAACTATATAATAGCATCACTTTTTTTATATTTATATATAAATATTTTATTTTATTTGTTTAATGTTGGCACGGTTGTTCCTTTTCCTCCTTGCATCCCCTTGTTGACCCCTGGAGCTCTATCTAGATGATTTTGAAAATGTGAGTGGTTGTGATTAGCACAAAGGTTACGGGTTGCTAAAATCACTCTCATACACTGGCGCCACTGTTCTCGTAACCTCGGTTTGCTCCAGTAAAATATAAAAGCCTCTTCTAAAGTAGCTCTCTACACACAGAACTGCTTTGAACTCTTCATCCCAGACAACAAGGATCAGGTCATCAAAGCATGCAAGACTGAAGCAGATGGACGGGTTGTGGAAGGAAACCACACATTCTACCGCATCTCAGCGCCAACAACAGAGGAGAAAGAAGAGTGGATCAAAAGCATCAAGTAAGTCCTCCTCTCATCTTGCTCTGATAGAATTTGTAATATGCACAGGGTTATCATTTTGACACAGATTGGTCCTAAACCCAGTTGCAACTTAAATTCAAAGGCTTGAAATAAAGTTCCAGAAACGTTAACATTTCTGAACACTAAAACTGATCTTTACATTGCTGTCCATTTATGTCAGATACTTCAGCTGAATCTATTGATTGATTTTTAATGCATCAATAATGAACATCAAATACAAAAGATACACATTATTATTTGAAGTAAAGCTGAAATAAAATAAGATATAAATATTAGATGAAAAACCTGAATACATTTTTTGAACTAATTGAAATAAAACAAGTTTGTTGAAGTACTAACATTACTAAAACTGAACAAAAAATACAGCTAAATATAAAAATACAATTAAATAGAAACACAAAAAAATGAAATAAAAATGAAAAAGTATTTCAAACAACGAACAAAAATCACAAAACTGAAAATAAAAAAGCTAATTCAAAATATGAATAAATACTATAATAGTTTAAAAATAATACTAAAATAGCACTTAATTCTGTGCATGTGATATAATAGCAAAAATAGTTTGTAATGGTGTAAATTTCCTAGATGGCTCAGTAGTGAGCAGGCTATTTTTTTAACCAAAATGTTCCCTTCTCATTCTCTCCAGGGCTGCCATAAGCAGGGACCCTTTCTATGAGATGCTCGCTGCCAGGAAGAAGAAAGCTTCATCTTTGAAGAGACAGTAGAACCGCTCAAGGCGGCATGGATGGATCTCCGCTTCAAGGCCGCAAAGAGGAAAGAGCAAAGACATGGACCTGGAAAAGGGGCGAATGATAAACGGAAGCCATAACGCTGGATAGGAGCAATTTTTATCTCAGGAATGACCTTGAGTTTTGAAGGTTGTCAGTGCAGTTGGCTTTCTTGGAGGTTGTCTGACATTTATACGTTTAAATCTCATGAACGAACATTATCGTGCACTCACGTACATTATCATCTCAAATCAGCAGGTCTGACTGAATGTGGTGTCTTATTGACCTTTTCTAAGCTTGCTGAAGACATGACCGTTCCTTTCTGTGCTTTGATACATATAAAATGCTAATTGTGCACCTATTTTTACACTGCTATGTACTGTAAATATCTGGGAGGGTTTTGGCCTTGTTTTGTTTGACTATCTCACTGTTTTTCTAATCATTTCTGATCTGCTGTCATATTTATACCTTTTTTTTTTGTTGGCTAGACATTTTTTCACATTTTGCCAAAGTTTGTCTTTCAGTCTTACTCCATGTAATACTGTCCTAAAACCTGAAGTTGAGTGCTTCTGATTCATGAACATGAAATGAAAATATATTTTTTATTTTGATTCTGTTTATTTAGCTTAAACAGTTTTTTTTTAAATATCAGGACATTTACATTGTTCACTGATCTCATAGGTGGCCTTGAACGACTGTGAAATCCAAAAACATTTCAGTAAGTTTGGTTCATGTTTATGGAACAATGTCAAAAATTAAACTACTGACATGAGAGTTTATTTTTTACTATGTTTTGTATTTTACCACATTAAATGTATTGGTTAAATTAACTCATGAAGGCCCCCCACAAAAAAAAAAAAAAACTTTTTTTTTTTTGCTTTATATGCACTGATAATTGAGAGAAAACTCTTAAATGCTAATTTATCAATGCTGTAAATATTTAAACATATAGGTTGTTTTATTTTTTGTCAAAATATACTTTGTGCTAAAGTAAACAGGGTGACGAAAAGGTTTAAACCTGTCAAGTTTATTTCACCATTGCCATGTAACCTTGTGCTTACAATAAAAAAAGTTTGAGCTTTACAAATAACTTTTTTTTAAATTTTATTTTATAAATTATTTTTATTTCTCTGTCTTTAATTTGTGTGGTTTCACCGCTGGCAAAATGGGCTTTCAATAAAACTTGGCTGCCTATGCAGTAGAAAGGCTTTTTTTTTTTTTTTTTTTTGAAATCTGTGCTACCTGATTAAAGAAAACGGAGAAAAAAGGCTGGCCGCTGGTGTCTTGTTCCATTTTGCCAAAAAATGGTAGGAAAACTTCCAACACCCATAATGCACCCAGAGTCAAATACCACTTTGCTTTAGCAGGGCTGCCAACTCTCACGCATTGAGCGTGAGACTCACGCAATTGACACTTTTCACACGCTCTCACGCCACACATCCATTTTCTCACGCACAGAAAAATTGCGGAGCAAAGAGGTACTTTTAATATTAAACTAATTCTCAGCTCTTAGATTCCGTCAATTTTATTACGAAATTCAGACAAAAATACCTTTGGCGCTTGTAAATGTGACGTGACAGATCGCTGAGCGCCTCAGTTCAAGTGCACGTGAACCGATCACCTGTTACTTTTTTATTTAAAGATGCAGTACAACTTACCGAAAGTATACATAATATCGACCAATTAGTGTTTTTCAACCACAGAAAGAGGTCAATATAACAGCAGGAGAACAATTATGTCACATAACCTTACATTTACCTCAGGAAAGCCATTTAATGACCATAGCATGTTAATTGAATAGAAAAAAATAGCTAGAGAGGAGATTTTGCTGAGCAGCACTATATTACATATTTATTATATTTTTACTTATGTCATTAAATAATTGTTATTATAACAAAAACTGCATTATATTTAATTTAATGTTATTTTTAACCTTTAATAATACCAGCAGATTGGGCCCTCTATGTTTACAGCATTAGGTGAGATTATTTTTAAAAATAAAATTTAAAATAAACATGTATCCAAATTAGTCAATATTGAATCAAAATCGGAATCAAATCACAAGAATGGAATTGAAATCTTGAAATTTGTGTCAAGCAATAATATAAACTGTATCCTACCAGTCATTGTACAATGTTGTCACTAAACTTAATAAAATTCTATTTAGTTACCAAATGTTTTGACAATCACAATTACACTTATTGTGATGCAATATTTGTTTTTACCCCCCCCCGACAAAAAAAAAAAAAAATCTCACTCCAAGCTAAACTCAAAAGTTGGCAGCCCTGCTTTAGTAGGAAATTCTTATCAAACTTTGTCATAATGGTGTCGACTCAGACTCAAGAATTCAGAGTAAACTTTAAGCGGGAATAAGTTAGTTTTGGTTCCCAGTGAAGGATCCAGCACGTTGTAGTAGGAAATGCTTACAAGGTGGCTAAAGGCTACAAGGAATTGTAAATATGGAGAGAAAATCTGAAAAACGTGTTTGTAGGCAACATTTCAAACTGGATGACTACACACAGTTTTATGCCAAACGGACAGAAAAAACTGAAAGGAACGGCCGTTTAGCCCTGAAGGCTGAAGCTGTCAAATGTTTTGCTGTTAAACGTGAATTTCTCGGTCCAGGGAACACGGAGAGTGGGTAAACGTTGTTCATTTACATATACTATCGATATTGCTGATTTTCAACCCGGTTTATATCGTTACAAAAGCTACACTTGGAAATAAATTATAAGGCCTTTTACTAAAAACAAATGACTTAATTTGAACAACCAGGCAAAATGAGACCAAAAATAAAGGTCACGCATCTGTATTTCACATCAAATAACTCACTCAGCCATGACTGTATAAGCCTTTTATTCTTAAAAACAATGTATACAATGACAATAAACACTGTGCCTTCATATGGTACAGAATGTTTTTGTCCATTTTGTAAGTTCTTGTGCGTTGGATGAAGTGGTTTTAAGGCCTCATCTTCCTCAGGTAGCATATCTGTCTGTAAGAGAAACATGATTTTAAACAGTACCGTTTCCATCTATGTTAGTCGCTCCCAAACACTAGCAATCATGACATTTAAATCCAAATTCGCAAACCAACTCTGATGTTAAAATAATACTGCAATATTCCCTTTAAACAAGTAAAACTCAGTCATGAAATGCTACAAATTAATACAAAGGTACTCAAATCCATCCCATGCTTAATGTGTAAAGGCTTGTGTAAACGTTAAAGCCTGGTCAGGTTTTGAAGCTGTCCTAAGACCTCTTCTGTACTAATTATTAATGGAAGTCATATTCTCAGTTTCAGTAATCATGTATGATTAGTGAGCATTGGAGTATTAAACGGATAGTTCACCTAAAAATGAATATTCAGATACTCGCACCTCATGTCATTTTAAACCCGAATGACTTTCTTGAGTGGAATACTAAAATCTCTCTCAATACATCAATAGTGAATGTTGTCCTTTTGAGTCCCAAGAAATAAAATTCATGCAGGTTTGGAAAAAGACAATTCTTCATTTAAATAATTGTTATATTTAAGGCACTCAGCCTTGATGGTTTGGATATTTTCAGCTGAGGTAACTAAGGGTTGCTGAAATGCGCACGACTCAAACTGCATCACTTTGTATTCCCGAGATCAACTTATTGACCTTATTAATGAAATCAATATTAATGAACTGCTTCTGCCATTTTCAACCAAAATAATGTAGTAAAAAATAAAGTACAACGGAAAGAATTCAGAAATGGAAAGGTTTTTTGTTAAACAGCATCTTATCAAAATGACAAAATAATACAAATGGTTTACAAAAAAAAAAAAAATTAAATTAACTAAAATATGTACATAAATGTTAGATTCACATCAAACTGATGGCCAAACGTTCATATCTGCCATGTTGCTAACAGATACATATCCATCATACTTTCATACATATAGTAAATTCTTTGTTCTGGTTTTACATGCATTTTCTCCAAACAATGAGGTTGTTAGATCAGAATGAATGTTATTAAATATAATAGCACAGAGCTGATTAGTTGAGTGGTCATCACTGGAGCTGCCTGGCTGAGGCCCACAATGCCAGTCCTCTTCAAAACCGTCGATATTTGCAAGCGCCTCCTGTACAAATCCCAGATATGTATTCCCACCTCCATCTGAAAATAAAAATAAAAATGCAGTTTATTCCTGTGATGACAGCTGAATATTCGGCAGCCATTACTTAATGTTTTTGGAAACCATGATTTTTTTTTCTTTCATGTATGAAAAGGTATTGAGGTATTGATTTCTTAAAAAAAAAAAAAAAAAAAAAAATCTTACTGACCCCAAGCTTATGACCAGTAGTGTGCATGAAAACCTACATAATGCTACAAGTAAAAATTTTATTTGTACATTCTCTAAATAATTTCAATAAGCTGCACAATTTGAGGTATCATTAATGTCAGTAGAACAGGTTAGTACTCAGTAGTAATAGTGATGTTTACCTTGAAAAACACCACTATTTAAAAAAAAAAAAATTCTCTGTTTTAAGCGTAATGTACTTGAATAATCACTAGAGGGCAGAGTGAGAACTACAGAGGACAACCCTGCTTATTGTTGGACAGCAAACCATATTACATTAAGTCTAATGTAAAGTCTAATAACTTTATATATTGAGATTAAATTTTTAGTGACTGGAATTTTCAAAAGTTTAGTTCTCCTGAAGTGTGACTAAGTCACTGGAGCATGAGAAATTCAAAACAGATTGCAGAAGAATTCTTCCTGGAAAGTGACACATACACTTTTCTGAAGGATTTCAGAATAAAATCTCAAGAATACTAGAGTGGCCCCCCACTTTTGGACAATTAAAGGGATGGTTCGGAGTAATTTCAACCTAGGGTCCTTTGCACCATGACCTCGAGCCAAACACCCCCATCCCCTAGAAACACCCCCCACCCCCCACAACCCCCCCATCCCCCATCCCCTAGAGCCACCCCATCCCCTATCCCCTCGAGCCAAACACCCCCCCCCCCCCCCCCCCCCCCCCCCAAATGAAATTACTCAGAACCATCCCCTTTAAGGCCCATTCACACCAAGAACAATAACCAAAAAAGATAACTATATAGCTATATTATCAAAAAAAGGATCAAATTAGCATAAATGTTTAATTAAACACACAGAAAGGAACACAATTCTGCTGTGCTTTCTGCATGCTAGAGGTCTTTCAACTTTGTTTAATTTTTCATAGTTACTTAGACAGCCTCATTTTGTTAATACCAGAGGCTCAAAGGGAAATAACAATCTTAAATCCTGACATTTAGCAAGTGAGATGGAGCATGTTTGCAATCAAACGGAGGAAAGAGCAGGAATGGTACAGCACGCAGGAAAAACAGCCGTAACGGCCTCCAGATGTTGGGGGGCTCGCGGAGGTCAATGCCAGTGCAGCTGAAGTCTGCTGAGCAGTCTGTGCCTGACAGCACTGCAATGACCAGATTCATGCTGTGGTCTGGCCATGCTCGCTCCACGCTGGGCTGTGTAACGAGGATTTGGGTTGAAGGAACCACTGGAGTGACAATGTACATTCTTAAGAACCCACTGTCTGGCAGGCCGAGGTTTTGCATATCCATTTTCGGGGAAAGTCTGACTATACTGAGCGCAAGAGAGCCAAGTCATTTGTTTGGAAGCGGAATAAAATGCTGAATTCTGTTTTTGTTTGCTTAAGGCAACTACCGTCACAGCATTTCATGCGAATGGCTAATTTATGCTTCAAAATGCACACAATACCCGATACCACCAACTCATCCCTGCTGGAAAACCTGGCTTGAGATGGTAGCTGGTATGGTAGTCAAACATTACAATTAGGTTTTATTTGTTAACATTAGTTAACGAATACAGTTGTGATCCACACTCGAGTTTAGAAATCCTTTTAGTCACTTTATTTCACATTTTTCACGGGAATAATAAAACATGTTTCGACTCGCAGGCTTTTTTCAGTGTGTTGAATGCTCTGATCCCTCCACCCATTATTTAAACAATTATACTGATGTCATCAAAATTGGTCAATGTTAAAAATCACTCACTCAATTAAATGTTCAAAAGCAATTATCCTCATATAATATGATCTTGTTAAACGCACACACCAATCATTTTCATGAAGCACAATACAATTTTACACAAAGCACAATAATCAAAATAATTAACCAATTAGACAAATTAAAAATCCATATACATCAATCCAGGTAACCACATCAGACCTAATGATTCAAGTCATCAGAAATACATCGTCATTAACCAACACTGATCTTTAATTTATTATATGACATTTGTAAAAATCATGTAGTAATCTAGATATCTCATATAATCAACAACTCATCTCATTATAGGAAAACAGAAAAATCTAATTCTTCATTCATGCTGTTAGGAGCCAGTGATTTCAATTTATGAATCCAAAATGCTTCTCGCTTTATTTATATAATCTCCTCTACATGATCCTATTAATTCCTCTATCCCAAAACATTCCAAGTCTTGGGATCACATAGAGGTGGTGATATATGTATTTCTTTCACTGCTATGTATATGATGTGGTTACCTGGATTGATGTATATAATATATAATATAATTGTATACATGTATATAATTATTGTGATTATTGTGCTTAGCCTTAGAGTAAAATTGTATTGTGCTTCATGAAAATTATTGGTGTGTAGCCTACATTTAACAATATCATATTATATGATTTTAACTGACCGATTTTGATGACATCAATATAACTGTTTAAATAGTGGGTGGAGGGATCAGAGCATTCAACACACTGAAGAAGGCCAGGGAGTCGAAACATCTGTGTTATTATTACCCTGTGAAAAATGTAAAAAATGTGAAATAAAGTGACTAAAAGGATTTCGAATTTTGAGCGCAGATCGCAACTGTATTCTTGAAGTAATTAAATAGATTTATGTACCAAAACAGGACACAAGGTGAGACGAGAGAGCGGTGTAAACGACTCTGTTAACATTAGTTAACTCCATTAGATTAGTTAATATGACCTAAAAATAAACAACACTTCTACGACATTAATCTCAGTTAAACGTTAATTTTAACATTTAATAATATATTTTTAAAATCAAAAGTTGCACCTGTTAACATTAATGCAGAAAGATAACATGAGCAATAAACAATTGTTTTTATTTTTCACTTACTAAAAAAGATGCTTTAAAAAATAAATGTTATTAAGTGTTTGGTTCAAGCAATTCCATTACATTTGCGATGAAACAAATGGCGATGGACCTTTTCTTTTCTGAAAGTAACAGACTTTTGAAAAATAAAAAGTGTAGACAAGGGACTTGGTTCTATGTTGAGATTTGGGCGTTGCAATAAAAAATTATGAACGGGACGGGGTTTAATCAGATTAAAATATTAGAGTCCTCAAGAGAGAAGTCACCGGAAGGTCCAGTTATGATATTTTGATTTAACACTACGAACATGTTTTTTTTGGAATAACAGCCCCCAATAAATCGTTCACAATGAGACAAGAAACACGCATTCAGATGGTAAATAGGGTTCATTCTGACTTTAAAGTGGTCAAAATGGTTTTTGGAGCATGGTCACTGCTAGACCAGCTAATAACCAGCCTGGTTCAGCTAATAACCTGCTTGGACCAGATAATAACCAGCTTGGCCTGGCTAATAACCGGCTTCCATGTACCAAACCGCAGCTACCATCTTAAGATGGATTTTCCAGAAGGAATTACTCATGTTGGAAACTAAAACCAACACTTTGATATGCCTGATCTTCTACAGCAAAGGATGAAAAGGTACGATAGCAACAAACCTGTCATAGGCCTGAGGTGATCGTTATCTCACTGTCTGTTGAACTCAGAAGAAGTTCTTGATGAGGGGAGTAACAAGCTTCACCCACAACTTTACATGCCGGTCCGGCTGATTAAATGTGGAGTTTGACACTTGTGTCGAGCTCTGGTATAACTCCTCCTGCTCCTGGACAAGACAGAAAACAAGATTTCATGTAAACCATCTTTTTTTTTTCTTTTTTTTTATCTCACCATCTCAAGTGTTATGTCATCTCAGGGTTTTTCTCGTAAAGACGAGTATATAACTGATAATAACTGATCACTTACAATCTGATAAGTGAAGATTACAGGAAACTTAGTTTACAGTCTATAAAAACTGACGGCGTCCCAATTAAGCAGTTGTTTTTATAGCATCTGTTCCCAATATAGATTAATGGTTCCTTTATATGCAATTATGCAGTTTGAGATTGGAAAGATAATGACTGCATTGCTCTGGTACAAAAAAAAAGATGTAGTGTTACAGAAAATTACAGTATTTAAATCAGCCAATAAATTGGTCTACATTCAATGATCTATATGATTGATATGATTTTTTTTATGATGTTTCCAGTAAACCCTTACAAAAATGATGAGTCAAGGAAATCATAGGTAGTACCAACAGCTGATAAACATCCCGACACAAGATTTATGGGTTATATGACCCCAGTACCCTAAGAAACGGTGCCGTAGAGGAAGCCCAACCTGTTGCAATTGCATCTGGAGTTCCTCATTCTCTGTTACTATGGCGATCTGAGCCTCAAGATCCCTGTGCACAGAGCGATAGCCGAAATTTGGGGAGCCAATAAGAGTGAGGCAGGGGTGATCTCTTCCTCCCACATAGTACCACAGACCTGTGAAGAGAGAAAAAAAATGACCAGAAATTGAATTGACCAGACCAGTAATGATGATAAGTGCTTTATATAATGCTTCATTTTACTGAACAATTGTTTACAATGACTCTAAAAATATTGTAAGTGCCCTCACTTTGCAAAAATTATGCATTTGTCAGATGCTTCAAAGCAGCTTACAGTGTTTTGTTTTTTACAGTGTTTTTTCAGTATTTGTTTCCTGTCACATGAGCCATATTTAATTTCCACAGCCAACAATGCACAACTCATCTAAAAAGAAAAAACAAAGTTATTAAGCTATGTAGTACAGTACACAAACATGTGTACTATTAATAGGCAGCAGGCTTTGCTTGCCACTTCAAACACCTGCCAATAAATGGCAACCACCCTGACCTGAGGTAATGTTCTTGTTGATGGAAGTTGAATATCAGGTAACACAACTGCCGGAAATACCATACAATTAGTTTCTTAGGACTTCCTTATGGACACATGCAACAACAATTAGCCTTTATATGAGGCTAAACTAACTATGTCAACTCAAGTCACCTTAAGTCACCTTCATTTATATAGCGCTTTTAACAATATAGATTGTTTCAAAGCAGCTTTACAGTGATAATAGGAAATTCAAGTAACAGAGATTGTTTTGGCTTTACAGCAGCTCTAGAATAAAGTTATTGTCCAGCTAAAGTTAGTTTTGATTGATTCACTTCCATTGCAATGACAGAAAACCCTAAAGTTCTCTTTGCACAAACTTTAAAAACGCCAACCTGTGAGAATGCTGATGGTGTGCACATGCGTATTACGCGTTTAGTCTATAGGTATGCGCATTTTAATATACATGTGCGCAGGCGTGTAGTCCTTCTTTACAAACCAACCCTCAACAAACTACTTGTCTGGCCTTAAAATTTATAATACAGAATTTGTATTGCTCCCACGTAGCCACGTGAACCGGAATTATCCTGACAACGTTTTATCTGTACTGAGGTAAAGGGAAGGGAAGGAGGCCTTCACAGGGGAGAGTCTAGTTGACACTTCAGGACTAGTTGTCGTATCCAGGCGCAGGTCCTTCATCAGATCTGGATACGGCCTGGATCCGACGGACTGGGGTAAACCTCGGGATAAACAGAGAGACTAATATTAGCGTAGACGCCATCCTTCTTATGATGTAACGAGTACATCAGGATTCATGGGAAGTGTTCCCGGTTCCGGCTAACCTAATCTATGCAGCCTAACATTGAATTATAGAAGTCTATAATGTGTTATGTGTATGCTAGGTCAAAGATGTGTGTTTTTTAGTCTAGATTTAAACTGAGTGTGTCTGCTTCCCGGACAATGTTAGGAAGACTGTTCCAAAGTTTTGGTGCTAAATAGGAAAAGGATCTACCGCCAGAAGTCGATTTTGATATTCTAGGTATTATCAACTGGCCAGAATTTTGAGATCGCAATAGTCGTGAAGGACTATAACGCGTTAAGAGCTCGCTCAAGTACTGCGGAGCTAAACCATTTAGTGCTTTGTAAGTAATCAGTAATATTTTAAAATGTATACGATGTTTAATAGGGAGCCAAAGCAGTGTTGACAGAACGGGGCTAATATGGTCATACTTCCTGGTTCTGGTAAGAACTCGAGCTGCTGCGTTTTGGACCAGCTGTAGTTTGTTTATTAAGCATGCAGGGCAACCACCCATAATAGCATTACAATAATATACCCTTGATGTCATGAACTAATTGTTCCGCATTTGTCAATGAGAGCATATGAAGTAATTTAGATATATTTTTAAGATGGAAAAATGTGGTTTTACAGATACTAGACACGTGACTTTGGTATCAAAGAGCACACCCAGGTTCCTGACCGACGACGAAGACTTGACAGAGCAGCCATCATGTGTTAGGCAGTATTCTAGGTTATTACGTGAGGAAGTTTTTTGTCCAATAATTAGAATCTCTGTTTTTTCAGAATTACGTAGTAGGAAATTACTAGTCATCCAATTTTTAATATCAGCTATGTATTCCTATGTAGTTTCGTCAGGGCGTGAAGAAATATAGAGCCGAGTATCATCAGCATAACAGTGAAAACTGTCCTAGGCTATATCCTAACCCTAATTCAATTTAATTTCAAACTAATACAAGAAAACACAATGCAAAACTTTCTTCGTCCCATCATGGGCATTGGGTATTTCAATTATAACCACTTGTTTGGGGTTTTTGGAGAGGAAAAAAAAACTACTTTTCTTCAGCAATGATGAATTAAATGGATCAAAAATGATCAACACTTTGTTTAACTTTCTATTTATCCAAAGAATTAAGCAGCACAACTGTTTGCAACATTGATAATAATCAATTATCATATAATAATCTCTGAGGGATCATGTGACACTAGAGACTGGAGTAATGATGCTAAAAATTCAACTTTACAGGAATAAACTACATTTTAAAATCTATTAAAATAAAATCTATTATTTAAAATTGTAATAATATTTCACAGTTGAAAATTACCAAATCTGATCAAATATCAACTCATCATAAAATACATTTGTTTTGTTCAAAAACATTAAAACACATCTAACTGATACTAACTCCAAACTTCTGAATGGTAGTGTAATGGGTCCAATCAAGTTTTGAACACTATACTTGGGATGGAGATTATCCCAGTCTTTGACATTAGTAGAACCCATTTTTCCAATATTATCCATTAGCATTTCAAATACACTAGCACTTTAAGAACACCAAATTTGATTCTAACATAACTTTTGAAAAATACATTTATTTACTTACTTGATAAATGTTATGAAATGTATGGTGTTGATAACTTTCATGCCTGATTGTGTTATATGCATTGATAACCATCCTTTTCACATACAAAGTTCTTAAAACAAAGTTCTTTGAACGTTGAACTTGAATTAATCTCAATGGGATTTTTTGCCACATGACCCCACTAGAAGTAACCATCCTACTTGCTAGTTGCTACCACTTTTAAATGACTGCAAAAGTGCCAATGGAAAAACAGGCTTTTTGGAGACAGAATTGTGCAGTTACGGCATGACACGCAGTTATGAAACTGTTGGTGAATGGCTTAACAGAGTCACTGTCTCTTTCCTGAGGTGCGCGGCCAGCGTCAGAATGGCAGCTAATGTTCATTGATTCTCTTTGCAGCTCAGCTGGAGGAACCTCTGCACCCTTCTGTTCCCACTTCAGCTCCACTGTTTACAAGAAATGACGGCATGACAAGGCTTTATCTAATAAGCCAGACTTCTCAACAGGAGCATGAAATTGAATTCCACTGACGCTACTCAGGTTTATCACGCATCTATTTTTCCCCAGACAGCACCATTTTATTCTGTCCCTTCAGGTCAGGGGCCTTTATTAAAGTGTATGAGGAGACTCAGTTAATGCCGTATGAATAATCACATCAAATTTAGAATGAAATCATGCATTTTTAAATCAAACCAATAACCACTCAGGTTACAAACACAACAACAGGTTGAAAAATAACATTGTGGTGATTCAGTTGCTTTTGGCTAGATTTGATTTGTCTTAAAAACATGCTGAAACAGTAAAGCTGAAATAGATTGACATTCAACAGCCAAAAAAAAAAAAAAAAAACGTGGCCAAAGCATACATCTGCTTTACAGAGAAAACATCACATGTGTCTGGCAGCCTCTGTGTCCTGAAGCTGTCCAGGAAGAACTCTGAGGCTATTCAATCAGAGGTGCTGGGAAACCTGCTCTGCACATTAAATTATGAGCTTTCCTGTTACACCCAAGTTTTGGGAACTGGGCTGATCCACTTCAGTTCTGAGAAAAAAAATACAGTTCAGAAAATAAACACGTACCTTTAGCATGAAATGTCCAATCGGGGCGATGGTATTCATGCAAGTGGACACGGCTCTGCTGACCCAGCTGACACACCTGAAATGGACAGGATGCTGAATGTTTCACTTTTAAAACCAACAATGAAAATTAAAGAAAAAAGGTTATAAAACATTAGCAGAAAAGCACCACTCAATCCTGCTAAATGAGTGCAATTTGTAGCTGCAGCACATCTATAGAACAAGCAACCATAATAAACTGCTTAAAAAATCTTTAAAATAACTTTATATCAATTTGTATGCATTAAGTTGATCAAAAGTGACAGTAAAGACATTTAGAATTTTACAAAAGATTTTAATTGATCAAATGAGATGTTTTTGATTAAATAAATACAGCTTTAAAAACTTTAAAAGGTACATTGTAACTTTTTTGTTCAAAATGTATATGAGTACATCATGATTCCATCTTCCAAACTATGTTTTTGTTTTGTCCTGAAATCACTATAGCAAGCCTATAATAAGTGTTTATATTCTGACTATTGAGTAGCCCAGTATCTGCATGACTCGTCATATACATACAGAGAGAAGAAGCTCTGGCTACAATGTTCTTCCACAAAAAGCATGCAGTAGGCCTGTCACGATTATGAAATTTGGCTGACGATTAATTGTCTAAAAAATAATTGCGGTTATGCCGATTAATTGTCAGTTTTAGGGCTTTGACGATTAATTGTCTGTGTTAGGGCTTTGACGATTAATTGTCTGTGTTAGGGCTTTGACGATTAATTGTCTGTGTTAGGGCTTTGGCGATTATGCCGATTAATTGTCTGTTTTAGGGCTTTGTGCTTCATTCATTAAATAATTGTGATGAATTTAATCCTTTGTAAGTTATCATTTTGCAGTGTAAGATTACAGTTAACACCTTTAAATATTAAATAAATATATTCAATAGCTATGACAATTTGTTTATTAAACTTAGTGAGTGTATAAATCAGCAGCAAAAAGTAATTTTTGAAAACATCTGCACAGTAATTTAATAAAATCTAAACATGTTAATAAAAACAAATGTGCACAAACCATGATAATATGATACACTTCAAAACAGAGCGGAACAAAGCGCGTATGCGCATCGCGGGTGCAGAATGATGTGCTTAATGCAACATGGAGTCACAGTGCGCAGCGCTGCACAAGTGCGCATTTAAAAGTTCACGGCACAAAGCAAAGAAATGTCGAGGGCACAAATCCTAGTGTATATCAGTCCAACAATTTATTGATCATTTGTTTCTTCACAGTTTTAAACTCCAGTTATTGTGCGTCTGATGCCAATTCATAGTCCTTGTGCTGTGTAGGCATTTAGAAACAGCAAAAAACTCCAGCAAAATAAAGTCATTTTATGCAAATCCACAGCCCTTTATCTACAGATCAAGCATTATAACGTCAATGTCACATTGGAGAAAGTTTTACCGTGTATCCTTTCGTAACCGGACGACGCGCACTGTTTGAATGCTGAATGGAATGATTGACAGCTGCAGACGAGTTTGTGAACTTTAATTTAACAATGTAAATATACTACTGTACTGTCCCTCACATTAAGCTATGGAATGGCTTCAGATGACTTTGAATATATTGCTGGAAAACGTAATTAGTGCTTGTCTATTTATTTTGGTCCATGACTCCCCCTTGTGCCGTAGGCCTATAAAAGAGCGCAATAATCGCGGTTGTCTGAAACAATCGCGGTTAGATCAAATAATCGCGATCAGACGGTTATTTAATTATCGCGACAGGCCTAGCATGCAGTTTGGTTTATTACCCACAAGAGCACCAACAATTACATGGTGTTCCTTTAAACTTTAGAGCGTCACAAAATACTTTTGTTATTTTAATTTAATAATCCAGAATTAAATACTTTTAGTATTTCAGAGAGTCTGGCATGAGTGCAAAAACAGCTTATTCAAATTTCAAATTGTAATAAATATTATAAAATAGCCAATATATTATATGTGACAGTAAGTTCACAATTCAGTTGAATTCTATACTAATGCACCAATTTGTGACGCTGCTGCTCGGCAACGTAAACAACCTATAGTAACATGATTACATACTGCCCACAGTGGACGAGGGTGGCATGACTCGACAAAACTAAATTGCACCTTATATAAAAGAGAGCTGTCTACACTGAAGCGTTTATCTCTACCGACACAGGTAAATACACGTCATACTGCCCAGCCCTATGGCAAACTAAAGAAATGCACACCTTATTGTAGAACTGTCGGGCGAGATGAACGTAGGCCTCTGGAATTGCTCCTGCTACTCCTTTGGCTCCAAAAAAGCCATTAACCTCGGGGGAGGCCATGAGGATTCGGTAGTCTGCTGCTGCACCCAGCACCAGCTGCATGTAGGTGCGCGTCAGGTTGAAGTAACCCGATGTCAGGTAGATGACAGAGTCTCCACCTGCCTCTATGAGCAGTTGTTTGGTTATTTGTTCATCCAAGTAAATGCCCAGAGGCTTCATTTGCATGAGTGGAAAGATCCAGGTGTCATTTGGAACCATCCCATCTGAATCAGGAACCTCTGGGCATTCAGTCTCCAGCATGCTCTGTCGGACACGGGCCGTATTCACCACCTCCATGATCCGTTTCTGTGCTGATGCAGAAAAATCTGCTCTGTTACCTGTAAAACCACAAGACAGACTTCTTCTGAGAACTCTCAAATCAGTTGAAATGCTTATAAATGTTGGATACATTTAGGTTGCGTTCCAAAACCTAGTCAGATGCCTATATAAGCAGCATTTTAAGCACAGGGACACAAAAGCTGTTCTAAAACATTGGTTGTGGAAGAATAATAATGTCACATCACTTCGATCCCATAATGCACTGTGGTGAGATCAGTGAAAAAAAATCCAAACAAAACGGCAGAAAACGGCATGATAAAAAGTTGATTATAACCATATTTCCTTCACTACTGACAAACACTGAGAAAAATAGATGAACAAAGATACATTTGAATATTTTTATCTGACAATTGTGTGTACTATGTATTTCTTGCTTATTTCACTACTTTTCAAAAGTTGAGTGTCTGTAAGATTTTAAAAATGTTTTTGAAGAAAGTCTCTCATGCTCACCAGGGCTGCATTTATTTGACCAACAATACAGTAAAAACAGCCTATTATAAAATATTTAACTGGTTTCTATTTTAATATGTTTTAAAATGTACTTATTCCTGTGATGGAAAAGAATTTTCAGCATAATTACAGTTTTCAATGTAACATATTATCATCAACACTGAATACAGTTGTGCTGCTTTAGCATAGAAATCTAGATGCACCCTAGCGGCAGCAAATTTTATTTTGCAGCCAGTGTCGTCTAGCAACTCTCCGTTGGCTTTGGAGCTGGAAAAACCAAACTCTAGTCAGGCCAATCACATCGTGTATAGAGTCGGTGGGCGGGCTTAACATAATGACTGCAGAAATGACTGCAGAGTTGTGACGTGAATTCCCTGCTACTTAAAAACAAAGAAGATGGCTGCTGCTGCTGGCGAACAGCTGTCTTTCGAATCGGCTTTGGCCGCGACTTGGAAGACATGGAGTTGAGCTTTTCTTTGAGAAAAGAACAAAGAACGGCACTGAAGTCATTCTTAAAAAAGAAAGATGTGTTCGGAGTTTTGGCGACCAGATACGGCAAAAGTTTAATCTATCAACTAGCTCCGCTGGTTGGAAAACGCTCTGGTTGGTTGTAGCGCTATCCTATTGCATGCAGAGGGAATTTGAAAGACAACCGTTTATCCCGCCCCTCGGATTGAGCCGTGCCAATGGTGTGTTCCCAGACCCAACATCTTGATGTATCATTTATTTGAAATAGTAATGTTTTGTAACATTATGAATGTCTATACTGTCACTTTAATACAGAATTACTTTCAAAAAAAGTCAAACAGACCCAAAAGTTTTGAAAGGTGGTGTAAATATCACTGTGCAAGCATAGCAACAAGCCATTGTAAAGCAAAATGCTTTTCGTGAGAAGAGCATTCAAAATAAGTCTCTTATGAGGCTCTATTTCAGTAAGTATGGCACAATAACTTTTCAGAAGGTTTTGAAAAAGAGCCTTAAATGTCAATCAAGTCAAAATACCTGAAAGCAAAGATAAGCAGAATAATTCTAGTAAACTGATCTTAACAGGATGTTTACAGTCACACTCATTTTAACAGGTATGCATGCGAAACAAGTAATTCTCCAATCCAATCCATTTTTTCAGGTATTTGTTCATGCGAGATCCTGCAAATGCATGATCAAAACCTCAGAGACGCGGGTCAATAACTGCTGACCGTCTGGAAAGGCGCTCTGTCAAACCCTGGCGCCTCTGCTAGACATAATGTGCCACGGTGAGTCATAGCAAGAGAGATAATCTGTAAATAATGAATTAGCTTCAGTGCAGAATGCTGAATGTTGGTAATGTATGGCAGAAGACGGTGTCTGAGCTTATTTGGTTAACAGGGAGAATGTGCAGCAAGGCCGCTCGGAATATTCTGTTTGTTAAATGCAGAGAATAAGAAATATGTGTGGCTGGTGGAGAACAAATAAATGGCTCTTTGAAGCAGGATAGAGGGGATTTCCCCACAGACTCAAAGCCAGCCACCCCAAGCCTCCAGGCCTCAGAGGTCCAAACACATCCAGTTAACAGGGCCACGAAGTTCAGCGGCTCTTACCGACAGACTGTGGGATCCAGTTACTGGAGATACTGCGACTCAGCGGATAAGCTTCTCAATGGGCCGGCGCTCCAGTAAAGGCCCCCATATACCGACAGAGAAGTTCTTTTTCATCCTTCGCTTAAGGTTTGAAACACCTTTTCAGCTGTATAGTGGTAGTGAACATCCTGATGCTGCCAAAGCTGCTGAGAGTCGTGTTTAGATGAATATGTAAAAAAATATATAAAAATGTGCTGTCTTTCTATCAATAACAAAATAAAGGGGTGAGAAAACAGCAGTTAAGAAAGCATCTGATCATATTTATGTGAGTTTGTTTGTGCAAGCTCTGAAATTCTGCACTCCAGCAACGTTTATTTATATATCACTTATTGTATATTGCTTTAAAGCAAGCAGCTTCACATTATTAAACATGAAAAAAATAGTGTCCGTGTCACTTTCAATTAGAAGTACAACTTTAATTTCCACTATAAAGCAGCTCTCCAGTGTTTTCGTGTTTTTACTTGCATCTGACCTTGATGGTCTGAACAGAAGAAATTAAACGGAGATCATTTCCACATCAAAGAAGGCGGAGCCTCAGAGCACACCTACCTATTACGTAATCACCATGGACCAATGGTAGCTCGAGGGCGTTTACCAGCCGGAGCGAACCTTTCCAGAACTATTCTAAACTCACAAAGCAATTTTCAAACAAAATTGACGAAATGGCATGACATATTGGTTCTTCGATTTCACTTGACGTACATCATGGGCCTTTACTCTTACTAGAAGATGAGGCTTTTGCACTCTCTCTCTACATATACAGTCACTGATGAGCTGCATACAGAATTTAGGTCACTGAATTAGGCCAGATTATAGTATTTAGATGCATCCTCCACAATCCATCACTCCGCCTGCAAGCTAAGAAAGTTGCGTTTGGCATTTTGTGAATGTGTTTAGGTGTTTACCTCATTTGCATAATCCCTCATTTCGGAAGCTTAAACAACGTATGCACATGACCGTCATAAGGAATTCTCAGTGAAATCCTCTCTTAAAATATGACAGTGTATATGTAAGTAGTTTCTGTTTTAAACGGGTCCCTCCCTTAAAAAGCACTTTCCAGGAAACCACTTTTCAGGTAAGCACCATTTCCTCAATCTTGTGCACACTGTTGTCAGGCTTGAGCTGCAGTGCCACGTCAACCACAAGCTGCATAAAAGAGTGTCACCCTGAGTGGAGTGCATGTGCTTTATAGTCTTCTTTACTAAGAAGAAGATTAGATCTGCTCCGATAAGGATTTTTGGGGCTGATCAATGATTACCGATCACTGGAAGCAGTATTGGCCAATAAGATCACCGATATCAATCACTGAAATAAATTATAGGCCAACTATTCTTAACAACAATGTATTTTAAGAAGGCCTATAAAAAAATAAGCATGATGAGAAAGTATCATGAATTGACAACTCCTTATTTATTGGCAAGCAACATGTGCAACATTCTCTAGAAGTGATTAGGAACAGCTTAGAGCTTAAATATAACAGAACAGTTAACAAAACATCAACTGAAAGTAATCACTTGTTACTTTCAACACTGCATTGTTTTCACTGAATACATTAAAGATTTATATTTAGTAATCCTACTGAATCTACTAAAGTGAAGTGAGTGCTTTTCTCTTTGTCTTTTCTTGTTTAATAAACGTTAATGACACAGATGGCAGTAGGAATATTAGGCTGCTGTCCCTTTAAGGGTTATTGAATGCATGGATCCAATATACTGATACACATGTGACATATTTCCCAACTGTTCATGTTAACTGTCTTAAGACATAACCAACAGTGTTTAAGCGAATATCACCAAGCTGTGTACTTTAACATATTTCTGTGTTGTTAACAGTTTAGGCGTGAACCCGAAGCTCAAAGTTCACTTCATATCACTGATCTAGCTGATTTGGACGTGAGATTTAGGCTTTTAGGGAGGAACGAAAGTGCACTGCTGTGAAGGAAAGGAATGCACTAAAATAACCCAGCGCTAGTTTCTTGCTGTCATTGCAATGCGTTCCCTCTCAGCAAAGACATTGCAAATATATTGTCCTTTTCAGACACCTGGTAGAACTGCCAGACCGGTGAATGTAGGGAAGCAATCTTAGCTGCGCATAGAAAAATGCGAGTTTTGTGTCATCTGATCGGCCTTTGTAGAGAACACAATCAAACCATACAAAGCTATTATCGGCCGATAACGATCGGCGCCCGATCAATCGGAGCACCCTTATTCTCACTCTGATATTGTCCTCATTTTACCGTCATACTTCACTATTCTCGCTCACGGCTATCAGTCCATCGTTTCCCGTTGACCTCATTGTCTTGACAGACTGTAGCGAGGTCCAAATAGCTCCTTCCCGAACCTATCATCCTCCTGCATCTCTCCTTTCCTACCCTCCCAGCACAGATCATTTACCACCAGCAAGGTGACATCATTGCACTATTTCTGGGATCTGTGACAAACTGTGGGCCCGCTCCACCACAATTATGTCATCGAACGGCGCTGGGTTACGGATATGGACTGAAGCTGAATGGGCATAATCACTCATTCACCCGTTTTGTGCTCTTCACTGAGCCTGGGGACCGTAAGATACACCGAGTCATGGCTGAAGAGCTTCACAGAGACCTGAGGCTAGCAAGCAGGCTTTGAGCTTCCTGTTACTCAACGTGTTACCACAATGCCGGTGTAACAAGGAAATGAGTGATTTCCCATCATACCTCTGATTCATGATGCATGTCAGAAACCACGAGTGTCACTCATTTCTCTTATCATGAATACTTTCATAGACAGAAAAATGTTGACGAAGTTGCTTGATCACTTGCATTTAGACAGACTGGCAGCACCTAAACAAGGATGTTTGTAATAAACAATACATATTCATACCACACAGTCCATTTTAATGGTAGTAATGATGGTAGCACTACGCCTTGCATGCTTAAATTAAGCCATTGATGTTATTTTCAGCACATGTATATGCAGCCAAGCGGTGTTTGGTGTTTTAAGCCCCCAACGGCGCCTTCCAGGCAGCGAGGGGATGGGTAGGTTTAAGGTTGAGGGTAGGGTTAGCTGCCTCTAAGGAGCAATTGGGGGCTTAAAACACCATCGAGCCAAACAAGCAGCATTTAAAAGAAAATTAGGTAGACAGGAAAAAAATTTCTTAACCAGTTTTTTTTGTGATAAATTAAAGAATGTTCATACTGCCAAAATCACACACAAAAACACAGAAAATTACATAAAATTCATTTTCCTGTCTACCTAATTTGAAGTAGTAGAATAAGAATTTTTTTTGTATTTACAAATATGAATCTTCCTGTTATATCTCCTGTTAACAGGGCCATGGCAATAAATCTGCATACTGTATAAATTATACTTTTATTTTGTGATAAATGTAAAAAATATTCATATGATACATATTTTATAATACATATCATTTGAATATTTCTCCAGTTAACTGGTCTAAGGCATTAAATTTGCATATTTTTAGATATTGTCAGCAGTAATTAATCATAACCAGGCATGAGTGGTGTAATCAAATGCACTTTTAGAGCAATGTTATACAGTTTCACTAAAGTAGGCCAGATAGCTGCCACAATCTATCGCTCAGAATTGGCCTTCAAGCTAACAAAGTGGTGTAAATCGCATTCAGCATTTTGTGAATGTTGGGCTTTGCCTCATTTGCATAATTCCTCAGGAGCGTTAAAGTTAATGCTAAGGAACTCTCAGTGAACTCCCCTCTCATTGTCCTAAAGCATGACATTTTACATTTAAGTAGCGTCTGTTTTAAACAGGTCCCTCCCTTTGAAAAGCACTTGCCTTTGTAAGGATGCACCATTCCCTCCATCATGTGCACACTGTTGTCAGGCTGGAGCTGCAGTGAAACGTCGCCCACGGCTCCCACGAGTTCAGCAAAAAAATCCACCACCTCCTCGCAGTCCTCCAGAAGTACATAACGATCCTGACGATTGGTGAAGTAGGAGTCGCTCAGATTGGCCCTGTATGAGACGATATCATACTCAGAGTGGGCAACAAACATACCCTCCTCCACTGAGCTCCATACAGTCTACAAACAAACCCGGAACCATGAAGAGCAAAAGCTGTGGGAATATTTTGTCAGAGAGAAATGTCGGTATTTACATTGCAAGCATATTTTAGTGTACATGTGTAGTATCCACTTTTGCAGTGACGTATGCATGTGTACATACCCACTGATGATGAGACTGTTATCAAAAAGGTATGCCTTGATGTGCTGCACCCCGATGGTTTCATTGAAGCGTTCGGGCACCAGAAGACGCAACAGTCCCCGCAGGTCTGGAGTGTGGTACAGGGACACTCTCATCTGATCGGGGAAACGCTGGAGCAGCGGCAGTAACATTGTGCGGGAATTGTGCTTACCTGTAGATGCAAAAACAATAAACAGGGAAATTTTAATGAATCTTTAGTAATCTACACTAAAGGGACATGCACTGAAAACCACAGATACCGATATTTGTCACCTGCTTTCTTATTTTAACTTTTGTCATTAAAATAGATTACTGTTTTGATCATGTTTTAAATTAGCAACGTTTAAAAATGCATGCATTAAGGTATACTAGTTAGTTTATTGCTGCATCAAATAATTTCTACTGAACATTGATTGGATCCATTTAACATTCAACGGGCCAACATAAATACATAAACATAAACAAATACAACAGAACTAAGATGCATATGAAATAAACAGGGTGGATCTAACAGTAGTTTTCCTGGTGCGCGCTTTGGATGTGTGCACAAACAAAACTTCTGACACAGCGAGTAGAACTGAGTTCTCTATCACTTCTTCTTGCTCTTGAATATTTAAATTCACAAGATTTAAAAACATGTGCGAAAGGATAAATATTCGTGAAGATGCAGCACTGGCCCGATCGGGACAGTCACAGTTCCGTCAATTGTCCCGAGCGTTGTTCAGTCGTTGTGGCAGTCTGTATATGTCTAGCTCTGCTGTATTTTGTTACCCTGGTAACCCAGAGTTCTCCAGAACTCCAGTAATGATGCTCATTAAATATGCCCCTCGATCTGAGCTGCACCAATCACATCGGGTTATCTGATATAGGCGGGCCAGAGGCGAGCTAAACAGATGACGACAGCGCTGTGATGTCAAAGTCATTAGTAAACATTGCAAGATGGCTATGGATGAACAACAGTTGTTTGAAACGGCTTTGGCTGCTATAATGAATGAGTTAGACTTGGCTTTTTATCTAAAACAGGAACAGAAGACGCCGCTCGAATCGTTCCTTTGCAAGAAGGAAGTTTTTGCTGTTTTGCTGACCAGATATGTCAAGAGTCTAATCTACCAGTTAGCTCCCCTGGTAGCTAAGCGTATAGGGTTTATTGTTGTGATTGGTCGTAGTGTTATCCAATTGCGTGCAGTGAGATTTTCAAATACATGCTTGGTGCCGCCCCTCGAGCTGGCCGATTTTCATTAGTCGACGCCAGACCATTAATCTTTTAGATTTAGGTCTGGTATTCCAGGCTAGTATTTTGTACCGATTTAATTTTATTTTAGCAAGTATTTAATTATTTTACCAAGAGAAAAAAGTTGGATTATACAACTCGGTGCCTTCACGCAGTTAATAAATTGATAAACTTTGATAAATTGGTGTATCTCTAATTTTTTCTATTAATTCTATAATCTAGTTATATAGTATTATGTCTTTTTACATTTGTATTGTAAGTGTTGTAGTAATTCTGGAAAAAAAATTGCTCTTTGGGGACAAATAAAAGTTAAAAGTAAGCAAGACATGCTTAGCAAGTTGTCACACTCAAACAATCAATGAATAACCATGGAAACTAACTGAAAACAAGGAAACAACTAAAACATGTGACAATCTCACCCAAACCAGAAACAAAAACAGATAACCTGTAACACAAGTCAGTCCTTCACTAGCACCACTACCGAACTGTGATGCCAAAGACAGTAGACTCTTTTGTTCAAGATTCAAGATTGTTTCGTTCAAGATTCTTTTGAACTTTCTAATCAAAGGATCTTTTGATTATGATTCCACAAAAAAATTAAGCAGCACAACTTTTTTCAATATTCGTAAAAAAAAAAAATCCTTGACCACTTGGAGCACTCCTATTGGTAGTCCTCACATTGCGTAGAAGCACAGCGGTATATCATACGCATTGCCAACGGTTGCTGTCGCTCACGCCAGAAATTGCCAACTCACATTAAAAAAAAGAATAAACTTTACTGCCCTGTTTATTCTCATAATAAGAGTCATTTTCATGAGATCAAGTAGAATCTAAACCATACAATGAAGGTAAATGCTGCAATATGATGCCTCAGTTACCATGATATTTAAGGTTATCATTAACATCATGGGGTCAGTTCAACAGCACATTGAAAGCAGTCAATGGAATGACTAATAGCTCCTTTTAAGTAGTTTGTGAGGTAAAATAAAATAAAAAACAGGGTGGAGGTCTGAACAAGCAACGTACAATTACTAAAGCTGGAAATCTTCCAAAATTACACCCACGCTGTTATATTAGAATAGACATGTTGCACGCATGTTAGTCAGTGTTCACAGAGGGAAACGAACATTAGCAGGGGGTTTTCTATATGCATTATTTCCTGATAGTTTCATAGGAATGTGATCAAAAACGATCAAGCTATGACTTTTAAAAGGAAATAAAGAACAATATAGAGGGAAGTTCACAAACGAGTGAGTGAGTGTGAAGATTTGTTCACAGAGCAGAAATTCTCATCTGACTTTGAAATCCGATCTTTGGGACTGATTGTCCTCACTGTCATTTATACGTGATGATGTCATATCCACATGTTCAGCGTTGTCAATATACATATAGTAATGACTTCATAACATATTAGACATATCAGATACATTACTGTATTTTACACAATCATACATATGATGTGCCTGAAATCACTCAATCTTTCACAATTCAACGTGATTTTAAATGAGTGCACTGAATACCACATAATGTGTGTTAGATCGTATTGGATCAGGCTCTCACTTGTTTTTGCTGTTCAGACTACAACAACTCCAAGCATTTGGGTTGGATATGCCAGTTGCTGTCTGTCCGAACAAAGCCTGAGAGTGTGTGTGTGTGTGTGTGTGTGTGTGTGTGTGTGTGTGTGTGTGAGACAGTAGCCCCTTTCACACATACAGTCTTTACTGGTAAATTACCGTTAAGAGATCATGTGTGAACAGGACCTTTTCAAAATTACCTGTAAATCAGTTCTGGCAGTTTACCAGCATGATAAATTGTAACATTACCAGTAAATTACCAGCATGATGGTGTGTGAAGAAAGAATGAAGATTACCGGTATGAGCATGTCCGAGCTCAGGTGCGCTGACATAATGCGTTTGTTTTGGGCCAATTATAAAGCTCTGTTGGAGCTGTTTACGTTAAGTTCTGCTGCTCTTAACATGCAGATGTCTGAGCATTACAACGCTTCTCGCGCTCGAGACCCTGCCTTCTTTTCCATCCATCAAGCACGTACTATAGTAACTGCAGTACTACAGTAAATATAGGTCTCATGTTTTTAAGAGCCAAACCGCGTTCTGTGTGATCATCCCCTTGCGCCTGTCACTCAGATGTAAAAAAAAAAGTAACTGAAGTGCGTCTCCTCATCCAGGTAGATGAATAAAACAGCTCAGCATTTAAAGGTCATTTCCAATGATTGACATCACAGAGTTTATTGGTATTTTGGTACTGATGTGTGAATGATACCTTTCCGGTAAAAAGACTGAACGCCGTTGCTTGTGTGAACTGCACATTTGTGTATTTACTGGAAAGTCATTGTGGTAATTTTACGGTAATTGAACGGGATTGCTGTGTGAAAGGGGCTAGTGTGTGAAAGAGACAGAAACAGACCTCTTGAGCCTCTGGTATAATCCAGCAGAAAAGACACTTTGAGATCAGGTGCATGATCTTCCTGTGAGCGCTCTAATGCCTCTTCCATGCAATCAACCTTCAAAAAAAATTACACAGTCACTGAAAGAAGCCTCTAATTATATAATCCATGTTAGAGTTTTTAACCATATACGAGGGTTAAGCAATATTTTCATTTTTGATTATTTTTCTGTTGCAGGAACGTTATGGCTTGGCTGGTTTTGCATAATTATTCGAACAAGGAAATGTTACCTTACTGATCTTCTTGCTTAACAAATTATTCTCTTGAACTTACAAGGTTAAAACAGAGGATGATTAATGCCAAACATTACTTCCTCTTATGTAATATTCTCAATGAGAAACTGCACAAAGACAGGCTTTTCTTTCTCAGTGACAGTAAATGTGTGCAGACAGGTTACATACCAGGTCTTGCTCTAGTGGTCCTGTACCCAGGTACAGTGATGCCATCACCACACGACTCTTGGCTGTCTTGATACGAGCCTGGGCAAACAGAACAACAAACTTAATGAGTTAAAGCTTTTTTGTTGTTGAGCTATTCGCCTTATATTTAATATAAGAGTAAGCTCTGCTTAATGGGGTGGCCATTGTAACTTGATTGTGTCAAGGAGGCTTCCTCTCTAAACCGCTTCTAGTTATTTTAGCTGTACAAAAACTGCTGCTTAATTTTGCAAACTGTTACTTTTCACATTATTTTAATATAGTATCATAATCCAAAAAATTGTTTTTACCATTTACAGCATTTTGTTATTCTTCCTGTTATTTAGGCTACCTGTAGCGGTAACTGAATCTGAATGAAGCTTACTTCTGCATTAAAAAAAAAAGGTTAATATTATAACAAAGCAAACTTATAAACAAACTGGACAAAAAAAAAACTATTATCTTCATAAACACAGCTAGACAATCTTCTGAAATGGAAAAACCAGGATTTGACCAAAATTCCATTTTTAATCTTACATTTATTTATGTTTAGAGCCATATGAGTATCATAGGTGATTTTATGGCAAGATCAAATTTCTTTAACATAAACAATTTCACAAATAAGTTACAATATTACAATTAAAACTATACAAGATCTTTCAACATTTTATTACTTTTATTGTTCAAAATAAAACAAACTGATAGCAAGAGACACATTATGACGTTAAGAATGGATATTTGGCACAGATCCACCTGTTTTGTTATATAAAACATCATCTTCTCGTAAATATCATCTACACTATATTTTACAATGTTATGATATAAATATGACTATAAATAGAAAGGCACTAATTGGAGTGAGATCATATCTGTTGATAAGACATAAAAGCCAAAGTCAAGTCACCTTTATTTATATAGCACTTTACAATACAATAAAGTTTTTTTTTAAACCTTTACAGTGATAACAGGAAAATGATTCAGTGATCAAACAGAATTCAATTCTGCTGGAATGAAGTCTGTCATCGTTAAGCTGAGGCCAGTTCAGTGTTGAACAGAGGATTTCTTTTTACAACCTTATAGTCATTTACTGACTATATGGTTCTCTGAAGGTGCAATTGCTTGACTTTCACCCAGCATACACACACACACACACACACACACACACACCTTCATAGCTTGATAAAACTCATCAGGTGAGTGAAGGATGTGTATGTGGCCCCCAGGGACCCTGAAAGCAGGCACATGATCAGCCATCCAGTGGAAGCGAGAGTGGAGGCCCTCGACACCAGTGAAGCCTGGAGGTCTGGAGGAGGCCAGGGGGGCTGAGTCCGCCTCTGCCAGAAGAGGGGCCAAGAGCAGCACAGCGGACCTACAGGATGACAGGAAGTACGACCTTTTAATCAGAATCCAAGAGCGAGGCTGGCAGAACTCTTCAACTGTACACAATGCACTGCAGTGTTTCAGTTTACAGTATTAGTAAATATTGTATAATCTGGTGGCTGAACAGTGATACTGAACTCCATGCTTGGTTTTTGTTTCCTGTTGGCTCCCAAACAACTTTTTCCGGCAAAAGTGTGCGAATAAACTCCCCACGGGTAGTTACTACACACTACTGTTCAAAAGTTTTGGGTCAGTAAGACTTTAGTCTCTTATGCTCACAAAGGCTGCATTAATTTGATCAAAACTACTGTAAAATGCCAATATTGTCTAATATTATTACAATTCAAAATACCTTTTAAAATTAATTTAAAATTTTCAGCATCATTACTCCTGTCTTCAGCGTCACATGATCCTTGAGAAATCATTCTAATATGCTGATTTGGTGCTCATTTCTTATTGTCAATGTTGAAAACAGTTATGCTGCTTAATATTTTAATAGAATAGAATAGAATAGAAAAGTTAAAAAAACAGCATTTATTTTAAATTGAATTTTTTTAGGTAACATTATAAATTACACTTTTGACATCTACTTTTGCAAATAAAAAAACAAATAAGTTATTTTTAGTACTTTATTTGCTTAGCTGTTATTTGTACAAAAAAAAAAGAAAAAAAAAAGGGAAAATATATACACAATACACAATAATATGTGAAAATATTGGCAACAAATATTGTTGTGCCCTGGTCTGTCGCATCTGGCAAAACAGTGAATAAAACAGCAAGAATAAATAACAAATAGAAGTTTCAATATTTCATTAGCATATGCAGTTACAGCTATGACTGTGCAATGTGGACCATTTTATGCAATATCTTTTGTTATTTTAAAAACAATAATTAAACCAACAGCTCTCCTTTTCTCAAAACTTGATTTCAAACTACTCAGTCAGGACAGAGCCCTAAATCCAGCTCCAAATGCAACAGTGTTCAGAAGACACAAAGGCAGTAATATGGTCTGTGTGACACAGCATGAAGTCTCAAACGGCAACCCTTCACTCAGATCTACTGCCAAACACCAAGGTCACGTCGAGTTCTCTATGACCCAGACGGTGCTTTTCCTCACAGAACCCAGAGTCTCACCGCACATTACAGTAGATCTCACATAACTCCTGAGAAAACGAAAAGAAAAGAGGCGCCTTTGAGAGCGCCGTGACCCTGTGGAGACTGAGTGTAAAACAATGTGAAGGTCAATAGTGAGTGTCAGATTGTGAGTCTACACAAATTAACTATCTGTGTTTCTCATACGCATCAACCCTGCTTCAAAAACCCTCATAGATCTGCCCTAACAAGTGAAGATATTCAGGAAAAGGCCTCTAATACGATCAGGCTGAAAAGTGATTTGATTAAAGTGACCTTTACAGAAGAATGCCAGCAGTAAATGGCTGCTTTGTAAACCAGTGCTTTTAAGAATGAACCTCTTTCATTGCAATGCACATCACATAACAGCAGTTTAACAAGAATATCTGATCAACAGGCAACAACCTTGGACTACATGCTTCTATCAGAAAAAGAACATGAACAAGTGTCCATATTTACATTCATAGAATATCGTGAAATATAACATATTTGACAGCTGCCAGATCAGACATGCCTGAAACAGATAGCATCGCTGTAATAACAGCTGACAAACCCTGATCCTTGGTTTATTTGGTAAGGGGATAACTATCATCACACTAACCAGTGTGCAGTTTGACAGCTCATTAAAGGATTACGAAAAAAATATGTTAAGGAGTAACCATTCACTTCAATTGGATTTTTTTGGGTGAACTATAGCTTTAAAAACATAATGACATGTCACTGGACATAATGATGGTTACTGGAAATAAGCTAATGAACAATAGCAGAGCAAAATCAGCAACCATCTTTATTGTTCTATTGTTTATAGCTCATATTATCAAAATCATCTTGATAACTGTAGCTCAACACATGACCGTAAGTCAGATCTCTCCCTTATACAACCACAAGCTAACATTAGCCAAACACGCGATTTAACATTACGCGATTTCTATCGTCTGTCTTTATGTAAGCCATAATGCGATCGCTATCATTTACCCTCTCCTTCGATCATGTGTCCTGAAAAATCGGTCTGTTATCCTCGTGAAAACCCAGGAGAACGCAGGAGTATATGCAGAGAACACAAGTCTTTTCCATGTCATGGGCGCCGCCATGTTTTCACAGGACTTTGAATGTCGAAACTTTATCGAAACTCATGATAACCTGGCGCGACAAACTTGAACACGACACAGAAGCTTGTAGTGTAGACAAGACAAGTTGCTCATTAAAACGAGAGGACTTTCAGGTATGTTTGCTGGTCTCTCGTCTTTCTATAAGTTTTTATCAGTGATACAAATGCCATATTATCTCAAGCTGCACCTTGCTATTAATTTATATTCGAACTGACCTCTAGCCATCTGTAGCCTACCGTCCTAGTGTCAGTTTAATTTTATCCCTGTCAATTTTGCTAATTTATTTTTTCCCTGAAACTTATTATTGTTACTTGCACCATTATTGTTTAAATCAAATCTTAATATTAGTATTTAATATTATAAATAATATTTAAATAAATAATATGCGTTTATGTTTTGATGCTAACTGTATTTAATTGGCTCTGTAAATGACAAAGTTTTTTTTATTGACAAAAAACAATCAAATTTAATCTAATCTAAAAAGCGAATGTGATTTTATTTGTATATTTCACAGCATTATGTATGTACAATATGTTCTTGATTCACGTGGTCTATAAATATCTGAAGCTTCTGATCAATGACTTTACTAATGCACAAATATCCCTAATATCTCATTGATGTCTTTTGGAGGGAGGTCTACTGCTGCCATCCTATAGATGGCGTATGGAACAAATCCAGTAAAGGGGCAGTGTGAGTCTATCAAGTATCTTTTGAATACTATACTATATACTATACCATACCATACTACACTATACTATCACTATACCATACTATACTTTACTATACTACTACATTAGTAGTCCCCGGGTGCCACAGCATAATGGCTGCCCACTGCTTCAGGTGTGATCACGGTTTGCAGTGTGTGTGTTGTGTTCATTACTTACTACTCTGCTCCTAATGTTTTGTGCACTAACTTGGATGGGTTAAATGCACAGAGGACAAATTCTGAGTATAGGTTTCCATACTTGGCCTTCACATGTCACTTACTACACTATATACTTTACTATACTATGCTATAGCATACTGTGTACTAACTACACTATATACTTTACTATAGAAAAAAATTATACTTAACGTTTCCTTATAGCCCTGTATTCAATTTCAAATAGCCCTATGTCAACATAAATCCTGATGATATGCAAAATTATTCTTTTAAAAATATTTTCGTGAATGTTCCACGATGCATCTGACCGTAAATGACATTATAATACGGGATTCAACAAAACTAAAAATAAATGAATAAATAAACTAGACCAATAAAACATAATAATATGCAACACGTGTGTGGTCAGATATCAGTCATAACACACCGACCGCATTTATATCTGCAAGGACAATGCAACTTTTCACCTTGTGTGTACAGGGAAGGGAGGGTGGAGAAATCCCGTAAAAAAGGGTCACGCTGATTATTTATTGGCAATCCGCCACGTGCGTGTGTGTGTGTGTGTGTGTGTGCGTGTGTGTGGTTGCTTTACTGGAAGAGGGGGTGGAGCTCTTTAGAAATATCAGTCGGTACTTCAACTCGATGGCACAAACAGGACACCTCCACTACCTCTCATAGACTTTTACACAGCTGATCTCTGATCAACTGTTAAAAAACTGACATGAAACTGATCTTTATCCCTTTAAAAGAAGGTCTATTCTGCATAAGCGGTTATATGGAAATCACAAAAGGAGCTATGTTTTAAGAAAACTCCAAGATTAATTCGGATAACACTTTGAAGGTAAAACAACGTTTTATTGTAATGTACTAAAATTATTAATCTATTATAAATGCATGCATATATTAGCCTATATATTACATATGTATGCCTCGATAAATGCGGTGTTACATGGTATCCCTGTAAAAAAAAAAAAAAAATCTGTTGGTCTTTGTAATGCGAGCTAACGCATATCCTAATAGTTTGGATTCTGCTTGAGTTATATATGTGAGCTAGTCGGACTAAACGACCTCAATGTAACCCGAATAAGTCGGTGAATTTGTATTCCAGTTAGGATAAGAGAGTGAAGGGGTATTTACAGTGTAACACGAGACAGAGACCGTGTGTCATGAATGAGGAATTGGGTTATTCACAACGAACTGGAGGACCTCATTCATAACCTGTTTTCCAATAGTCCGAGAGAGCGATCGAAGTCAATATCGGATTCACACGGTCGAGCTTGGACTAAAAATAAGGCTTTGATTAGCAACTCGTTAATTTATCCATTGCTAGCTGTTTTAACATTTGCGCTTCAAAACGATCTCTGTTATGTTCCAACAAGTACTCATTTTCATCTAGTGACTAGTCAAACTGGTCACTATTGGATTTTTTTTTACTAATACCATTAGTGCTGCTAAAGGTAGAATAGGTTACAGGAATAATACTAGTGGAAAGTGAATAGTTGATCTACAATACAGATATATAGTTAAGTAACAAAAATAACAAGTTGTTATCAGGAGTATTGTCATCACTACCAGTATTATACTAAATAAATGTACCAGTAACTTTAAAAAAATTGACTAAAAGTTGAAATAAATAAATGTTTAAACAGCCATAATTTATCCCCAAATAGGACGATTACATCATTGAAATGCTTAATGTGTGAATGTGATGCTTCTTTGGAGTGGGAGGGTTGGGCTTTAATGATAAGCAACACATGTGAGAAACATCCAATCCAGTTATTAGAACCATGAATGGCCCTAATAAAGCTGATGTCATAGCAGATGTAAGTCTGCTGGCACTGGCTTCTGTTGTTCTCACTGTTTGGTTGATTCTGACATTTTCCATTTGGCTTTTCCCTACAGCTGCCTTCCATACCCACCGAGACGGCATTTCTTCTGGATGTGGAAGAGGTGCCAGAGCTTTGGGAGTTGTGTTGGTGCTCTCCGGTGCATGAGCACCCTGGCTGGGACGGCCCTTCGGCCCTGGACCCCGAGCACCAGTGGTTGCCGGGTGGTACAGGGGGCGGGCAGAGCGCCATGGTAACGCACAGTAGGTTTGACAGCGCCATGAGCAGCAGCCCCTTTGAAGGCGGCGTGCCCCTGCCCCCCCACCGGTACAAGACCTTCAGTTCTCGGGCGCAGTATCAGATGGTGCTCGCGGCTCTGCGCAAACTGCAAGAGAGCGGCTTCTACTGGAGCACCGTGAGCGGGAAAGAGGCCAGTGCTCTGCTGAGCGCCGAGCCCTCGGGGACCTTCTTGGTGCGCGACAGCTCGGACCACCACCATTTCTTCACACTCAGCGTCAAAACGACAACGGGCACCAAAAACCTACGCATCCAGTGTGATTCCTGCTCCTTCTTCCTGCAGACCGACCCCCGGAGCGAGCAGGCGGTGCCGCGCTTTGATTGCGTCCTCAAACTCATCCATCATTACATGCCCTCGGCGGGGATGGAGACCTCGTCGAAGGTCCAAGCTGTCGGAGGCAGCGGAAGCGCTGCCGACGGAAGTGCGTACTTCATTCACTCCGGTGGCGAGAAGATCCCTCTGGAGCTACTGCGTCCGCTGGCGTCCAGCATGTCCAGTCTGCAGCACCTATGTCGAAAGACTTTAAACGGTCATATAGACGTGTCCACCAAACGGGACCAGCTGCCTCATCCACTCCAAGAGTTCCTCCAGGACTATGATGCTCCTATCTAGCTATTCTTGATGGGTTTTATATGTGAAGGGCAGAAGATTAAGGCGCACAAGTGGAGATTATCACTCCAGACCTCGGCGTCTGTCAGCATTGCAGGCCAGCTGTGCCTTCGACCTCTGGATTGTGAACTTTTGAAGGACAGCACGAGATGTGTACTTCCACTCAAGTGGATCTGACATCTGAGCAGCTGTTGACACGAACAGACTTCCACGTTCCAGCAGCCAGTCTCAAATAGGGACTGCTGAAGATAAACACAAGTGATAGTTGATCAGTAGAGGAGTTAAGTGTGCTGCTATGGCTACAGTCCAGCTCCTCATCATCGATCGGGAGACACTGTCTCACGTCCGTTTTCTTTAGCTCGACATTTTTTGACTTTCTCCTGGAAGGAAGGAGCGAGAGCTGGGTGTTTGCAATGACGTACACATTTCCACTGCTTCTTGCCAAGTGTAATTGCCTCATAAGTGGGCGTGGGGGCGCAAACGGGGTGGCTACTTACCGCTCACGACCGACACTGCCGTGTCTGCTCCGGTGACCGTGTGCGGGGTCAAGAAAAAGGACTGGCGCGAACGCATCGACCCGACGAGAGGCCCGTTACTGCGGACGGTTTCGGGCCTAAGCCTTCTCTGGAGAAGACGGCCCCTCAGTGGACTGTTGTTACTTTGTTCATGACAGGAGCCAAAGCAAACCGTAGTTTCATTTGTGCTAGGAAAAGGCAGACTGAACATTGTTGATGATTCAATATGAGCAAATTGACATTCATATACTGTGAAGCAAATACAAGCACAGAATGAGAAACCTTTATTAACTGATTTACTGTGGTGTTTGACATGAAGGACCGTGCTCCTCTGATCACTCAGAGAAGCATTTGTACTTTGTGGGCTTCAAAATCCTCATTCAATAACAACGGCACAGTGTTTGTTTCATTAGCAGGACTTGATGTCTGCTATTCACTGAATGTATTATGAGTCTATGGAAGGGCTTATGGTTCCACTTGTAGATTGTTTTTCTTTCACTTTTTTTGTTGTTGTTAGTTCATATTTTGTCAAATCAAGGTGTTTACATGTGTGGCCACCAACAGGACAGCATGTTTTTTTACTCTGTCTTTTATAAAGATGTCTCATAAGGTCTTAAGGTCTGGTCTGATGACCGCAGTGCAAGCTTGAAGATCAGAAAACAAAGGCATTAACATAGAAAATGCAGCAAGAACCTTTGCACATATTTATATTTATAAGATATTTCCATAATTTATATTAAAGAGCACTATTTTTACAAAATGGATCCTCCTGCGTGACTCACATTCTTGTGTAAAATGCAATGGTTATTCTCTGTGGCCTCAGGCTGCATGTTATTTAAATATGCATGATTTTTTTTTAACGTGGCATTTGCTGCAGAAAACATTTTCCTCCAGCCATACACAAACACACACACAAATGAAGATACCACAACTGCTCTTGTTTTCAGAAAAACAGGTCTGAGGCTTACCTTGAGGTATGGGTACAGGATGTCACAGAGTGCTTTCTCTTTTGATCAAAGTTAAAACATCTCTCTCTTTCTCTACGGATTAATCATCACTCTTCATTCCTTACAGGAAAAATCACTTCAGCAAGTAAAATGGACACAAGCTCATATTTAACACTTGTTTTTATTTCTGCTCTGCTTTTTTAGTTCTGCAACCAGTAATTTAAATTAATATAGCAACTCCATTCAAAGTTACAAATTACAATGCATTTTCTGTGTGTTTCTAAGATATGTATGCTTCCACTTATTTCATTGATTAACCCCTCTCTTAATTAATTTTTTCTTCTCTCCATTTAACTAAGGGCTTTTATCAGCTCTTCGTCTGCATATTAGAGGGTAATTAACACATAGTAAAAGTTGTAACTCACAAACCATTAAATGCCATTAAGTGAAAAAAAAAAAAAATCAATAGGCCTTGATAAACTTCCTGAGCAAACCCAATAGAGCTTGACACGAAAAGATTTCTGACTTACAGTGCAGACTTTTAATCATTGTAGTACAAAAGCACTTGTGCAATTGAAAGATAACCTATTTGTTTATTACATAATACACTTTGTTTTAGAATAGGTAGTGGTGATATGAAAAGGTGTGGTTATATCAGTGGATTCTTGTCTAATATTTTGATAAACAAAAGCTAATTAAACTATAAAAATAAATCCAGACCTAACATGCAGGCATTAAAGCAGCACTATGCAGCTTTGCCGATTTCTTCGCTGTTTTCTCGCTTTTTGCTCGCGGGTTTCTCTATAGAGCTCCCCCTACAGCTTCGGAATAGATATTTGACAACACTGTCGTCAAAACTTGTTGGCGACTCTCCCCCCTCCCATCTTCTCCCGCCTGTCATGTGCATTTGTTTTCAAAGAACCCGGTGAACGCACGGAGCCATGTCCACTGAGGTATTTATGATACACAGAAGGCTAGCAAATAAATGTTTAGATAGTGTATGTGTGCAGTGCCATAAAGCAATTCGTTACATCGCGAGACCTGATATCACGCGATACTTCCTGACGCTGAAAGTTGCAAGTGTGGTTTTTCGGCTCACAGGCGCTCGGGGGGTAGCCTACGAGACGACCACCATTCAACCCGAAAAATGTCATATAACCATTCCAATAACTCCGAAGCTGTTCAAATTAAGCTAAAAAAAAAACTGCATAGTGCTGGTTTAAGTTAAGTTTTCATTGATCAGTATCTTTAGCTTCCTTATTTTTTGATTTTCATAGTTATACATAAATTCAAATAACGTGTCAGTTCTTAGCCACATATTTATAAATGCATTTTTGCACTTGCACAACAACTAAAAGTGGAAAAATTTGCATGTGTTTTGGCCGTTCATTTACACGACAACAGTGTTTTGGCGGCCTGAAAATGCAAACTTTTGAAAACAGATTTCAAAGTGCAAGTTCTTGAAAACGATAACTTTATCGTCTCCATATAAACAACAAAAACGTGAATTTGTGAAAACAGTGATGTTATGTGTGTGTATTACATGTTCAGTCTATAAGCCCGTAGTGTTTCTTTACAAAGTGACATCGCCAACTACTGGCCTGACAGCAGAATACAGCGTTTTTAGTCATTTTCGAGGATCTGTGTGAACGGGGATCGTTTTGACGACGTTGTCGTCTGTACGTGGAAAAAGCAAAGGAAAAAGGTTTCCGTGTAAACATACTCTTAGATTACTTATTAAAGGGATAGTTCATCCAAAAAATAATATTCTGTCATTTACTCACCCTCAAGACAATGGGACAATGGGGTCCAAACAACATTGGACTATTTAATTGTAGGCTATATGGATGACCAAAAAAAAAAGAAAAAAAAAAGGCGTTATTTAAAATATCTTTTGTGAAAGAAAGTCATACAAATTTGAAACTACGTCAAAGTGAGTAAATAATGGCAGATTATTATTTTTTGCGTGAACTGCCTCTTTAAGTGTAATATTTATTTCACTAGAGTTTTATATTGATAAATGTTCATTATGGGTAAATTCCATTCCCATTCATACCAGACAGCCAAGCAATGGATGTGTGTGTTTTTGCCAGAGTAGCTTACGGTATAGGCTACCAATGAGTGAGATTTACTCCACGGTTTGTTTAGATTCCGAGAAATATGTTAATAGTTAAAATACACATACATGCATAAATAACCCCTGAACAGTCTCTTTCTCATAACTCCACTCCAAGTGGTATCTCCCGCTATGTTCTTTTTACGGTATTTGGGAAGTCTCCGCCTTTTCTTCACACTCGTTAAGGCCTTCCTCCTCCTTTTCCTCCCTCTTTAGTGTTTTCAAAACAAAGCTGCAGTCAGTGAGTCCAAGCCTCATTTGGTCAGAGCCAACGCCCGTCAAAAATACAAAGCCCCCGGGCTCATAAAGTTCCTGACCACCCTCTTCCCAAAACAAAACATATTTATTTTAATATTTTACAAGTTCAATATTAATATTATTTTTTACATATAAAGCACATTAAGCATAAACATGCACTCCACTCAGACTTTGTGAAAATATACACACGTCTGCACGCAAGAAACAGCACGTCTCTACTAGATGTTTATGTTGCTGTCAGTACCAGCTTCAGTTGCGGCTTTACAGTAAATCATCTCTGTATCCTTTCTATCTGCTCACTTCTGATTCGCTTACTGTAACCCTGGGGAAGCAATACTCCACTGAGCCCTCAGCCCTCCGCGTGTCTAGATATGCTTATATTTCGACTTCCCTGAATTTTGCAAACTTACGGTAAGCCCGGCTATGTTGATAGCCTACTCCCGTTGAAGACGCTGATGACTACGATTAACAGATAAGTTATGAGCCGCACGGAGAACCAGCCACCACGGACATAATATGTGCATGTTTGTGTGTGCGTCTGAGTAAATGACTGAAAGTAATGGGACTCCAGAGGGGTTGTGTGTGCTGGGAAACAGTCCAGTCCTCTCGTGTGTCAGTCCCATATTGTGGTTGACTTAACAGGAAAGGAATGTGAGGCCATTTTTTTATACATCCTGGCCCGCTGCAGGGGCCCAGGGAAGACTCTGCAAATGTGTGCGTGCCTGCATACGGGCCGACGTATGTGTGAGGATAGATACGTTCCTTGTTGTGAAATGCACTTTAACACAACATCTTTGTAAAGTCTGTAATCAAGTCTGCCTATAATCACACTGAATGAAAACATTATGTTAACAACATGTCACCGAAATTGTCCTATTGAAAGCAAAATGGCAAAGTAACACGCTCTGGCTGTCATGAAAACACTGCTGCTTTAAAAAAATACTCTCGTTCTCTATATCTTGCTACTTTTTACTCTGTCCTACTATTTTCGCTTGAGAAAATGATGTCAAGTCTTGCACTAATATTTGCACACGCTTAACTTAATGACATCAACACCATGGAATACAGATAACCTTTGCATGTACATTTATAGTATATTCTCTCATACACATCAAAATATTATGTGTGCCAGCTCAGGTTTTGTTACTTATATATTTAGGCCTATAAAAATATCATGATTTTTACATGAGCCTGGTAACCAGCTGATTGTGCCCTGCAGTTTTCCAGTAAAAATCGTAACATAACATCCTTCAAAATAAGATAAATTAACATAAGAGGCAAAATTGCAGAAAAAGGTTAATATAGGGTATTGAGATTTGTTATCAAGTCTCTAATATACAAAATCAAAAATAAGTTCAGGAAGTACAAAAGTACACACACACACACACACACACACACAAAGAGAGATGTGTACAAAAGTTAAATTCATCTATATAAAATGTATACAGTGAAGAGGCAGTATCATTTTACATTTAATTAATTTATGTTATGTTTCACTGGTATCTAACCGGGCCAGTAAAAAAAACAAATCCTTAGCGTTGATCCCTGCTGGAGCAGCTCTAAATATTCACTGTGCTATTAAATGCAAGATAAAATATGATGGAACAATGAAGAGTGAAAGTAACAGAAGCTATACGTATAATTAGGCGTGAAAATAACTGAAGGAAATATTTATTTGCTAAACGAACAAAGCCAACTAATTTGATTCATATTCTTTTGGCTTCTCTAACCAATATATTAAAAAAAAATTACAAATGGAATGAATAAATGGGTATCGGTACTCTGTATAAATTGACTAGCGCAAACCTTAGTAAATCACCTTGCATGATTCATGTAAATACTCTCCTCCCATTAATGTTGCGTCTGAAAGGGAAACTCTTACTAATGCATTATGCAAAGTTTTCACTGTGTGTCTTCAGTAAATCCTGACAGTAGTTTTTTTGTGCTGGTGCAAGCTGGCCCTAGGTGTCTTTAACGTGAACAAGGCCTGCTGGTCGGACCTGTGAGCTCTATAGCATGTTTGAGTGAGTGGGCTGTTGGTTGGACCTGTTCCCTACAGGAGAGGGGTCAGAGAATGCAAGCTGGGATGAAAGAGGCCTCGTGGGACAGATTTACAACTGGGACTTTGTGGTCAAACAGCTAATGGTTTGAGGAATGACTTGAGTATGTCTGAGAAAGAGGAAGAGGAGGGGCTGGCGTGCAGCGAGCGAGATAAAGGGCAGAGATTCCCCTCAGTCCTGATTTCAAACTGACACTGGGGTTGTGAGGCTGTGTTTTTGTTTATCGTTCCCGCTCCTTCTCTGTCCTCATTTCCATCCGTTCTTCTCCTGCTCTTTGTGCCGCCTTCGCCTTTCCTTGCACACACACTTGCAAAGAAACAAAGTCCAACAATCCCCCTCCCCATCTAACACACATGGTTCCCATTCCCTTCATACCTCCCTGTGCCATCAGAGCCCAGTTTCCAGGAAAGAGGCTCTTTAATTGAGTTGACTCTTTACTGCTCTTGCAATGTGAGTGAGAGAGAGAGAGGACACATTTAGACAGGAAGGGGAGGTGCAGAGCGGGAGCTCATGCACAAACTCACACGTTCCTTTACTGTAAGAACTCATTTCCCCCCTCCTAGCTGCTCGCTTTCTTTCTGCACCCTTTCCTTCTCCATCCCATCAATTTTGCTTTGTTTGGGTTACCGTCTGCACGCTTTTGCATGCTGGATTATATACTTGCACATAAAAAATGCACATTCGAAATGCACTAGCATTGTCTTATTGTCATGCAATACTGGTGCATGTTTGATTGACCATCAGTGTAGATTATTATTGATTCAAGATTCATCTATCTCAGCATTAATCTGGCATCATTTTTAAATGAATAAAATACAAAATAAATGTTCAATTCAGAAATATTTATGACCAGATGTATATAAATATGTTATAAAAATGTATATAAGAATTTAAAAAAATTATAATAATAATAAAAATAATAATAATAATAATTTAAAAAAAAATATATATATATATATATATTTGATATATATATTTGATATATATATATAATAATAAAAATATAAAGAAAAAATGTAAGGGTAGTAAAATATATGTATTGTTGTTTAAAACATATATAGCTATTAAATATAAAATTATAAAATTATATAAATTAATAAAAATAAATTGTTTAATTATCAAGATTGAAAGAAATATGTATGGCTGACAATAAATGAATGAATAAATAATTGAATAAATAAATAATAAAGCAAAATATATTTTCAAGGCTGGTATAAGAAATATATGGCTTCGGCTCTCAGCTTCATATTTAAAAATCATGTTTAACTGGCAAATTCCCATGCAGTGAAGAACTACACTACGAAATGATTTATTCTTCCGTTTACGTAATGAAAGTTTCTTTGTTTCTATCGGTTTACTTCCAGTTTACATTAGGTTGTGAATCCCAGATTTTCAAAGCGGTCTCAGACATTTGGATTCGTATACTGTAACTTTAGAAGAGTCTTGGCAAGGAAGAGTAAACCTGAAACCAGCGCAACCTGGAACAATGAGTTCTCCTTTGATGGATTTCAAAAGTTTGAGGCTTTGCTAAGAAATAAGAGCTGAATAAGTCAGCAAAACATGCACAAACATGTGAAGATGTGTTAGAAATCTACAAACATGTTTCAGGATTTATTATTCATCACAACCCATTCTCCAGAAGTTAAGCGACTTGTACTGTATGACCCTGTGTGTAGGTTCATAAAAGATACAATGACTTAATCCCATTGATCTCAAGACAGGAAGCACATATCGCCCTAAACAATAGAACAGAGACTTTCTCACATTCAGCATCTCTTCATCAGACATCCTTGATTTCTATATCGCACTCAGATTACAGCTGGCTGCTATAGCACAATAGCGACCGTCCACTTTTCAGCAGCCTTGGTTTGAGAAGTATTTTTCCTATTCTTTCCCTGAAGACGCTTTTACTGACTTTAAACGTCTGACCTAAGTGGAGGATGGAGCTGAAAGGATGTGACAATCATCAAAAAGAGCTCAGTGGTGATGAGGTGAACAGCTAACCCGTGTGTATCTGACAATGCGAGTTTTGGATTGTAGACCTTAACAATAAAAAAAACAGAAGTTCAAACAAAGCCAAGCTACCAAAATGACATAGACAGCGAAAAGAGAGAGAGAGAGAGAGAGAGAGAGAGAGAGAGAGAGAGAGAAAGAAAGACTGCAGAGCATTCGAAAGATCTAAACACAGGAAACCAGAGAGATGAGAGAGGTTTCCTGTCTGCTGTGTTGGACAGAGAGAAGGTAACACCTGAAGGTTTGCTACACATTCCTCAAACATAAATAAACCACTCATCAGACCCACACGCAATTGCCTGAAGAACTATGTTTTGGCGCAGAGAACAGGTTTACATGTAGGCGTATTTTGACTGGAAGAAATCTCACCCATGCGCTGAGAAAGCTTGGGAAGCTTGCGTGAGCAGGGAGAGAAATGTTAAGTATAAATGTACAAGAAATACAGCTTCATTCGGAGCCAGTCAGATATCTTGGATCTTTGCCCTGCTGTGTTTTCACTTCCGTCTCACCTTCTGACCTGTGGTGATGGACTGTCAGCTTACTGGAACACATGCAGTGCCTTTCCAAGGGCGGCGTAGTTCTTTTCGATTTGAACTGATATCTGATATGGTGTTTCTCTTCTCTCTTTACCAAACACATTCCTATAACAGCGACCACAGCCCACATTTAGAGTTTTAAAGAAAAAACGGTTTCAACCCTGTTTGAATCCTCATGTTTCCTGAAAATGAGATACCACATCACATCACAATGTGTTTGTGAGCTCCAATAGCTGATAGCTGTTTTTCTGATTTCAGTTTGCTTTGCAGGAACATTCTCATCATTCAAAAATAATGTGTCTATACAGGATTCTATACACAAACAATGTGTTTTTGTGAAGCTGCACTGGCCCCTGACCTACCTGTTCTTCATATTTAAAGGACAGTTCATGCGAACGAGAAACTAAGGCATGTTTATACTTAAATGTCCTAATTGAACTAAGGCTTAATCCTGGCTTAATCTAAGCCTTGTCCGTGAAACTAGACCAGAGTTTGTTCAGGTTCATGCAACAGGCCAGTGGTGTTTTACAGGTATGTTCACTATCAACTTTGCTGGAAAATAATTATGCAAATATCCTATTTGTGTTCCAAGAAAAAAAAACAATACTATCAACCAGGATTGGATGGACCTGAAGATGAGTAAATTAAACAGAATTTTGGGCTGAACTATTCCTTTACACAGAATTGGGAAGGGAGATTGACCTCACACAGATTGCATTATGTCTGGTTGAATCAGCATGTGATTAAACTACTGTTATATTTTATAAAATCCAAGAGGACACATAGCTTCATTGTGTCTCAAATGATTCAGCCTTGATGTGTTTTGTAATGTTAAGGGTGTTTCAAAAGACTGACTCATTATTCGTGTAAATATGACTAAGCACTTGTTAACATCACTTATTATTAACTAGGACTCATCTGTCATCTTGTACTTCCAGTTTTCTGCAATTGAAACTAGTTTATATGTAAAGTCCTTTTTTTTATCTATTAGGATGATTAGCACACACACATTTTTGAGGGGAAAAAGACAATGGAAAACAATTCGGTCAACAAAAATCACCAGGTTTTGATATTTTTTTAATGATTTAAATCATTTTAAATGATTGTCTGACACTATACAGCACATTTAATAACACTCGTATCTGAGACAGCAAATACAGATGCAGATGTGTGGATCCCTCATGTAAGTATATTAGAAAAATATATCAAATACATATACTAACAGAATGGGCATGTTGACATTTGCAAATAATATAACAGTTCTGTTTCAACGGTCATAAAACAACAGATCCTCTGACCTATTAATGGTGGGAGAGTCTTTGTATAGATGGTGCTTGGCTCGATCGAATCAAATCAATACATGTAGTTACATTGCCAGATTACTAATGGTGAAAACATAAAGCTCACCTCTCACATACATGCGCAAGCGATTCCACACATTCAGGAAAATACTCATCCCCTTTTACTCTTAATAGTGAATATTAAAAACAATAAATGAATCTCTGTGGTACTGAAAACATTTGGAATCTGATACTGGTCTTCATTATAGAACATATATAACCTCGCACGAAGGCAGTATCAATTTTATTTTGTCACATTCTGCATTATTGTACACACACATACACACACGGTCTCTATTTTGATGGCTGAAAAGCAGTTTGCCCATTTAAATAATTTCAGCATTCCACAGGAAAGCACATTTCATTATTTATGAGTTACTGCTCTGTTTGCAGTTTCAATTGATTTCTCTGAAAAAATAACAGAGTGGTTTGATGGAAAAGTCACGTGGTGTAGGGAGTCTTTCACGACCATAGAACATCATCCAGACTTTTCTATGGAAGCCTTTAGCCTGGTTTAGAGTTGGCCATTGAGAAATAATACATACTTGATCACTGTGAAATACAATTTAAATGTGAAGGGGCACCATATTTACATACAAATGGTAATTAATCTACACTGAAAAAAAGTTGAAATTTCACAAATATTAATCATAAAGAAAATGGCAAGTAACACTCTGGATTAAATGTGAAATTTTGATATAAAAAAGCTTGAAATAGTATTTTCTTGTAAAATGTGCTCCAGTAATTCAACTTTGTTTCAAATAAACACAAAACAGAACTCAATTCCTAAATGTGTGATTGAACTGCTTAAAAGCATAATATGTAATATGTCTCCAAAAACCATTAGAACAATGTTATATATTTTGTTGACTTATGTACCTTACATTATCCCAAATGTTTCCAACACTATTTAAATCCAGAGAAATCAGCTATTTTAACCAGTGTAACGGCTCGTGTCATTGCATCACCTGTCAATGACGTCATTTTACCCTAGATTTCCATGGAAATGCCAAAGACGCTTTAATATTATGTGTTTTATTAGACAGGTGAGCAACTGTTCGGATACCTTTATCGAGTAAGGGTTAATGCCCGACGAGGTGTCCATTGTCAGGTATTAATGGACGACGGCGAGGTGCAGAGGACGGTTGCTTCTGCCGAAGTCCATTAATACCTGACAATGGACACCTCGAAGGGCATTAACCCGCTTATACCATGGTCACTTGCCAAATAACACATTTTTAAAACATTAGTTTATATTTTAGTTTTACAATCGAAATCTAAAGTTTTTACAAACAATAACTTGGTTTCCCTGGTTACGCCTGACGGTTTATTTAGCAACCGGAGATATTTATAGTCCACTCAGCTCGTAGAACCCTTCAGTTTACTGCCTGTTGCTATGGTTACTCACAGCTGATGTAGCCAGCGCATTTATTTATTAATTTCGAACGGTAAACAGTCAGTTTCACCAGAACTCCTTTACTAGGTGTCCTCTATCACTTTTTAATGGACACCCTGCAACCAATCAGAATCGAGTATTCACCCAGACCATGGTATAACAGAAAACGAATCATTGTTATATAGCTCAACACGGTTAGTCTTATTGTTTGAATCTCAAGTACCCAAAAAGTAAATCAGACAACACTATTTTGTCAAGTGGCTAACATAGCATAATCAAAAAGAGCTTTATTTGTAGTAATACAGCATTTCCTCCACCATACGTTTTAAAATGAATTGCATATCATTTAGCAACACAAGTCATCCAGCTTTTATTAATATGATTTAGCTTACCGCAGTGTGCAACAAGTGTCTCATACCAGACACAGAGCGAACGCATAGAGCTACGTTATAACATAGCTTTCAACACACTCAATTGTAAAACCCCAACAATTTTAATTCGTCAAATAAAAGCGACCTGTAGAAGTAGTAATTCAGCACTTGTGTTTTTTTCATTAGAATGAAATAAAACAATGTGAATTTAATCAATCAAACATAACTGTAAGTTCAGGGAAGAAAGAGGCGAACTTTAAATGTAACTTTAAGCATAACTTTAATCTTAAAATATGCATAAACAATTAAGCGAAAGGAGCGGCAGCAGCCGACTGCGGCATATAAGCATAATAAAAACACCAACGTAAAATGTCCTGGGCTCTCGGATATATAACCTTAATAAAACTTTAATACATTAGCTCACCCATGAACATGATTTCCGTTGAATTGCTTTCCATCGGCTGTGGAGGTGAAGACGACAACTCCCATGATTCAACACTAATTGACGGCATCATCAAGCGACCTCTAGCAGCGAAACTTACATACTGTGCCTTTAAATTAATTTGATTCAGTCAAATTTACTGAATAGAATGTTGTGTGTCTGTCATTGCATGTGCAACTTTCATTTAGCCTGACAGATCAAATAGGGGAGTAATTCACTCAATTATTTAATCACATCAGTTCTATTTTTTTGTTCCCTCATAATCTTTAATCAAAATAACTTCCCCTCCCTCTTGCAGCAACATCTCTTCTCTGATGACATGTTTCCTGGTGCGAGGGCGGGACAACCTGTCAATCACATGAGATCTAGCAATAGCAAACCATAACATGATCCAATCAATTCCCATTGGATAAAAATAAAGTCCCGCCCTATTTTTTTTATTTTATTTTATTTATTTTTTGTGGTTGAGATTCACTCAGATATACATCAAAATAGGAAAGAAAAGACTATCGCAACTTTTGTTTCATGCTAACTTTAAGTACCAATGATCTACTTGCACAGTGTGACCTTTTCAAAAATGCATTAAAGTCTTCTGAAATGCATTAAAAAGCCGTCATGGAATGTCTTTGATGCATCCGTCTAATTATAGGGCATCCAAGCATGTCATTTCACACAAACATGAATGGCTTACTTACCAGAAACGAACCTGGGTGTGACAGATTCCTTGAGCACCATTGAATTGTAATATAGTCATGAAATAATACATTTCACAATGACATGTCAAAGAGAAACCATGCACTCTTTTGTTTAAGAAATCAACATCACCAAATGGACCAAGGAAGTGTGTCTTCTCGGCAGTTTCCCAATTTCTGTTCCTCTTGTGAGACGCCCCTGGAAAAGTGATTGCTAGTGCACCGTCTACAACACTGACGCAAACGGAACAGCCATTATACAATGTATCTTCCTTCCTGAAAATATTCCAAAATACCAAAGCCACAAAAATAGAAAGACAGCAAGACCTCAATCTTAAGATCAAGAAAACATACAAAAAAGAACAAAGAGAGAAGTTTAGAGAGCAGGAACTGTCATTTTCCTCCCACAAATAAAGAGTGCATAAGCATCACAAATCACATAAGCATTGATGAAGACTTATTCATCTCATTACTTATTAACAAAGAAACACAGTAAATCATCACCAGCAGCATCAGGGGGGACCGAACCGATATGAATTTTGCAGCAGTTTTATTTCCTTTACTTAAAAAATGTTTAATGTTAAAAAATGTTCTTCTATCCCAACTCAATATGCAGAAACACCTCTAAGTGGCTTTGCATGGCTGCCGTTTTGAAATCAATTTACATATATTTCCCTGTAAAATGCAAAACATTTTGCTCTCATGTGCATTGAAAACTTTGCTTGATTTGTTAGAGCATCCAGAGCAGCCTAAAGGCCCCGATATACTTCACACGAAATTGAAGAACGAACTTGTATGACGTCATTTTAAACAAAATTCATTTCGGGGGTTCGAAACAGCTTGCCAAAGCAAACTTTCCAGAAAAGTGCAGTCCGGCTGGTAAACACCTTCAACTGCCATTGGTCCATGGCGATTACATAATGGGTGTGGCTCTGGGGCTCAGCCTTCTTTGATGGAAATCTTCTCTGGTTAATTTCCACTTTTCAGTCCATCAAGATCAGATGAACACACTGTTCCACTTTATAGTGGAAAGTGAAGTCGTAACTCTAATTGAAAGAGACACTGACACTTTTGCCATTTTTGTTTTTATAAAAAAAAAAAACTTCACCATGAGTATATTGGGGCCTTAAGACAGCAACATTTGCACAACCAATGGCGTGAGATTGGGGCGGGACTATCTGTTTGCCTGACCAATAGCAGAACTGGATTTTTGGTTTTTCATTTGGTGCTGCAAATGCAGAAATTACACACTTTAGCATTAAAATGTTTTCCTTATGAAGTCCTAAAACTGAAAAAATTAAAAAGCACTAAAATAAATTGAACACTTCCTTTTTTTGCTTTGTTTATTTGCTCTCTCTCTCTCTTTCTCTCTCTCTCTCTAAATGTTTACCATCATCATTGTCTTGCCCACTTGGCTGTCATCTATATTTCTTTTTTGCTTCGCATCCTTCCTCTCCTTTATTCTTACTTCACAATTTACAATAACCAAGACCAAAATAAAACTTGTGCAGTGTGTTCCTGGAAGCACTGATCTCTAACTTTACCTGGTATTCTTCCTCTGGTAATTTTCCCAGATGTTTTATAGCCGATTTGACAAACTAACAACTGTTTTTGATCTTTCCCAGTAGGGTGGGAGGTCAGGATGAGATCAGCTGGGATTTGATTCATCGTGAATGACTTGGTCTGGTAAACTGAGCCTGAGTTTTCCACTGCATGGAAAGCACTGTGTGAACCTCATGGTGATGTGTCACGTTAGGACAAACAGAATCCCGCAAATCCTGCAATTGTATGTGTTTTTGCAAGCATGTGTGTATTGGCAATGAGAAAAATCTGACTGGTCTGGATTACCAGAAATATGATGAAATCCAGGCCCCAGGGAGACCCATGGCACACTGACTTACACATTCCCTATTCTATTCTGAATGACAATAGACTTTCAGCTTGTTAGATAGCTAGGTTGCACAAGTCCAAAGTGACTGCCCTACTGTGGGATTTTAATAATAATAAATGATGATAGTCAATTAAACTAAATTTATTACAAAAAATATTTATTAAAATATATTCTTATTAGTATAATCACCAATTAAATATATAATAAATAAATCACCAATAATAATAATAATGATGATGATAATGATATTAATACAATCAATATATTTATTATTATTATTATTATTATTATTATTAACAACAACAACAATAACAATAATAATAATGTTTACTTTTGATACTCAATTAAAATGTATTTATTAAAACATATTTACTAAAATGTATGTTTATTTTATAATAATAATAATAAATAGTAAAATCTAACTGTTTATTACAAATTATTTATAAAAATGTATTCATCTTTTAAATTTTGAAATACATAAATAAATCACCAATATTAATAATAATAGTAAATTAAAATGTATTTATTAAAAAACATTTATTAAAATATAATCTTGCTATAATAATTATCAATTAATAAATATAATAAATAAATCACCAATAATAATAATTATAATAATAATGATGATGATGATATTGATGCAATCAATTTATTTATTAAAATTATTATTATTATTATTATTATCAATAATAATAACAATAATGTTTAATATCGATACAGTCAATTAAATTGTATTTATTAATACATTCATTAAAATGTACTCTAATTTATTTTAATATAATAAATTATTTATTACAAATTATTTATTAAAATGTATTCTTATAATTTTCATTTTAAAAATAGAAGTAAAATCACCAATAATAATAACAACAAAACAACAATAATAATGATGAATAATAATGATAGTCAATTAAAATGTATTTATTACAAAAAAAACATTTATTAAAATATAATCTTATTATAATAATCATCAATTTAAAATATAATAAATAAATCACCAATAATAATAAGTATAATAATGATGATGATATTGATACAATCAATATATTTATTACAATTATTATTATTTTTGGTATTATTATTATCAAAAATAACAATAATGTTTAATATCGATACAGTCAATTACAATTTATTTATTAAAACATTTATTAAAATGTATTCTTGTTTATTTAATTAATGGTTACAAATTATTTATTAAAATGTGTTATAATTTTCAATTTATAAATACAATCAATAAATCACCAATAATAATTATAATCGAGATTTTGACAGTCACTTTCCAGTGTATGCAAAGTTCTTCCACACGAGACTCAGTAAACCATTTCTTTATGGACTTTGTGCATGAGCAGAGTCATGTTGGAACAGAAAAGGGCCCCATTCTATCCTGTAAATGTTTGTCTAAGGAGACTGCAGGGCTGCATGCTTGACTCTGTGCACCTGTTAGTAAAGGGTGTAGCTGTAATAGTCAAAAATAGTCACCAACGCAACACCACAGTCACACCATTTTAATGAGACTCAAACATCTGCATCCCAGAAAGCCAGTTGTCTATCCTCATACATAAGTTGAGAGAGACTAAACCGTGCAAATTAAGCACAGTGCTCTCTGCATAAAAATAAAGGCCAAATTCCACAAGGAACATTGATGACTGTAGCAGGCCAGTAGGTCTGAAGCGCTGGGCTTTCTCTGTGACGCTACGGCGAGGGCAGCCAATAACAGCTGCTCCATTCTTTTAAAAACATTGATCTTACAGCACTGAGTCCATTTATCCAGGAACATATGCAAACGCTCCAAAACAACACAGCTGTTTCTATGGCGACGGCAGGGCTGGGGCAACAGAGACAAATGAGTTCTAGTTCATGTAGGCTGAGATTTCTTAGCACGGTAAAAAATGTGCAGGCAAATTGCTTTGTTTACTTAACATTTTCTTTCAAAAGCACACATGGCACAATTTTTCCCCGGAAAAGTAGTTGCTGGAAAATTACTGCGTTGCAGCATGTTGAGATGTATGTTGCAACGTTTATGCAGCTCATATCAGATTTTTGAGAGCAAAACTCTAAATTCCTCTTTAGGTTGTTAGAACTAATAGAGATGATGTCACAAAAACACACAAACAGCCATATAAATAAGCTTTTTCCAAGCATCTTGATCCAATGATTTCTATTGCTTCTAACTGTGATTATATGCACATAAAGTATTATGAGATCCAAAGGTCTTATACTGATGCTTTTAATTTAGCAAAAAAACATTTTTTTTTTTTTTTGGTCTTTGCATTAACTTCTGTTATAAAATCTGTACAAAGGGGCTTTTCAATGACGTTTTTCTGTACACGCAATCTCTACATGTTCAAGAATATAGATTATTACAGACATTAATTGTAGTCATAAAAGCCCATTGTTGTGGAGTGCACACTCTTCCATCCTCCAGGGCTTTTTAAAAAAGAATTAGCAGTGGTAAGTCATGAAAGAATATGGTACATCATTTCTTTGATGATTGACCTCAAGTACTTCTTTGACCCCAGTTCAGAGGGTTCACAACGACTACAGGAACTGAGAGATGTTGAATATAATTAACCGATGAGAAATACTTAAAAATAAGAGAAAGGGGAGCAGGAGGGGTTTTAATAGCGATGATGTTAACAATGGCAAACTTGAGGGTTTTCTCTGACTCATTCTCACACACATGTGGCCCAGAAGTGTGGACTGAACTGATGTTTCATCGAGAGACACTGGTTTATGGAGATCATATCTAAACCACCAGAAAAAAATAAACCTCAGACACTTACTGTAAATGTGGGAAATCTTAGCAGACCACCCACTGAGACGCACAGAATTAATGATAAACCTTTGACTGCTGGAGAGTTACAGTAAGTATAAAATATGCACACACAAGCAAACAATAGACCCAAAATGGACCAAACCCGCTGTGGGCCACTGTCTTCCTCTAGTTCTCATGGATTTGTATTTATCTCATTTAGGAACTTTTGATTTCCAGCTCACACGGGACATGAGACAGATGAGTGAGACATGTGAGTCACTCTCAGGAACAGATGTGCCCTCTCACGCCACCCATTTCCAGCATCAGCGCTCATCCTGCCTCACTCTTTAACCCATCAAGCATCTACTACTACGGAATTTCAGGCCCAGTGTGACTTAATGATTTGTGAAAGGCATATAGACATGTTTGTGCGTATACATGTGTAAACAGGTCAAAACAAAGTGCATTCACATCTTTAAGATATTTAAATCTGAATAGTGGCAAACGGGAAAACTAACTGTGTCATTTGTACTGTTTAGGAAGCTTTTTTTCAAAAAGATAAAGCGAAGCCTGTTAAAATACACTATGGCTATTGGACAAAGGTCTGTAAAGTCAGTCAAGTTAAGACACACTGCAATGTACATAAAACCTAATGACTAACTGTGTTGCACGAGTCTGCAAATATTGACCATAATGAAAATCTTGGATTATTTTTTCTTTACATTTAATCGGGAGATAAACCACATTTCGGAATTTAAGACAAATTAAAACAAAGAAATAAAGACAATATATATATATATATATATATATATATATATATATATATCTAATATTATGCATTAATTGTAGGCAACCTGACTCAAATTACCTTGCACTCTTAGAAAAAAAGGGCACTTTATGCCATAAAAGGTTCTATATAAGGAGAAATGTTTTAGGGTACGTTTACACAGCAACGATGTATAAAAAAATTTTTTTTACATACAGACGATGTTGTCAAAACGATTCCCTTTCACATGGATCAGCAAAAATTACTTAAAAACCCTGTATTCTGCTGCCAGGCCAGTAGTTGGCGATGTCACTTTGTAAAGAAACACTACATGCCTATAAACTGAACCATAGATATCATATAATAAAGGCTAGACGTCTCGTCCGCGCTGCTGGCCATTGGAGGTCGACGTCCGCACACAGCGGCCATCTTGCCACAGGCAGCTCGCTCACTCGTAACATTGTGTTTTAATGGTGCATGTACTTTTAAATAACCATAACTTGCTAAATTTTCTACCGATTTTCAAACGGTTTGGTTTGTTATAAATGCCAGAGATGTAGTTATGACACTGCATACATATGAATAATTAAGAAAATCTGCAATTTCAACATGTGAATTATAGCCATGTTAATAACGTTTGTAAGAAACCAAACCGTTTGTAAATCTGTCAAGATTTCAGCGAGATAAGAGGATATGTGTTCGTGCTGATCACTCACCTTACTTCAGATACCACAGAGCTCGCCAGAAAGCTTCCCTGTGACAAGATGGCCGCCGGTGATACAGTTCAAGACTCCGCCTTAAGACATCTAGCCTTATATGGATATCTATGGACTGAACATGCAATATCACTGTTTTCATAAATTCGTCTATTTGTAGTTTGCACGGAGACAATACTGGGATCGTTAAAAAAAAAGAAGTTTTTGGGTTTGCATTTTCAGACCCCCAAAATGCTGTTGTCGTGTAAATGAACAGCCAAAATGCATAAAAGGTTTTCAGATTTTAGTTGAAAACAGTGTTGTGTAAAATTAATGCATAATACCTATTGTTTAATGGATTATTTAAATTTTTTCTACTGACAAAGTATGTTTACGAGCTGCTTAAAGCAACAATATGTAAGATTTTTGTAATAAAATATCCAAAAATCACTTGCACTGTGTGATATATTTCCTGCAGTTGTGTACTTACAATATCCCAAAAGTTCCTAAAGATTTTCAATTTCAGAGAGATTCCAATTTTAAATAATGGCTCGTCCATGATCACTTGTCGCCTGTCGTAATATCCGCGTTATCCCTGGTTTCCGCTCGTACTGCCATAGTAACCATGGCGACAGATGTGGACAACTGTGTTACGTCTAGCGGCACGCTCACGCTGTTGTTGTTTCGTTCAAACATTATGGACCATGGCAAGCAGACTTTGGGACAAAAGAAGAACCAAAGCGAGGATCAATATCAGTATGGCGTTTTCGAGATGCTGAGAGCTCCACGTCCCCGACTAACTTCGACGTGACAGAGACGTCTTGCATGTACTTTATTAGACAAGTGAGCAAATGTACGAATATGATCACTAGCTTACTGCTAGTCTCATTCAGAGAAACTAACACGTAGAATAACATTATAACTTTCAACACACTCAAATGCAGTTTAGTGTGATAGTGCAGACCAAGTGAAACAGCGCTGCGTTACCTCACAAGTTTAATTCGTCTAATAAACTGACCTGTGCGAGTATTAATTCAGCACTTGCGGGTAGTTCGGTAGAATGAAATGTCCTTATTCCTTTATATCCGCGGGACTCACGTGTGGCGCTGATATCTGTCTCTCATTAGCACTCGCGCCCTGCTTCATACCACAGTCATGTTAAAAACATCAATGTATTCATCAATGTATTCACTCATCCATAAACATTATTAGATCCTTCGGCATGACGACAAGTTCCATAATTCCGCTTATGCATCATCAACCTACGCCTTTGTTATTGTAAGAAAGGCTTTTTTTCTTTTCTTTCTTGAAATCTGTGCTACCTGAATAAAGAAAACGGAGAAAAGAGGATGGTGTCTTCCATTTTGCCAAATGGTAGGAAAACTTCCAACACCCATAATGCACCCAGAGTCAAATACCACTTTGCTTTAGTAGGAAATTCTTATCAAACTTTGTCATAATGGTGTCGACTGGTTCCCAGACTCAAGAATTCAGAGTAAACTTTAAGCGGGAATAAGTTAGTTTTGGTTCCCAGTGAAGGATCCAGCACGTTGTAGTAGGAAATGCTTACAAGGTGGCTAAAGGCTACAAGGAATTGTAAATATGGAGAGAAAATCTGAAAAACGTGTTTATAGGCAACATTTCAAACTGGATGACTACACACAGTTTTATGCCAAACGGACAGGAAAAACTGAAAGGAACGGCCGTTTAGCCCTGAAGGCTGAAGCTGTCAAATGTTTTGCTGTTAAACGTGAATTTAGTGAGCCCACTACAAGGTTTTAACGTACCATTTCCATTGTAAGGCAATGTCCAATTTCAAAATAGTTTTCACAGGATGAATTTTGAGTGTTTAAGCTTTCGAATGTGACCGAATTTATGGTGATTACTAAAATATGTGAAATGGAAAAAAGTAATAAAAAAGTATGCCAAGTGTCCTGCTACCAGGGGATTAATTAATTAAATCTAGATCCATAAAATGATCCCATGATGGAAACCATTAAAAGGTTCTATATGAAGCACCTGTAAGAACCCTTTAAGGTTCTATATCGAACCTTTTCTTGTAAAGGCCCGTTCACACCAAGAACAATAACTATAAAGATAACCATATTAGTGTCCACACCAGCGGACGATATTGTTCTGTTTATTCTAGGCGTTTGCTTTTATCGTTCATCAGCTGGATAAAATCGTTCTGAAAGTGACTAAAGAACTCCGCAGTACTTTAATATTGAGAACGATATTTAGAACTATATCTTTATATTTATATTTATAGTCCTTGATTTGAACGGGCCTTAAGAGTTTTGGTGAAACAATTACCATGGGGTTCACTTACTTTTTCCAGCCAATATCTTCAATACAAATTTGAGTCAGTCAAAAACTGTTTGAGTCTTATTAATTTAATCAGATTGTGTCTGTCAATAATTGTGTGTGCCCCTTTTTACAAGATGTCAAATAAGTCTCAGTTGTCTGAAGTTTCAGCTGAAAATACACCACAGATCATTTATTACACCATGTTGTAAATGCCCATTTTTGAGTGGAAGGAAAAACATGTTTTCGTGCATGTATCTTTAAATACAGATAAACTGCTGCTCCTCACCACCCTTTCCAGAAGAGGGCGGAGCCTACAGCTCATGCCTCTGATATTCTGCCAAAAACTAAAACATCTGTTTGGTTTTGATTATCTCTGTCACGGTCACGCTCATATGTCATTGCCAAGTTTATTATCTGCATGCGTTTTAAAGCCATATCACTTTAAACTTCTGATATATGTTTTTCTTCTGAGTGCACACATCCGAAGCACGCGCACAGAGAGCTGGATGTCAGACAGTGCGTCCCATGAGTATTAAACTAAGTTCTCTTTCAAGTCTAATTGCACTTAAACTATCAAATACACACGAGGTTATGTCAAACAAAGATCACATAAACACAGTCAGATATGTCTGTGCATGTAAAACAGCAAGTAAAGAAATCACATGTGAGACTGTGTATTAAAGTGAAAGCAGCGTAATAGTACCAGCTATATATGCTGTGAATATGAATCAAACAACAAAAGAAAAACAGAAAATCTCTCACTGCTCTTGATTGAATCAACTTTAGCTTTAATAAGAATTAAATTCTTACTTGAATGCTGCTGTTAAAGGGATAGTTCGCCCAAAAATGATATTTAAGCCATGATTTACTCACCCTCAAGCCGTTCGAGATGCATATGCCAATCTTTTTTCAGACGAACACATTTTCAGTTATTTTAGAAAATGTCTTAGATCTTTCAGTGGTTATAATGTGAAGCAATGGGGTCCAGCTGATTCAAGTCGCAAAATGTGCATGCATCCTTCACAAAAATAATCCATCCGGCTCCAGGGGGATAAATGAAGGCCTTCTGAGGGTAATCCGTGCAGTTTTGTCGTAAAAATATACATATTTAAAACTTTATAAACGAAAATAACTGGCTTCCGGTGGCGGTCGGTGCGCGTTCATGGAGATGGTTGCTGGCATATGACGTAGGACGTAACGCAGGAAGCGTCGTGACGTAGAACAAGCGTGACAGCGCAGCCAGAGAGCAGAGCAAAACAAAACTCTACGTTCGCTCTACGTCACGACGTCATTCATCTCCATGAACGCGCGCCGACCGCCACCGGAAGCCAGTTATTTTCGTTTATAAAGTTTTAAATATGTATATTTTTACGACAAAACTGCACGGATTACCCTCAGAAGGCCTTCGTTTATCCCCCTGGAGCCGGATGGATTATTTTTGTGAATGATGCATGCACATTTTGCGACTTGAATCTGCTGGACCCCATTGCTTCACATTATAACCACTGAAAGATCTAAGACATTTTCTAAAATAACTGAAAATGTGTTCGTCTGAAAAAAGATTGACATATGCATCTCGAACGGCTTGAGGGTGAGTAAATCATGGCTTAAATATCATTTTTGGGCGAACTATCCCTTTAAATGCTCTGGCGAGGAGATAAACACGGCGGACTGCAGAGCTCACTCAGGGCGGGGTCTATGCTAATAGAGTGGTGCAGGTATCACTTCGTATCACATCGTCCAGAAGTCAATGTGTTTTTTGAATGGGGTTTTGGTTAAATGGCTGAAATAAGGTCTGTGGTGAACACAAGCTCAAGACACTTTCACGTTTTAATCTACGACATAAAATACATCAGTGTTACCCCTCTTGTGATTTATTAAGCTGTTATGTGTCTTGCTAGGCGGCAAAGGTGGTTGCTAACAAGTGGCTAAATGGGACTACAGAGGCTGTCGGGGCCAATAAACGTCATCGTGCCGAAAAAGTACGCTCAGTCCACATTTACAGCATCGTTATGCTTGTAAATAACTCAAATTCTCAAATTTTCTGGGAAAATGTTTTTTTTTAGGTAAAAACTGAAAGAGTTGTCGGAAGCTTAGTGATGGTGACGATGAATTCGTAAGACCATGGTGTAGTTCGTTTATAGCCTAGCTTTTTACTTCTGGTGATTGCGTTTAGGCTTCAAAATTCATAAAAGTTGTTTTCATCTGTGTAAATGATCTTGATGGACAAAATGTAAACTTTTGTTGATCACAGAGCTTGTTTTTTGTGATAATCCAAAAGCCTATGGGAAAATACTATTGATTTGTTGTCGAGGGGACTAGCGTGATGCTTGTAAAAAAAAAAAAAAAAAATTATGCTCAATAACATAAGAACATTGTCAAGGAATTTTTTATTATTTATATAATGAAGAGATTTAAGAAGTGAGATTAATTCAGTGTCAAAATAAGGATAGGATAGAATACTATTTGCACATTTTTGTTTATGAATTTGCCATTTAAAATAAAGAAATTAACAATGTACTCTAGAGGTTTATTTTTATCGTCATTATAATAAAAAATAAGCCAGGCCCTTTTCCAATCTATATCTTCTACCAAAGCTCTCCAATAGTATTTTCCTCTTGGAATTTTTTTTTCTTAAATTGAAATATTTAGCGTACATGTCTATTAGTACATTTCTTGGGGACCAGAGTGATGCTAACTGCCGGTTGATCACGAAAGGTAGAATCTGCAAACGGCTTGTTATGAGACACTGCTTATGATTTATGGGATTAAAAAAGAGTAGTGGGTGGATTTTCACCATCATAGGGAGCTGTGTACACACACTGCCGACACACATTTATGTTCAAACACCAAGTAAAAGTGAATTTTGCATTATAGGTCCCCTTTAAGTGAAGGTCAGAACACATTTTATAAACAATCGGTGAAGAAATGCAGGAATTTCCAAAACTTCTTTTTGCAACTGTAAATATATGAGAATGTAAACTCTTTGTATAGATGCTCAGATGTTCTTGGTTCCACTGAAGAACAAGATACTGTTCGGATCATTCTCATGCTGGAGAACATGAACAGGCAGTTAATGAAGCTCAAGTGATGTTGTCATGAAAGAAAAAGAGGGACAGACCAAATTCTAAGACATTCTGAATTTGTCCTTTCTGGACGGTTCATTCACACATTCTCCAGTCCAATGACCAGAAAGATTCCTCATGCATTGTTCCTGTAGCAATTTGTATTACTAGCCATCAGTCATGTGTGGTGATTGCTTCATCTGTTCAATCTGTTGAAATGGAGTCTGGGGTCAAGGCTGCCCACAGGATTGGCTCACTGCTGTCCGGAATGAGACTCCATGTTTACTCAAGGGGTGAAGGGTTGGTTCAGCTGGTAAAATTTGCTTTGTTTTTTTATCACTTGGCAGCTACATCCAGGAAAGCATTTGAAAACACACACCCGCCTCATTTTCCATCAATGTGCCTCAAAAGCAGATAACAGAAACTGAATCTGACAATTACTGATATTGACTAATAAAAATCAGTTGCATACTTCAGTGACTAAGCTATATGCATTTCCTGTGAACTGTTGAAATTTTGGAAAAAATTACTCAATGTTTTTTAAAGGAAATTAAGCTTGTTGAATGTCACATTTCTTGTCATGAAGATTGTATTTAAAACATCTAAACAACAACAGATTGTAGTTCCTGCACTCTTAAAAATGTAGGTTCTTATGCTGCATTCACATCATTATCGTGTTCTTGAGATGACAACATGTGATGTTATATTCGGAGCTGTTCACGTCCTCGAACTAGGAATTATGCATTTCTATGGCACCAATATCAACGCCTAAATGAATCAGGTCAGGTGGTACAGCAGTCACGAGGTACAAGTAGGAGCTCTCAAACAATTCCCATCTTACAAGCTGCAATTACAAGTTTTACGAGGACCTGAACGCTTTTTACAAGTTGAAATCACGCAATTGCGGTAATTTACTGTAAAGGGTATTTTTTGAGTTGGTATGGTTCATTGTACATTAATAAAGTAGTAAAAAAGGGACAATACACTACTAAATGGAACTAACCATATGGACAATAAGGAAAGCAAATTTTTATTGGGAAGAGAAAACACTTCACTTATCTTTTGTTGGTTATGTCAAAGGTTGCGTGTCCAATCAGACTCTACAGTATTTTGGTGCAAATTCATCAGTCAGTCTGTAGACAGATGTCAACATGGACAGGTGAACATGATTACACTCCCTCATCTTGAAAAACCACATACGCTCTCTCTAAACAATATAATGGAAAACATGACCCTGACTAAATGAAATACGTATTCACTTTCTGTGAGGATAAACATGGTTTGTGTTAACCACAATGTGTATATTATTGGATGCCAAGAACACAAAACAAATGAAATTCAAGAGACATTTAGGAAAAACTTCTATTCAGCCCATGTCTAGACATGATGTCTAAAAAATCATTTTTACATACTGCTTGGCCTATGCAATTACTGGTTTTAATGCATTTAAAGGAGAAACCAGTTTAAAATCCAGTTTGGTTTTCCAAAATACTAGAGAATCAAGTGTCTTTATAGGACTTCAAAAGGTTCTCCATAATAGGATGAGTCTGTAAAACCCTTTTCGATTTCCCTTGATTATGACTTTATAACTTGCAGGCCACAAATTAAACCAGACCAATATAATGAAGTCCTGTAAGTCTCCAAACTTTTTGTTTTTTAGTCTAAAAACAATACTTTAAAATAGTGAGATTATTAAAGAACTGTTTATCTGTGGTATTTTATGGCTGTCGTTTGATGGCTGGCGGTTCTTGGGTGTGAGTTTTCTCTGTGTACGTGGTTATAACAGGTTACATCGTGTGTGCGTGAGTGGAAGTTACCACACAGGGGAGATGTTGGGAGATGTCCAAACAAGTTTAGCTCATTGAAGAAATTATTTTCCGTCAGTGAAATGACGCATACACCCCATTAGTAAGACCTCCTTCCTCCAACCACAAAATGTGCCTGACACAAGACTGTTCTGATACCGATCATCAATTCATCATCGCAAAGAGGAACCTACAAGACCTCTCTCAGTCCTTCACATATCTCTCATAATTCATGTTAATGGAAGTATGACTTAGAATGCTTTTTATAGCATTTACCCATTTTTGGTTTTAGATGGTCTGAAGAGCAAATTAAAAATGTTTCCATCATTACAATATGTGACTTGTTGAGTGGATGAATTATGTGTTTGCTTTTATGCAACCGGTGATACTAGACCAACCCAATGTTGAATCAATAACGAAATGTCTTCTCTTTCATTCACTTTCAAAACAATCAAAGAGGACATGCCGACATATTGGCAAATAAAACGTTCAGCATGTTGCACTGTGAGCAGAAGTGGTTCAGTGTATAAAAGAGTCTCTTTTTTTATTGTCTGATGACTAACAGTGGAATCTGGGCTTGAGCTCATGTGTGAGCAATGGCAACATTTCCCACTTCCCCCTATGTTTACTATGACGCATTCTTGATAGCTAGTGTTTATTAGGTTGTTTTTCGGGCTTAAACAAAGATGTTCATAGTTTGAAATAGAGGCAATCAATATAAATAAAATCTCCATTGCTCTCACATTGACTGAGGTGTGTGGAGATCATTTCAGAATGAGAGATGTTCGAGGGAAAGCCTCCATTCTGGATCATGCCAAACAACTGACCAAGAATTGTGACTCATGACTTCCCTGCACTGCAAACTTTGACAAACTCTAAACTCATTACAAATACTTCAGTGGATAGCTGCGATCCAGAGAACATCTTTCTTTATGCTCTTTTATAACAGCCAAATTTCCTAAATTTACCCTGAAAGCATCAAAAAGTCAGAAAAACCTTTCAGAATGGCAGGCAGCAGTAAATTGCTCTAAAACTGTAAAGCGAAGTATAATTTGTGACAACCTAGGCCAAAAGAGTCTAAGTTCCTGTAGCTATCCATCATGCCACAAGTAACACCAAAGGTCACGGGTTTGACTCCCAGGGTCTGCGGGAACTGTGTATGTGTATCTTGTGCAGTGTTGCCAAGTCCGCATTTTTCCCGTGAAATTGAGCTACTTTTACACTGTTGCTGCGGATTGTTTTTTAAGTCCGTGGGTAGTACTGATATCTACTTGAATGTAATAATATGTACAAAATTATTCATAAAATATACATGAAATAGAATGTGCATGAATTAAAAAAGAATATTACTAATAACCTCACAACCTTTTGTTTTGACTTGCAAAATCTTACCGTGATCCCGCCCCAAACTCACGCCATTGGTTGAGATGATGTTGCTGTGTGGGCCCACTCGAACAAACAGAGCAATGTTTTAATATCACCACAGAGCCACAATGTTTACAGTTTTCAGGGAAATCAACCTACAAATGGCTTATTTATAGTTGTCTCTGCGTGTTCAACTGGGAAAGGAGAGGAAAAGTATTTAAAAAATGACAATCATCACCTTTAAATGGGTCACTGTGACATTTCCAGTAAGGGAGCTTTTGCACACAAATGACAGTTCCATCTTGAAGCTCTTCACATCCTCTCGCTATTGATGATTCCTAGGTTGCATGCATTGTTGTTGCAAATAGTTTTGGCATTAACAGGCAAAGAATAACAAATTAGAAATCTGCTGCTCAGTTTGTGTCCTCCCTTAAACTTTCTAAACTAGATTATAAATCTATTTTTAAAGGAAAAAAATGACGTAAAGACTCTCAAATTCACAAAAGACAACAGATGCTCACAGCAAAGAAATGTGCAACTGACGTGCAGAATATGTGAAAACAACAACAAGCACCACGTATGCACATGTCGGACCACCACAAGCATGAATATCATAATCGTGTGAGTGCTGTCAAAACAAAGGGCCCTCAGCAGTTCCAGTAACCCCTCTTTGTGGGCCCGATCTGAGGTAATTCCATTATGGCCTGATAAAGCCAGGGGCATTCCAGGAACCAGAGGCTGTTCAGCCACATTCCTCCTCTGAGCATCTGCGTCTGACTGACTGCCTCTTCTCTGCAACACACTTCAAATGAGAAGAACTGGAGCTCTCCAAAACAACAAGTTCTTTCAGATGTCCTGTAATTCTTGTAAAGCGCATCAGATATCGTATGTCGTTTTGAATGTTGCCTATTGTCGCAACATGAATTATGGGTTATTTTACTGGAATGTGCAATTATGTCCAGTTGCCATAATCCATGCATGAAAATTTTGTGATTGTCTTGTATGAAATAAAGAAGTTTATAAATAAGAGTTTTGACACACCAGGCCGAGTGGCGCTACGAACACACTGGCATGTTCACTATAGCGGAAAGACCTTAAAATACTCAATTTTTGGTCAAACAGATAAGACATCATTTTAAACTGTAAAATGTCCAGTTTTATTTATGTACACTCACTATAACAACAAAACGTTGTGCTTTTGTAAAATAAAGAAAACAAACAGTATGTGCTTTCTGCTGTCTCGGCCTCCATGAACTGCGCGTCACAAAAATGACCCAAAACATGCATAAATATGTCTATAGAAAGCTTGAAATTTGAATAGATATTCTCTGATTATGTAATTCATATGAAACCAAATATCTGCTCAAAAGTAGATGTTTATAATGTGTATGAGCGCTTCCCTGAGGAAAGGACAAGGCATAAGAGTGATTAAAGTGATAGAATACAAAATATAAAAATGGATTAAAAAAAATTCTTTGTCGAAATGTTCCGATATTGTTTCATTAAAGTTGATAATTATTCTATAAATGTTACTTTAACAGCCGCACAAAATACCCACTGTGGTTCGAGATTTAGTTTCATGAATGAAAAAAATCTTTTCGAAAACACCCCCCCCCCCCCCCCTCTGCTTTTTTCACAAATCACACCCTACAGTATATGTGTGTGTGTGTGTGTGAGACTACTAGCAATTTTTAGCATTTGTGAGGACTGTGTGAGCTCTTTGCAAAAGCAAAATATAAAGGGAACTGGAAGTCTACTGCTGGAATGCATTGAATTGCATTTTTATTTTAAATTATTTAAACATGGTTCAGCCTAAGTATAGAATTATATAAACTCACAGTCTACATTACAGTATCATGGTTTTAGAAATAATAAAACCTTTAAATCACTCAACTTGAACTGGTTATCTAAATGGTGTCACTCAACAGACAACTGTTTTAAGCAAACCAGTCGAAATGTGGCCTGCGGCAATCAACTACCCAGCAGCCGCCGCCTCGTTTGATTCTAAAAGTTGTCTGACTTGTTTTTAACATTCGTTTTGGTCACAGATACTTCTTGATCCATCATCCATTAGACACAGTTCTCCTAAAATGAACAGAACTGGATTAGACTGACATTTTAGCTGCCTTTTCAGGAATCCCAATGGCTAGGCCTTGAATCCCTTGGGAGAATAACAACAGCCTACACAGGAATTTAAGAGCTTGAAGGATTTAGCTGTACTTGTACACATGCCAGACTATCACCTGTGACTTATCATAATGTCTGTTTCTCAATTCTAAGAACGGTAATATTTACTTTTTTATTTTACATGAGTATTTGTGTAAATGAGTTTAATTTGATGTTTTGTCAACGTTAAGGTTCTTCTAAATATGCCAATTACAGGCTTTCTCCAGGCATTTATATCTTTATTAAAATTATGGCAAACAAAATGGCAACTGTTTACGAGCCGTCACATATTTGCGGGCTTACAGTGGGAATCTCTTGAAGTTACGTTGTCCGCCCACAATAACTTCTGGGATTTTTAACAGTTCGATTCTCTCAAGTCTGCACTCGATGCGTCCTCGATATCAAGAACACATCCTGGTACTTTCATGCGTTCTCTGTACTTGCGTTCTTGAGTATTGAACCGGACTTTGACGGTTGATGATGACATAGTACAAGAACACAAGGACACAAGATCGGTAAAGGAAGCATATTGAGAAACGGCCAATATCTTTGAACACAGCTACAGGGTCTGTTAATATGTCTGCGACATATAGTAAACATGGTATCACAACATTAGCCAACACAGAATATTTTAGGATTCCTGGAATAAAATCAGAATACCACTCTAAGAACCTAAGAGGGAACAAGGGAGGCATAGAATGTGAGTATGTGTTGGAAAAAAGCCACTCAAGCATGTTGGTTTGCTGGTTGCAATGCAGTTCCATCTGAGCAGCATATGGCCAGAAGATTCGTAAACGGTTGAGCCAAAACCAAGACTTCCATGTTTGTAAAATGATACCTCATCACAAAACCACAGCCTATGGCCTGTCAATACTTATCAGCAGGATACACTGAGGGCAACAGAAACATGCCTTCGTAACTCCCCCTTCGTGGAATTTTTCTAGTTGATTTATACTCCCCTTAAATTACGTTACTTCGGTTTCCAACGTTCAAACAAAAGCACAATTATTCTGATTTAATTGTAATAGCATGGGAAACTAAAACTATTTTTCTGAGAAGCAATTAGCAGGACTGAGTCAAGCTATACATTCAGTGGCACAGTTAGCATAATGACAGTCTTTACAGGCTGAACAATAGACAAACTGGTTTTAATCTCTCCTGTTCTATGGCTGTGTTTATTGCAGATTACTGGACAGTTGCAGTTATTTGTTTATTAAGCATTTTTGATTCCTAGCATACAGGCTACTTGCGGTGGACAAATTGTGCAACTAGTCTTTTGAGGTTAGTAAAACTGAACACTATTTGAATACTAACACAACTTTCTCTTCCTTATCACATAACAATAATTATAATCCTGCAGATGCCCAAGAGACCTGATACAAACACCTAAGAAAATGCATTACCCTCCATTTCATGCCAAATAATCTGCAGTGCAATACAGAACGTACCCTGATACTCATGGAAAAGTTTTTGGTACGTGCTGCATAAATGCACCTGGCAAATTTACCTCACAAAATGTCACATGACACTGTCTCGACCAATGAGCAGATTGCTCAAGCAGAGCATGAAAATAAATGAGGGCAGCGAGCCCCCTGCGCTCCACGCTTTATGGTGCTCCACTTCAGGGAAACCATGTGACTTTCCAGAGAGGGGGAGAGAGAGAAAAGGGGGGAGGGAGAAAGAGAATGACAGTGGGGAGGGTCGAGAGGAATAGGGTCAGAAAGGGATATTTGAAGATGGATTTCTTGGCAAAGAATGCATGAGGAGAAAGTATAAAGGAGAGTACACTAAATATGTGAGTAACAGAGGAGAGAGTACCTCTGAATGAGAGTGAAGAGAGATCTGCATGATTAAATATCACATTGAATAAAGTCACATTGAAAAATTGAGCTGTGTTTACATATGTATGTATGTATGTGTGTGTGTGTGTGTGTGTGTGTGTATATATACTGTATATATATCATTATTGGAAGTCAAAGGTATTTTTTATTTTGCTGCAGAAATCACACAAGTTTGGTCATCAAATTAAATTGGGCCTTCTGCAGATCATTTGCTTTAAAGGGATAGTCAACACAGAACATTTTGTCATCATTTACTCATTTTTCCAAGGTAACAAAAATTACCATCAACACATGAAAGTTCTTTTTTATACAAAGGAAATATCGCTGACTGTCAAATGAGGATAGGAACTGATCCTAGGACCCCAAACTCTAAATAAAAAACTAAATAAAACCATACAGCTAAAAGCACTGAGTTGTTGTGCAATGCAAAAGTGATCTGTGCTATTGAATTTCAGACATATATTCGCTGATTCTGCATGCATAAAATCAACTGCACTGAACATAATGCTCCAATATTATTTGGAGCATAAACACTTTACTATACTTTAATATTCATGAAAAGTGGTGCCTCCTGTACCAGCTGAACTAACTCACCTAATTTGCACTTTTGCACTCACCTGCTATTCATTTCATTTGTTTGGATTTTGCAAGTTTGAGGTTTTGCATCGTGGAAGGCATTGTGAAAAGGATTTGGACAGGCATACAAGGATTCGTACACAGAAGTGTGCTCTATCCACTTCCCGATTCATAAGAAAGAGTCTGATGATTATGAAACGTATAGAAACAAAGCAATATATTGCTGAAATGTTGACAAAGAGGAAGTATAGAGGATGTTTTTTTTCTTCACTTTATGGAAGATATTTTGCAGGAAAAACAAAGAAGAACATACAACTGGAAAATCTATGTGGCTCACTTAGCAGATTGTAGTTTGCAAACTTTATAAGGTAATAAAAATGATGCTAAGTCAGAGTAACTTTTGACTATTTTACTGGATTGTCAATGTTTATGTAATCCATGCATACATAAAGCATGTTTTAGCAGTGCTGCTCAGTCTTTAGAGAGTTTCAAAGGCGCCAAGCACTAGTATTGCCGGCCCCAAGTTTCAGACCAGCTCTGGGGAAGTAAATTTAACTCTGCTATTGAACTGAGAAAACATGTTTATGAAAACTTAACATAATTCCATCACAATGTCCCTTCAGGTTAGAATTAGCCAGCAAACTTGGTGAAATTTTGCACACACTACAAAGCCTTTTTTTGACAGGAATCAAACACTAAGTCACCCACACAGATTATTCATAAGCAGTTTCTTTTGGACCTCAAATTATTACAGTCCTTATTGGGAATATGAAAAGGCTTTACACCACAGTCTCTGGTCTGTTGCAAAAAATTGTGCTCATGTGCAATAAACATTCATTAGCCAAGATATCACATGACTAGGCGGGCCTTAGTCGTAATTTCTCGACAGAATGTCCTAACCGTAAAAGAGTGAGCAAAACAAAGGCATTTTCGAGTATTACCAAAATCCTTGAGATTTGACTTCCTCTTCGGAACTGAAGACAAAGGTACAACAAGCTTCAGGATGTCTCTGATTGACGTTAGGTCATAAAGTTGATCCTGGGTGGTTTATTGGGAAGTTGGAACACCTTTCTAGACTAATGCAAGTGTTGTGTTTTTATGAATGCAAACTTGCAGGAACAAAAACAGCAATTAGATTTAGGATTTTATGTGGATTAATAATATGATCTTTAAGCAGGAAATATCAAGACTTAATTATCATGAATTGAGAAAGATAAAAAACGGCCATACTGATGGAAGATCCTTTTTATTTAAAGGTAATAATTACTCACCAAGTCTGCATTTATTTGATAAAAAATACAGTAAATCAGAAATATTGTGAAATATTATTACATTTTAAAGTAACTGTTTCCTATTCTTATATATTTTCACATGATCCTTCAGAAATCATTCTAATATGCAGATTTGCTGCTCAAGAAACATTTCTTATTATGCTGAAATGATGTTAACGTTGAAAACAGTTTACCAAGATAGGAAACCAAGATACATTTGCTGCTGGTACAAATTTGCTGCTCAAGAAACATTTATTATTATTATTAGTTTTAAAAACTGTGAAAAATGCTTACAGGATTACTGCTATTTTCATTCTAGACTCTTTGAATGAATGAATATAAAGTTCGAAAGAACAATTTATTTGAAATAGAAATCTTTATATAAATGTCCTTGCTGTCACTTTTGATCAATTTAATGCATCCTTGCTGAATAAAAGTTTAAATTTCTTTAGAAAATAAATAAATCTTACCAACCTCAAACATTTGAACGGTTTATTATATGAATTACAACATTATATGGTGGAGTTTAATAAGAATGTGACCTCTGACCACATGCATCATTATGCAACATCTTATGACTCCAGATCAAAACATACATCAGTCCACATGGCAATTCCAAAGATAAGAGTGAACTTTATTGGACGTGCACGTTGCAAACATTGTTCTGGTGCCAAGCCATGAGGGTAACACCTCATTTACCGCATTCTCTTTTGATTGAGGTCATTACTAAAAGTGTGTTGACTTAAGGGAGACAGATTGCACCCTTGACAGAGAAAGTGGAAGAACACCACCCACCGTCCGCAAACAACAGCAGCTCACTTGTGATATACACATTTGTATGGTCTATTTTCAGCCCCAGGGTTTATGGTTATTGGAAAGGCGTTGCCCTCTCTCTCCTTTCCGAGAAGGAGTCAATATTTCTCTGTCTCTGCCTCCATTCACAGCTAATCCAATTTAATGTCAGAAAAACGGCCCAGCTGAGAGCGGAATGGCATATTTCCTAAGACATATAGGGCAGTGCATACATACACACACACACACAGCAGCTGTGCCTCCTCAGCTGAGAGCAAATGCAGGGTGACAGGCAATTCTTCTTGAATGTGGCTTCTATTGTCTGTGGCTGCAGTTTTGTTATCCCGAGTTTCTGCACTCTGAAGCAGGATGCAGCAGCTGCAAGAGCGTTTGTGACGGTCACATCACGTCGATGTATTATGCAGATGAGACCGAAGGATCTCGGAGGAAATGGAAAACTCGTGTCCGACGGTAATGCCGGGCTTCCTTATCACGAAAGGTACCACACCAGATCGAATGACAGGCTCGCTTTCACTCTTTATCTCGCTTTCTCAGCCTGTACAAACAAACACACCTGCACACAAACACACACACAACTAGCCATTCCAGTAAAATTACACAGCGTGTCATTTCCCTTCTAATTGTTCTGCCAATAAAAGCTAAATTAACAATAATGGATTAAAGCATGACTTCGAATTACAGTCACCTGTACTCATGAGACATTCAATGCAGTTTGAACAAAAACAGCCTGTGACATGTGATCCTTCAGCTTTTACTGGAATACCTGCTGCAGGATTCCACACTCTACCAGGAAGGAAGTGAAGATGTTTGAAAATAAACACACATGCATAAACATCATAAAAGAACTGTTTGTAAGAACAGAAAAGATTAGCCTAATTATGATGGTGCATTGGTTTTACTGGTAGTGAGATTATATAATGTGAATACAACTAGTAAAGTGAGACGCTTAAACATAATCATCTATCATTATGTAAACTCATGAATAGTTAATCCTGAACTAGTATGGGATGACATTATTTGGATCATATATTTAACAAGTGATCAGAATGTGTTCTACGCTACCTGTATTCACCTAGTAAAAAATAAAAATACATACACTATAAAAATTGAATGTAATTTTAAACGCTGTGGTAAAAACCTGTTTATGGGTTAACATTAAGTTTCAGTGAAAAACTATAACAGATCTAAAGGGACAATTTCATAGTAAATACTGTTATTATAGAACAAATCATGTTATCATTTATTTAATTTCAATAACTATGCTTCTTATAATTACATTAGCGCTTTATGCAACATCTTATATTGTTAAATGAATGTTTATTGCATTGTTTTAGTGTCATGTGTTACCATGATGGTGTTTTGTATTTGTGTGTCTGACCCCATGCTTATCTATATATCAGTATTTAGCTCAGCTTGTGAATAAAAGCTACTTGTGATGAATTTTGATTAATCATGTTAATCTCTTTATCACCTGTGTTATTATATATTATATTATAAATCCAAAAAGCTAAATTTAGTAATTTGGTTCTGAATATTAACATTATTCCAGTTAATGAAATATATAGTTTTTTTTTTTTTTTTTTTACTGTAAATTGAAGTTCATTCTGTGAAACCTAAAATGATGTAACCATATTTTAACTGTAAATTCAGTGTAGGAAATCTTTATTTTACAGAGTGAACGAAAACTAACCAAAATATCCCATTAGCATAAGGACATAAATCTATATTTTTAGTAAAAATTATGCTAAATAAAGGTTTCATGACCGATAAGAGATATGTACAATGTGTGTATACGTGGACAAAGCACCTTAGGACACAGTAGCGGCAAACAAAAGAGCAAATTGTTTTGAAACCAAGTCAAATCTGAACCAGATCTTCTGGTTTTGGTGTTCCACTTGACCAGCACGTCCAGCTTGTGTTTTAGTATGTTTTGCTGTAAACGCCACCAAAATAGAGCTCCAGATCCCAGGGCCTGTGATATCAACGTGTACTGTGATGGTTGTGCTAAATCCTGCGTTCTATGTTTAGCTAGTGCTTAAAACTCAAACCGGGAAATGATGAGCCCTAGGCTGTGTGGCTGTATTAGGTTAAGTGATGTACCTGATGACAGCTTTATGTCATGCTCTCAAGGCTGCAAATTGTATTAAAAATATGAGCTGCATTAAAAAATGTTTTAATACAGATTGAAGACTAAAAGAGTTATTATTGAAGACAGACGAAAACTATTAATTTAAAATTATTATCATGATCTGATTTTTTTTTTTTTAAGATCAAACTAAAAACTTCAAACAAATAACATAGTTTTATTTAAATTTAAAAATAGTATTAAAACAGAAACACAAATCAACCTTGTTCCTGACAGACTCTGCTATGAAGGATTCAGGCGTCTACTCCGAAAAGGAAACCATTTTCATATTTACGCAAAATGTCAACACGCACATAGCAGGGCTTATCAGCACCGAACTGAAAATTAAAACCCCAGAACATGTATATAAAAAGTATGAAATACACAAACTGCTGATCTAAACACTTGCTCTAGTTTTCCTCTGAGAACATTTTCCCAACCCACTCCACTAGAGTAAATATGCAGCATTTACAATAACATACAGTCTGTACATGCATAGTTTTGGTCAGGAGAATATGCAATGCAATCAGCGGGAGAATCTTAGCGTGGTGAGAAAAAAAAAATAGAAGAATGAAGGGAACTCTTTCAAACTGACTTCCAGTAAACCCTCCTCTTACTGCAACGGCTTCTCTCACAACAGGGAGCTGTTTCTTCAGACACACTAGAAAAAAAATAATCATATGCAGCTCATTTACGGGCACTAATCCAGCAGCTGCAGTAAAAGAGAAATATATAGAACGTGCTGTGCCTAAAAACAATCTGACTTTGCGTGTTTATTTAGTGCTTTTGAGTGGACACTCTGTGATGACAGATCCATATTTACCACTATATATAAATCAACAATAGATCAGTCCATGGTGCATTAACAGGGTTTGAGCTCTCTAAACAATCTCCTCGTGTGTCAAAACTCAAAGGTTATGTTAACCTCAAACTGAGAAGTAATTCAAATATATGGACCGTATGTTTGAATGCATGATGGGAGTCTTCTCGCCACACACAGATCTCTGCTGCACCACTAGTCATGCCCTACAACCAGAGCAGTCTGGCATGGGATGGATGACAAATGCTCTCATTTGAATATAATGTAAGAATCGGGTGCCATCTGGCACACCCTAGCTCTCACCTACCCCCACCCTCCTGCCTCTTACTGGAAACCCAGACAGCTGCTCGACTCACTTTCACAACCTCTCCTGACACCTCCCGCAGGGTTTTATTAGAGCCGGCCTGGCAGAGCTCAGCTGCTGGAAACGCAGCCGGTAAAGGCCAGGAAACCTCCGCCGCTGACCGTATGACATCACTGCAGCGGGTGGACAGGTCTGAGAGAGAGGAGCGGGTGTAAATAAGATTGTGTTACTCACAGCGGTGAGAATGCGAGCGTGACACCCGAGTATCAAGCGGAATTAGAAGCAATGCTGACAGTACGGTTGTGATGTTATTTTTGATTTGCAATTAAGAGCCATTAATGGGAAATGGATATTTCAGCGGCCACATATATAGTTAAATAGGCATCATCTTCAATAAGGCTTGCAGTCACTCAGCAAACACGCATGTCGTGATTAAATGACAGTGCTACACATCTGTGGGTGCATGTACTGTTTTGAAAGTCAAATTGTTTTTTAGTTGCATGCAACCAGCAGATATTTTAGTAGCATGACAAAGTCAAGATATCTAAATGTTCTTGTAATCCACCATCATATCCTCCTGGGACCCAAGAATAGACTTTTGTCCACTGTAGCGGACATTATATTTTAGTGAATTTCTCTGACATCATACATGTCACATGACACAACCTGGGTGTCCTGTAAAGAGCACATTCAGGACTTTTCAGAGACACCAAATGTTTGGAGGTTTCACCATGAAAACAACTTCTCCTTGGTCTTTAAAAATGTCTGACATTAATTTAGTGATCAAATGTAGCATTCTTATGGAAATATGATAATATATTGTAATTATAATTTAAATTGGACTACTTTTCAAATTGTATTTCATAAAACAACATCTCAGGAAAATGTTATGGGGTTTCAAATAAAAAAAATAATTTCTGTTACAGAACAGGGGCATTGATTTCATACATGTCCACTATAGAGGACATCAGGACTTAAATCATGTTTATCAGGCATTTTGGGAGACACAACAAGTGAATATGGAAATAAATTATACATCAATATTCCTATGAAATATTAGATATTATTATTAAAATGTTGCCAATTATTACACTTCTTTTTTCATTAAATGTTGCTCCAAGAACACATTAAGGTGCAAATTAGATACAGTGTATAGATACATTGCATTGAATGGGAATATTAATTTATGGACATTTTACCCACATATTGCATAAAGTAAAATGGTGTATCAATTCATTCCGTTATTTCTTTCATAACATAGTTGAGAATAATCTTTTCTAAAATCCTGAAAACCCCAAATTTATTGGTGATTGAAAAAAAAAATCCCATTGTTTTTGCCTATACATATAATTTCATGTCATTTTATTTTTTAAACAACTTAGTCCTGGTGTCCACTACAGAGGACATAGCATAACGTATGAATAAAATATTATTTATTATTGTGCTCTAAACAGTGTGATGACATGGAAAAAAACTAAATTCAAAAAACTTTTTTTTTCTGGGTCCCAGGAGGATATATTATACAGCATGCATGGACATTTGGGGATATATACAGTACTGTAAAATACTGTTAATATAAATACAAGGGTTCATTGTTAGACCATTAAATAATATTAACAGATATAACTTTTGATTTAATAATGTATTAGTAATGTAAATTAATATTAACCAAGCCTACTAAATGCTTTAGAAGTATTTTTCATTGTTAGTTCAGTTAGCTAATGCTAACAAATGGAACCTAATTGTACAGTGTTAAAGTGCAAAGTCATACTTACATGTAATTTAATAATGTCATTCCCTTAGATACAAAATATCACAATATGGCATCTACAAACAAATGATGCAAGATCTTTTCTCAGAACTAACTTAATTTCCTCAAAGCCCTCAAGTTCACGCAGGGGTGTATAAAGTAACCAATGATGTTGTTTATCAGATTAACTTTAAACATGCTCCACAATTTGATGACTAAAGGAAGTGCTTGTGCTAATAAAATGTCACTTAGTTTGATGTTTTGTTAATGCAATGGAATGCTATTTTGAGTGTGGATTATGTGATGAGATGGGGCCTACTTTTTGAGGTCACTGTGTGATCAGTTTGCTCCATAGCATAGAGACATAAAAAAAAAAAGTATTTAAAAAAAAAAAAAAATCCTACATTGATCATTTCTAATAATGGAAGTTGCATTTTGAAAGATACTGCTACATAATGCAGCTGACACGTTCAAAACCATGAACTGCTCAAGTGCTACGGAGCTAAAATGTTAAACATGAGCGCCCACAAGTGGACAAAAATGAGTATAACTTGTAGTTAAAATGTAGTTTTGAGAAGATTACTAACTGATCGATATTTGTGAGTTCCATTATTCATGTCTGGAAGCTTAAAGCCGTTTACATCAATGATTATCGAATACAGTAAACCAAAGTTCAGGAGTAGTGTGAATTGATGCACTACTGCAGAATTCACCGTTACATTACAGTGCAAACAAGAAGACATGAGCTCCAAAACACTAACGCTTCCAGCTCGTTTAGTCCGTCTTTGCTTACACAAACCTCGTCAAGTTGTTTGCGTGGATCCGGTGCGGCTGTACTACGGGTCTCCGCAGGCGGCTACGGGATCAGCTGTTCGCACGGTGGACCTCCGCAGCGACACTGTCACCAAACCCGGTGCAGCCATGCGCCGAGCCATGGCCCAGGCTGAGGTCGGGGACGATGTGTTCGGAGAAGACCCTACGGTCAATGGTTGGTTAGATATTGACACGTAGTCACTGTTGTGTGTGCTTCTGTTGTGACAATCTAGAGGTTTCAGACGTGTTTAATTGGGATTCATCAGTTAAAAGCATAAAAACAGATGCTATAGACGTCACATGGCTCTCACATGGTGTGTGTGTGTGTGTACTCTTACCGCTGTTTCTGTAATGGCCATGAGAGGGCGCTCACATCAATTAAACACTTTTTAATTTTTTTATTATTATTTTTTATGCTCGATTAACAATAACATAAGAACATTGCCAAGGGAATACATAAAGATAAACACAAAATAAAAAAATATAATACATAATTTCTACATAATTGACAAATACATCTTACAACAAATTGAGAATAGTTTCAAACAAAAATCTAAAAGTTATATAAAAAAATATAATCAAAACGTTAGTTGCTAAACAACTTGACAAGGACACAGACATTATTCATGAATAATGAATAAATATGATCTGCATCTTTTGTTAAATAAGAACTACTTTTCTTCCAATTAGCTCTCATGAGCTAATATCAGATTACATAACATTACATTACAAGGTGTTAAACACCTTTTTGAGTTAGGGTAATGTAAGGATTATTCAATTCAATTTGATGGAATTTTACTATACAATTGAAATTCGTAAATCTTAAAAAAAGGCTTACTTTTTTTCATAATTCTGTTTTACTTTACATTTAATTCTATATTAAAGAATTAGTATGTGTACTGATCAGACTTGAGGTAGTGTTTATATGTGCAATGCAAAACAGTTGTTTACATATGTTCATGCATTATGACATTTAGATCAGCATACTTTTATATACATTGTATTTTTCCCATTCTTTCTATAGAACTGCAGAAAATAGCTGCTGATATGTTTGGCATGGAAGCGGCTCTATATGTCCCCACAGGAACGATGAGTAACCTGATTGCAGGTGAGATTGCAGGATAGTGCCCAGGGCTATTAATAAAACTTGTTTACAGTTGTCACTTGGTAAAAGCTTATAGGTACACGTATATTTTGCAGTGGCTGTGGTCGCTTTCACTGCCTAAAAGCCGCCTCTGGCTATTCAATTCTGATATTTGAAAATGATACTGATTTGTGCTTTAGCTCACAGAAATAGCTCACTATTCAAGGAATTCTATTCTTGTTAGTGACCAGATGCTGCAGTAATGTACACATGTTGCCCTCATGTTTTTTTCCTTCTTTCTCTCTCAGTTATGGTTCACTGCAGAGAGCGGGGTGATGAGATGATAGTAGGTGATCTCTCTCATATTCATGTTTATGAGCAAGGAGGAAGTGCACAGGTATGAACCAATGGGGATATATTTGTATATATATGTTCTTTTTCTCAGAATTGTATTTAATATAATTGCAATCCTATGTCAATTTAAATTGAATTAAGTAATGCATGACAGCTGTGTGATTTATGTAACATATTCATAAAGGAGTCTGCTATTTTATTCCAAAAGGTTAAATGTTATTTCTACCACAGAATGCTATTAAACACAATGATAATTTGAGATGTGGTGGAACTTATCATGATGATTTAGAAAGAAAAAAAATTATATGATGCATGTACACTACCATTCAAAGGTTTGTGATCAGCAAGATTGTTTACTGAAAGTCTCTTATGTTAAAACCATGTTAAAATGTGAGTATCAAATATGATACATAATACTTCTGAGGAACATTTATTTGTGCATCTATCTATAATCATTGTATTGCATTGCATATGTTTTGCCACCCACGATAAAAACTTAAGAGCTTTGATCATAAAACTAAGCATTCAAATAAAATCTTACCAATACATATTATTGGGAGATATAGAGGGACAAAGAATATAATTTCATCTTAATTTTTGGCCATATAAATATAATTTTTTTGTAATTTACAAAAATTATACAAAATTATCATTTAAATATAAAATGTAGCTATATTTTTACTGTCAAGTATGAACTCCATATTCTACTGATGTCATACTATATGAGCCATACAAAAAAATTATCAAATATAATACTCAACAAAAAAACACTTGCATTTTTTGTAGATTTTCTTTATGTCTAACGGTTCAATAAACTTCCATTATATTGACTACTATTTCATATGCCAGGATTTTATTAACTAGTCTGGGTATGAAAAGTGTGTTTTAAGAGAGCTTATTTTTTGACTAAAGTGCCCATAGTTGAAAAAACATCCGTGTACCCTATTATCAGTAAGATGAAAAATGTGTGTTCTTTTTTTTTGTTCACAGCTAGCAGGCGTCCATTCTGCAATAGTCACCACCCTTGGCGATGGCACCTTTGACCTAGACCAGCTGATCTCCAAGATCCGTCACGGTTACCCTGACCCACACTACCCACGCTCCCGCCTGGTTTGTGTGGAAAACACGCACAATATTCAAGGAGGGCGCATACTCCCACTCTCCTTCCTGCAGGAGGTTAGATATTAGTTAAACTTAAGTTCATTAAACGTGTGAGAGAGAGAGAATATGTTGAGGCAGCCAGACACCTGGGGCTGAACTCTGAACAATAGGACACAATCGCTCCATTTAGTAAACAAGTGATTAAACAAAGACTGATTTATTCAGCACTCTAGCACAAACAGGTTCTGCTAGATTTGACAAATGAGGCACATCCACATTACACATTTGTTCATTGATTGAATTGCATTGCTCTGAATTTATGTCTATACCTGTGTCTCTTGCTCAAAGCTTCGCTCCGTAGCTGATAAGTTTGGTTTGGCTGTCCATATGGATGGAGCGAGGGTGATGAATGCAGCTGTGGCTCTTGCCGTCCAGCCATCTGTTATACTGCAGCATTGCCACTCTGTCAGTGTGTGTCTGTCCAAGGTAAGCAACTTTAGTATAATATATAATATTTCTGTTATTCTTGCATGGCTCTTTTTATATAGGCTAACCATGAAGTTCAGATAGTTGTTCTGGTTCATTCAGTTCTGCTACATGAAATGTACTCAATATATGTCTAATATTAAGGTAATTATATATTAATAGGAGGGATGTTAATATATTAGTTGATTTAGTAAAATGTATTCTTAAAAAATGTATTACTTTAAATAATACTTTTAAATAATATCAATATTTTATTCATTATTTAAAGGGATTTTTTATTTTAAAATGCATTGTATATTTATATTTAAAAAAAACTTTTGAACTTTCTAATCATCAAAGGACCCTGAAAAAATGATTTCCACAAAAATATTAAGCAGCACAACTGTTTCCAACATTGATACAAATAATAAATGTTTCTTAAGCACCAAATCAGCATTTCTGATTTCTGAAGAATCATGACAAATATGACTAGAGAAATTGTGCTGAAAATATAAACATATCTATATTTGTTCTGATTAATTTTCTGGAATAGCTAGTCTGTATTTCAGCACAATGTAGTGTGATTTAGCTGCCGGTAGGCCAATGAAAAGGAAATAGGAAAACATCATTTGGAAATTGAAACTGTATAGCAACTGCAGCAACAAATTCACCTAGAACATAATAGTGAGATTTTCATAATAGGAAAAATGTACTTATTAAAACCAGCAGTAGCTTTCATGCTCTGGGAAGTGCTTTTCTGGGAAAGTTATTTCAGTCATTTTGAACAAAACATCTCCAGGCAGTGAGAGTTTTCCTTCAAAAAGCAGTGGAAATCAGTTTAAGTGAGAGGCATTGAAAATGGCCTTGTTAAAGTCAGTGCCTGTATGGTTTATAACCTGCACCCTGAAGGTGTCTCACGTCCAGATAATCAAGTCTTATTTTTAGTCATATCATCAAAGTGTGATACTTTCCTCTGATAACGCACCTCTAATCATATCATATCATCTAGGATTTGAAATGTCCTCCCTCATTACTCCCCTGGAATGAACTCAACGTCACAACTCAGATCAAGTCGATTGAAGAGACCCTGAAGTAAAACCTAATCACTCTCAAGTCTCAACAAAATCCTTGGAGTAGATTTCAACAAGCGTATTTGCATTTTAATTACAGAGCTTGTTTGCAGCTAGCTAAACAGGCTACTCTCTGTCACCGAATTTCCCTCTTTCCCTCTTGCTGAAAGACATTAAATGTAATTGAGGCTTATAGAAAAAGATCACTGATATGAATATCAAATCACTTCTGCCTGTTCTGACTACAGACATATGGGGAAAAAGCAACTATCTGTATTCCATGTGTCCTTTCTAAACGTGTGCCTGCATGCTAATATATTATTATTGTTAACGTAAATTCACCAAGAAGAACATGTTCCTGGATTAACATCCTTGTTGATCCTGAAACAACATCAATCAACATATCAGATTTGAGGGGTAGTTTTTAGTTTAGGCTTACAACAAGGGTTTGGGGCTTCTATACTATTATTCACCTATCATTTTCCCTCTGATTTTAGGGATAAATTATGGGTAGGGTTAGGTTTAGGGGTAGGGATAGGGATAGGACTATGTTTTCACACGTTAGGGGTTTTCACACCAGATGGGTTTAATTTTGCATTGAGCAGGTCACCTTATAGGAGCCAACATGCTTAGATCACATGACCAGCCAAATTAATTATTTCATCTAGGTACCTCTGTCTAAAAAAAGAAGCCATTTCAAGTTGGAAAATGGCTGTGAAAAAACTAAAATCAAAATGGACTGTGATTGGTGTGAAAAGAACTTAACTAATATTATAAGTAGATTTCAGGGCTGTGTTGCTTTTGTTAATTAAGATGATAAACCTAAACTAAAAATAGTTTATTTTTATTTTTATAATGACTGAAATAATTTTTTTTTTTTATTATTACTAAAACTAAAACTAAATAAATAATTAAAGCTAAAAAGACATAAAAAACTATTAAAATTCACAAGCACATAAAAATATTAATAAATACTATTATAGTATATAAATGCTGCTTAAATAACAGCTTCCGGGAAGAACATAAAATTAAAGTATATGAACCTTTTAGGCGAGTTAAAAAAAACCTTTTTAACACTTAACGTTCTGTGTGAATGACCCTCAGCATATTAAAAGCGTTAAGGTGAATGCTATTTGGACATTTGCATCCATTTAATACAATAATTATATCTGAACTGCACTGCATACGTTTTCTTTCATAGATTCTCTTTTGTTTTCTCTATCCCTATCTATTAAATTTCATGCAAAGAGCTGGAAATCTCACACAATGCAGAAACAAAAAGGCTCATTTGATCTGACTTGCTCTTTGGCAGGGACTCGGGGCACCTGTGGGCTCCATGCTAGGTGGGTCAAAAGATTTCATACAGAGAGCAGTGCGTGCCCGCAAGGTACTTGGTGGAGGAATGCGCCAATCGGGTGTCTTGGCAGCAGCTGGTAAGATTGCCCTGTCAGACATGATTGGCAGACTGGAGCAGGACCACAGGAACGCCAGACGCTTTGCTCAAGGTGACAGAACCCCATAGATTTCCTTGAACCCTCAGCATGACACTACACAAGCACTGTACACATGATGCTTTACTACAATAGTTAGCTTGAGCGTGAATAGCTTTCATGAAATATTCTTCGAACATAATTATTATAAAAGAATCAGAAGGAATATATTAGGCATATAAAATACTCTTATTCCCAGTAGCTGAAATTAGTTAATGGCACCACCGTTTTGTATGTCATCTAATTATGCTCATTCTCAATTGGCAATAATGCATACTAAACCTGTCTGACTGAAAAATCTGACACTAAAAGCATAAATTCAGAACTGAAGAGGTTTGGATAAATAAATAAAAATTCCCTGGAATATTTCACTCAAAACTAAAAGTCATTACGGTAGTTATTCACCCTTGTGTTCTTAGAAACCCATTTAAATTTCTTTCTTTCAGGGTAGAAAAAAGGTGTATTTTTCTGCTTTTTTCAATAGTCATTTCAGAGGGCTCATTCGGTCCTTGAGTTCTGCTCACTGACTCAATGAATGCAGCAGTTACAATTAAAATTACATCAGTGAATAATGACTTAAATTACGGTTTGTTCTTCACACAAAGTGACTGTATGACTCCAGATGTCTTGGAATATAGTGCACGAGTCATATGGACAACACACATGATACTTTTATGCTGCTGTTGTGTCCTTTTTGAAGCTTGAACATTTCAGTCCCCATTCAGTGCCTTGAAAAGAGCGATTTAAAGTTGTTTTATCATTTTTAATATCTCATTTTGGGTTCCATGGAACAAGTCCAGTTTAAATATCCACAGTTCTATTTCAAGAGTCTAATGTAACGTCTCTCACCTTCTCTTTTAAAGCGCTGTTAAAGTGTGACCCTTCTCTGTTCCGGGTGGATCTGACCACTGTGGAAAGCAACATTTTGAGGTTCTGTCTGCGGGACCGCCAGATGAGCCCAGCGGAGTTCTGCGAACGGATGGCAGGTGTAGATGAAGAAGAGGTGAAGGCTCTGGGACAAGGGGTCCGGGTTCTGATGTTCCCCCATGTCGGGGACACAGTCAGGGCTGTGTGGCATCTGGACATCAGCGAGGAAGACACTCAGCTGGCTATACAGAAGGCTCAGTTTGTGGCCCAACAGCACAAGCTCAAGTCTGTCAGGGCAGCATGAGAACACCCCGTGACCAATCAGAGGTGCCTTTACACCAGTCTTTTGGACCTTTCAAAAACTGTAAAACTGAAAAAACAAGCATTACTATATTAACTTTTTTGCACTCCAGTTTGATAGCCAAGATTCACCCACTCAATTCAGCTGTGAGAGGTATAGTACGCCCACTTAGTTGTGAGAGGTATAGTACGCCCACACACACACACACACACACACACACACACACACTTAATTGTTTCTCACAATAAACTATTGTGACTGACATTTGAATCTTGTTTAACTGCACACTCTATGAGCACCAGAAGCAGTTTAAGGACTTTTAAAAAAGATACATTATGGCTAGTTCTATTGTTTTTATCATTGAGTGTTATATAAGAATTCCCCATAAGGATGAGACACATTCAGTGTAGAGACGGATTGTCATGACAACAAAGCAGAGATTTACTGTAGTAGTGGATATCACAAGGTGCTCAGGGCCACAGTGAACTTTATTACTATAGCATGCAGGAGGAAAGAAATGCCTGGGTATATTTAAAAAAAAAGACGTATCCCTAAACTGGTTTTGGGTGTATAATTTATTCTGGTGCTTATTTGCTGGATTTTTACAGTCCAATAGCCCTAGATATTTACAGTTAATATATTGTAAACAATGACAACCTGTCAAGAAAATGGGACAAATCATGAAGTGGATATAAGATAATTGTTTAATTGTTGGAATACTCATTTTCACTATCTGGGCAATAGTTAAGAAGTTTAAATCAACTGGTGATCAGCTACCTGGAAGAGGACGTGTGTCTATATTGGCCCCACACACTGAGGAGGATGGCTTGAGTCACCAAACAAACTGTAAGGTTCAGAGTTGGAGAATTGCAGATGCCAGTTGGGTCTTGGGGTCAGAAAGTCTCCAAAACTATGATCAGACCTCACTTATAAAACCACAACTTGTTTGGGAAGGTTGCAATAATAAAAAAAAGCCTTTGGTGACATCAAACAGCAATTTCACGGACCTACGGTTTGCCAGGCGTTACTGGAACTTTCATTTCACCAGAGGTGGGTTTGGCGTAAACAGAAACATAGCCACGTGTACCTGATCCCCACTGTGAAGTATGGTGGTGGATCTTTAATACTGGGTAGCTAATTTTTTTCCAAAGACCCTGTACAACATGTTAGGATACACAGTCTCATCAAGTACAAACAGATATTAAATCAAAACCTGGCTGACCCTGTCAGGAAACTTAAACTGGGCCGTAGTTGGATCTTCCAGCATAACAATGATCCAAAGCACATCTCAAAATAAACAACAGAATAGTTCACTGACCACAGAATGAAGGTTTTGTCATGAGCATAGCATCCCCTGATGGATGAGCTGAAGAAAAGAGTCCACAAGCATCTGGAGGATCTGGAGACTTTCTGTATGGAGGAATGGTCTCAGATCTCGTGCCATATGTTCATCAACCTTATTACACATTATAGGAGATGATCCAGAAATGTTTTCTTGGCAAGGGAGGTTGCACAAAGTATTGAATGAAGGGATGCCAATAATTGTGGAATACATATATTTCGGGAACTTATTTCTTTTTTTAAGATAAAATCTGACTTTAATTAAAGGTTAGAATTTTTTTTTAATATTTAGAATGAAAGACAAATGGCAAAAACTAATTTTCACAGTTTTGCCCATATTTACCAAGGGTGCAAATATTTGTGGAGCATACAGTATATATTTATTTTAAATTAATGTTTTGAAAAATAAAATTTTAAACAATGGAAAAAGTACAACGTTAAGTGCATTATGATAATGAACTGGGGGTAAAATATGTCTAATTGTCCTGAAAATAATTTCACAATGCAAAATATTGTATGTTCATAAATATAGGCTTAATTTTCATTATGCTATTTTTGCTGTTGTTTTGTGGTGAAATCTGAACATCATTTGAGTGGCTTTGTGAGACTGACCTGTTTGTATCAATTTGTTTTTTATGCCAACAAAGCCATTTTAGGATTTAGGAGTGCATAAGGAAAAATTAGCAAAATAGTTAAAAACCTAAATAGTAAAGCTGTTGAATGATGATCATCTCAATGGGATTAATTAATAGTAATATATATATATATATATATATATATATATATATGCTGTTACTTCATCGTCTACAGGTGTTATATTCGAAATCCATATTTCAGGTGGTACAAAAACAGCCTTCTTCCACCTTAGAAACATTTTTAAGAGCATGCTGTTTCTAATGCAGAAAAGCTAGTTCATGCATTCATGACCTCTAAACTAGATATAATGCATTACTAGGTGGTTGTCCTGGGTCCTCAATAAATAAGCTACAGTTAGTCCAAAATGCAGCTGCTAAAGTTCTTACCAGGTCAAGAAAATATGATCATACAGTGCGGGAAATAATTATTTGATCCCCTGCTGATTTTCGCCCACTTACAAAGAAATGAAGGGTCTATAATTTTTATGGTAGGTTTATTTTAACGGATAGAGGCAGAATATCAACCAAAAAAACAAACATTATATAACGGTTATTATTATTCAGAAATGGAAGAAATACAAAATGAAAAATCAATCGCCCTCTGTCTGGAGCTCCATGCAAGATCTGGCCTCATGGGGTAAGGATCATGAGAAAGGTGAGGGATTAGGCCAGGACTACACGGGAGAAGCTTTTTAATGATCTCAAGGCAGTTGGGACCACAGTCACCAACCAAACAATTGGTAACACACTACGCCGCAATGGATTGAAATCCTGCAGCGCCCCCCCCTGCTCAAGAAGGCACATATAAAAAGCCTGTCAGAAGTTTGCCAATGAACAGAAAGTGCTGAGTTCAGATGAGATCAAAATTGAGCTCTTTGGCATCAACTCAACTCGTTGTGTTTGGAGGAAGAGAAATGCTGACTATGACCCCAAGAACACCATCTCTACAGTCAAGCATGGAGGTGGAAACATTATACTCTGGGGCTGTTTCTCTGGTAGGGGTACAGGACGACTTCACTGTATTGAGGGGCCGATGGACGGGGCCATGTACCGTCAAATCTTGGACGAGAACCTCCTTCCTTCAGCCAGAACAATGAAGATGGGTCGTGGATGGGTCTTCCAGCGTGACAATGACCCAAAACATACCGCCCAGGCAACAAAGTAGTAGCTCAAGAAGAAGCACATTAAGGGCTTGGAGTGGCCTGGCAAGTTTCCAGACCTTAATCATATAGAAAATCTGTGGAGGGAGCTGAAACTTCTAGTTGCAAAGCGACAGCCAAGAAACCTTAAAGATTTAGAGAGGATCTGTAAAAATCCCTCCTGAAATGTGTGCAAACCTAGTGACCAAATACAAGAAACGTCTTACCTATGTGCTTGCCAACAAAGGTTTCTCCACCAAGTACTAAGGCATGTTTTGCTTGGAGATCAAATACTTATTTCACTTACTGAAATGAAAATCAATTTATAACCTTTATATAATGTGTTTTTTCTGGGGTTTTTTTGTATGATATTCTGTCTCTTTTCGTTAAAATAAACCTACCATAAAAATTATAGACCCTTCATTTCTTTGTGGGTGAACTTACAAAATCAGCAGGGGATCAAATAATTATTTCCCCCACTGTAACCCCAATTTTATCATCTTTACACTGGTTACATTTACATTTATTCATTTAGCTGACGCTTTTATCCAAAGCGACTTACAATTGCTATATATGTCAGAGGTCACACACCTCTGGAGCAACTAGGGGTTAAGTGTCTTGCTCAGGGACACATTGGTGTCTCACAGTGGATTCGAACCCGGGTCTCTCACACCAAAGGCATGTGTCTTATCCATTGCGCCACACCACCCCAACCTGTTAAGTTCTGTATCGATTACAAACTACTAGCTCCTGTGTATCTAACCAATCTTCTATCACCCTACAACCCATCACGTTCTTTAAGGTCACAAAACATTGGGCTTCTGGTATACTTAGGATATCTAAGTCCTTTAAAAGAGGAGAGAGTTTTCGCATTTGGCTCCTAAACTCTGGAATAGACTTCCTGGCTCAGACACACTCTCCCAGTTTAAATCTAGATTAAAGACGCATCTCTTTAGCCAAGCATTCACATAATGCACCTCATAACCTTGTACTTCAGTTATATCAGATGAAATGCACATGACTGTCTTTTTTTCTTTAAATGTTATGAACAGCAGCTACACTAATTATTTTCCATTTGCTTTTATGTCTCTACCTCGGGATAGAGAGTACGCCAGCTCCAGTTTGGATCCAGACTTCAGATCCCCCAACACCTGTGAAGAGAGGAGCCATCCCCTGCAAGGACTTTAGATGATGCCAACTCTGAATCAGTATTCATTACTGCCACTCTTGTAATGCAGAAACGTGCCTTTTTCTGTAAAGCTGCTTTAAAACGACATGTATACAAATGTAAAATGTACATGTAAAACTCGCTATACAAATAAATGTGAATTGAGTGTGCTGCATGTGGTTGCATATACCCTATGCAATCGATAGGCACAATCAATAGGCTGCATATGAGTGAAACATGTCATGATGGAAAAATACTGCCTTTATGGACTGAGCCACGAGGCCACACCAAAGGAACATTAATTTCAGCCTTGTGTGGTCAGCTAGGCTCTGATGGGGACGTGTACGACTGATGGGGGGGACTAATCAGCTACTTGTGGAGGAGGCCACAAAAACAGACTGGCTCCAACTGAAATTCAAAATTATTCAGTGAGGGCTTGAGTGCTATTACTAGACTCAATGTATTCATCTAAGAGATGTAAAAAAAAAAAAAGCACGGCAACAAAACATCATTTATAGGTTGTGAATAATTCAACAAAAAACATTTACATCTGTTTGGGATGCAGTAGTTTGGAAATCTGTCCTTTCAGACCAGCCTGAAATCTCTAATTTACACAAATACTAATAAGGCACATGAACAATAATCAGTTTCAGTTTGGTAAGAAGCACCAAGACCAATATTTAGCTTGAATCCATAAGTCAGTCTCATCAAACACTTGTTCAATTTTCTTTTCACACCTGAAAGTGAACTTCAATGATTCTGATTTCTTGCCTCTGCTAGAGCTTGTCACCCTCTGAGAGTGTTAAAGCAGACCCCTGACGTCTGTTAAGCTGCATAGAAAAAAAAAATTAAAACCACTGCTGCAGTCTTAAGACATTAATCTTTATGATTTATAATTTCAGCCAAGTGTGCCAAAAGCACCTTAATTTATCTGAGTTACAACTGTGACTTACATTTGTTCTTCTGTTGTTGATTTGTTTAAAGCTAAAATTAGAGCGTACACAAAAAATGTGAAATATTACAGTTGTCCCTGATATATTATTATTATTTGTCTGCAAGTCAGATGTTTTCCCAGTCTTCTGATGCACCGTTATACAGTTTTGCAAAGCCAAAGTAAAAAGGGTCATATCCAGAATTTACAATATCCAAACAACCATTATCTACAAGACAATTCAGTTAGGCTTTAATCTTGACAGATACCTAAAAGCATAATGTTTCTCACTGTTGCCATAAGCCAAAATCAGAATAATAGTCAACAGAGATTTTCATAAAGCACTATCTCTTTGAGACTGAAAGCTGTCTATACGACAAACAACAGCGGTTACTAATCAAGTTAAAGTGCAAAACAATCAAGAAACACAAATATAAATGAGAAGACTGTATTAAAAGGAAAACATTGTTTACGATAACAGTATTTACAAGAACAACACCATTTACAAGACATTCAAAGTCCCAGGGACTGTGGAATGTCTCTATATTGGCATTGCATATTAAATTTGTTTAATTGCTAGAAATCTGAGGAGAGAAATAACTTTGATTATATTTGATCCATCTTAGCACATAGTTTCTAAAAAGGACAGTCTGACCCATGTAAATAAATTACACATCAGATGCAAAGCTCACTATTATGAAATATGAAGCCATTTAAAACATCAAATAAGATATAAAGCGAATCAAATTGCAGAAGTTAAATGAATATCGTTCAGAAAGGCCTTTTCATACACTACACATATTTAATGAACAATGGACTGCTGTAAATCATATACAGTTACATCATGCTTCCTTTGACATGCTCCACTCATAATGTGAAATTAAGGACAATAACAGGAAGATAAAAGCAGCAAATACGAAAACAGGAGCCCAGCATAAAAGATAATACATCACAGAGAAGCAAACATGAAATTTACTAGCAATTACAGTAGCAAGTTATCTACAAAAGATGTAAAAATGAAATTTACATAACAGACTTATGCAGATAGTTCCATTTTGCAAGGGCAATTTGGTTGTCTACACGACTGCTCAAAAGAAATGTTTCTCATGATTTTAAGTGTTTGAAATTAGTTTTGAAGACAAAATGTGCTTATGTATGAATATCTTCACAACCCTTTTTTTATTTTTATTTTTTTATTTCAGTTTACTTCCATTTGTGTTCATTTATGTTTTTAATGACTTAACTATTCTTCTAAAATGTGGAAAACTCATAATATAAATAAATAGGTGTGTCCAAACTTTGAACAGGTAATGTACATGTGTAGGTTCTGCATTTTTACCTTGAAAAATACTGTCTCTTGCCTGAAATGGACATGTATTGTTCAACGAACCTGCTCTATATGGGAGCAACAGACTCTTCATACTGAGTTAAAGGCACCAGCCTGGCAGCCAGCAGTAGAAGAAGGCCAGTGATCACCTCCAGAAGAAAGGAGATCCAGGCCATGCCCATAGACCACCCGTATGATGTGTACACTTGAGCCATCTGCTCGCGGCCCATCCGCCTCTCAGTCTCTTCCAGAGCCTTCTGAGAGTACATGATGTACAAGCTCACCCCAGAGAGAGTGAGAAGACCTGAGAAAACACATGCACAAGCACGCATCAATGCACACACACAAACAAAACCAATTAAGCATCATTTTTTAGACAACACTTGTTGTTCTATCAGAGGTTACAAGACATTCGTTTTGCTTTGTTGATGGATTTTTAAAAGACAGTTAACATTTAGCTGTGGGATAAAAAATAATTTTAATCGACAACAATCAGTCTTGATTCAGCAGATCTAACGTTAAAATCCAGTTATTATTATGCTTCTTGGCAATTTCTTTTAATCAATGACAAGTAGTTGACAGAACATTTATTGCATGTGGGCTGGGGTGGTTTTATTATTGCCACATTTATCTATATTCAGTCATGAATAATAAATTTAAAGACTGATGTGCTGGCATTTTGTACCTATAACAACTTATTTTTGTAAAATATTTAGCTTGAAAAGTGAATTTGTGCTATCTTTCTTTAAAAAAAATAAAATAATAATAAATAAATACCATATGATTTGATATTTACAGAACCTCTAAAGGAGCATGGTGATGGAAAAAAAATATGAGATGTGAGTGAAAATTATATGTCGATGCTTTTGCGTTCTCCAGAGAAACTGTACTCGCAAAGAACTCAAAAGTTTCTCGAGGGAATGCAAAAATTTTGTGGAGGAACGCAAAGGTTTTGCAATCGAACGCAAAGTTTCTCAGCCGAATGCAAATGCATTTAAATATGTGACCCTGGACCACAAAACCAGTCACATGGGTCACAATTTTTAAATTGAGATGTATACATCATATGAAAGCTGAATGAATAAGCTTTCCATTGATGTATGGTTTGTTAGGATATGACAATATTTGGCCGGGATACAACTATTTGAACATCTGGAATCTGAGGGTGCCAAAAAATCAAAACATTGAGAAAATCGCCTTTAAAGTTTTTCATTTATGTTCGCGATTGTGCTGCATTCACTCACAAAAATAAATGTTTTATATATTTACGGTAGGAAATTTACGGTTAAGAAAATTCACATGGCACGCTGCACAGGGTTGATCTGGTTAGGGACATAAATAAATAGGTTACGAACAAAACGGTCGGCTTCAAGAGAACCAATCAGCTGCTCGGAAGAGTTTCATGACTGAACTATATATTTACATAAATATTTGTCCTTGTTTGAAGATGCCACTTGGTTTTTTTTTATTTTTTTTTTATCAATGACACTGAAGTGTCAAGGGTGCTTTACTGATTCAGATCTTTAACAAGCTTTTGCTTCAGTTTTAAATGACTGTAACATATTTTCGCCTGTGCTAAATGATCTGGATCCAGTGATCTTATTCCCGCTCGCATAATGTTTGCATTATGTAAGTGATTTAGTTTGATAAACCCATATTTTAAGCCGCCAAAAACTATTTGTCTTTTTTCTGTGATCAACTGAACCAGAACTTAATATGAAAACATTCTCCTCCCAGACATGCAGAGAAACACTACTCTTACTGTAAGCACAGAGCCATAAACACACGACTATAGTCTACAGCATCCGCTCTCTCAGAATTATGAAAAGCATCAGCGATGTAAATAGGGAGGAAGTCAAACTAGCTTCCTGTGGCACCCTGGGTGCGCCTGATGATTCCAAGGCGTGAGCCATTATTACCAAATCTTCATTAAAACAGAATGTGCTGATGTGGATACACAGCAGCAAAAATCACATCTAATTAAACACAGACAAAATGAGAATGGATTTCCACCAGCCATAATATGCACATAAAATTAAGAGCCAATAAACAGAGATTTTCTAATTAGCATGGCTAAGAGTCTAGACAGGAACAGACTGACTTGTTTTTGATCTTACATTTGCCGGTTCATTTAGAACAAACAGTCTGTACTCTCCAGAAACTACTGATTATTTTTATATAGCACTGTGTATGTCACAAGTCACAGTCTGGTGAATAGATGCACTGATTTTTCATCTTATGAGCGGAAGACCATTAACACCATGTGAAATTCTCTGATGTAATAATATAACAAGTAAGAGACAAGAACAATGCCACAATTTTACCCTCTCATTTACATTCCAAGCTTCACCGTGTTAAACTCTTGCCATGCGCTCTTTATTACCACACTGGTAAATACTGGGAATCATTGGCTGGCTCCTTTAAGGAAACCTTTATTCAAGTCATATGCCTTCATGCTACATAGTGAGAGGACAGGCTGTGAGATGCTGTTTGGTGTCGGGGTAAAGAGCAAACCAGCTGTGTCTATGTGTGCATGTACGAAGATCAAAGCTGCCTGTGATACTTAAGTTGCTTTGGGATTTCTTGCAGGGGTCTCAGGAAATGAGCTCTGGTTGCACTCAGCATTATTGTTATTCTATTTTATTTTCTTCTTCTTGTACATGTGTTTACTGTCTGAAGAACAAAAGCAATACTATCACATTTAAATGAGAGACTGATGCATGGTTAGAATAACTGGAGGTTGTATTATCCTTCACATAAATCTACCCAGATCTTTTTTGGTTTCACCTTTCCCTTTCACCTCGAGATTGCCGATTTCAATCACAGCTGGGGGGACATTCTCTATTATCCTATCAATTACATGAGAGGAAAACGATGAAACGCAATAACTTCAGTCCCATAAGACTCTGACATTACAATTACTCTTGGTGAATTATGCCTTTAGCTTTCCAGTTTTTGAATGTCATTCAGAGAACTGCACAACCAAATGCGTGAACTTGAACTTTGTTTACCTGTGTTGCACAACATCAGTCTTCAGAAACAAGTTTAATTGGTATGAGACTTAGAACATGCTAAAAGTTACTTAAGTGTAAAATGTTTGATCTATTTAACTAAATGAACTCAAAGACTTCTCCTTTTGCTCACTTCTTCTTGCATGTAGCATGTTGTCAATGCATGACATGTCACACTAATGACAAGCAGGCTATTGTTGGGCTCATGAATGTTAATTAATGTTGTTTGCGTTCACCCAAAGAGATTTGCTGAAATTGGTGAGCACTAGTCAATAGGATTACCACCCATGCATTAGTCCCACCCACATAATTACACCAGTAGGTGGCAGCAAGTGAACGTATGTGTGCTGCCCATGTTTTAAAGCAACACTAAGGAACTTTTCCTCTTCGGTCGCCCTACAGGTTGGAAGCGGAAATGTCCATCACCGCTGTCGTAAATAATTTCGCCGCCCGCAGCCTAATGTCACACGCACACTCGCTGTTTATCTAGCACCGGCTTTGGAATGAACGATGTCCACTGACAAGGTAGAGTATGTTGCATGATTTCATGAAAGTATGATGTATTGCGACAACAGAAACGAAGGAAAACAAAAAAATGACTATTGTAACGCTTGACGTAAAGCAAGTCAAATTTGTAGTTTTCTTATGTCTCATTCGAACTACAGAAACGCGACCCGGTTTGGGAAACTTGCATAGTGTGGTTATAGAAAAAACGAATCAAAGCGAATCCAGAAGTGCCTTTCACCCTGTTACGACTTCTTGAACCACTGATACGATTTTGGAAACATTATTTTAAGGTAAAAAATGTTCCTTAGTGTTGCTTTAATGTATCCTTTAATTATGATTTAACTCTTTCCCCATCATTAAGAGAAATTTCCCGCTTTTCGTGTTTTCACTGTTATACGGTAGGGGGGCGCTATTAGGCATCTTCTGAAAGAGTATAATCTCCAATCAAAAGACATGTGAAGAAGAAGCAGAAACAAGCGATATCATACAGTATGTTAGCAGATGCATATGTAAAATAACATCATCAACATTAAACATTAAACAGCATACAAATCAAAACTGCCTAATGTCACCGAATTGAATGTCGACCCAGGACGAGCTATAGGACTGTGCAAGCTTTAAGGGTGTTGATGGACTCGATCTACAGTGAGGAAAATAAGTATTTGAACACCCTGCTATTTTGCAAGTTCTCCCACTTAGAAATCATGGAGGGGTCTGAAATTGTCATCGTAGGTGCATGTCCACTGTGAGAGACATAATCTATAAAAAAAAATCCAGAAATCACAATGTATGATTTTTTAACTATTTATTTGTATGATACAGCTGCAAATAAGTATTTGAACACCTGAGAAAATCAATGTTAATATTTGGTACAGTAGCCTTTGTTTGCAATTACAGAGGTCAAACGTTTCCTGTAGTTTTTCACCAGGTTTGCACACACTGCAGGAGGGATTTTGGCCCACTCCTCCACACAGATCTTCTCTAGATCAGTCAGGTTTCTGGGCTGTCGCTGAGAAACACGGAGTTTGAGCTCCCTCCAAAGATTCTCTATTGGGTTTAGGTCTGGAGACTGGCTAGGCCACGCCAGAACCTTGATATGCTTCTTACAGAGCCACTCCTTGGTTATCCTGGCTGTGTGCTTCGGGTCATTGTCATGTTGGAAGACCCAGCCTCGACCCATCTTCAATGCTCTAACTGAGGGAAGGAGGTTGTTCCCCAAAATCTCGCAATACATGGCCCCGGTCATCCTCTCCTTAATACAGTGCAGTCGCCCTGTCCCATGTGCAGAAAAACACCCCCAAAGCATGATGCTACCACCCCTATGCTTCACAGTAGGGATGGTGTTCTTGGGATGGTACTCATCATTCTTCTTCCTCCAAACACGTTTAGTGGAATTATGACCAAAAAGTTCTATTTTGGTCTCATCTGACCACATGACTTTCTCCCATGGTTTAAGCAGGGGAACCTTCCGTGCCATGCATGATTTCAAACCATGACGTCTTAGTGTATTACCAACAGTAACCTTGGAAACGGTGGTCCCAGCTCTTTTCGGGTCATTGACCAGCTCCTCCCGTGTAGTTCTGGGCTGATTTCTCACCTTTCTTAGGATCATTGAGACCCCACGAGGTGAGATCTTGCATGGAGCCCCAGTCCGAGGGAGATTGACAGTCATGTTTAGCTTCTTCCATTTTCTAATGATTGCTCCAACAGTGGATTCTTTTTTCACCAAGCTGCTTGGCAATTTCCCCGTAGCCCTTTCCAGCCTTGTGGAGGTGTACAATTTTGTCTCTAGTGTCTTTGGACAGCTCTTTGGTCTTGGCCATGTTAGTAGTTGGATTCTTACTGATTGTATGGGGGGGACAGGTGTCTTTATGCAGCTAACGACCTCAAACAGGTGCATCTAATTTAGGATAATAAATGGAGTGGAGATGGACATTTTAAAGGCAGACTAACAGGTCTTTGAGGGTCAGAATTCTAGCTGATAGACAGGTGTTCAAATACTTATTTGCAGCTGTATCATACAAATAAATAGTTTAAAAAATCATATATTGTGATTTCTGGATTTTTTTTTTTACATTATGTCTCTCACAGTGGACATGCACCTACGATGACAATTTCAGACCCCTCCATGATTTCTAAGTGGGAGAACTTGCAAAATAGCAGGGTGTTCAAATACTTATTTTCCTCACTGTACTTCATCTATGTTTTGATCATCATTCTGAATCTGATCCAGACGTAGTCTTTTGCTCAAAATGTTGCTTTTTTTAATGAAACTTACCTACATTTAAGTGTTGATAAAAAAGAATACAAAGCTAGAATACAACAGATTTTTTGTTTAAAAGCAGAGGGTCTGTTCTTTCTTTTCATATATTGCATGTGCAGATATTCATACAACAAAATATTCTGGGGCCATGAAACTTTTGTAAAAAATTATTTAAAAAAATGCTTTCTGGCAGGCAACTTTAAAAAAAAATAAATAAAAAAAAAGTTAATTTATGTGAAACACCCATATTATCTAAAGCTATTTTAACAGAAAAGCAGCTTTAAAAATGAAGTGGGGACAAGCCTGGTGTTCTGACAATTTGTCCAACCTGCAGTTAAAACAGAAATTTTTTAAGTTAAATGTGCAGTAAGCGATTTCTGAGAAACACAGTTGATGTTTGAAATCAGCCCAAACAAACATTCAAACACCCTCCATTGCTCCGCCCCCAAAATGCAAGAAGAGAGGATGTCTCTTTATCATAGCTGAAGCATGACAGGATGACAAGTGAGGATGATGAACGAAAGACAAGGAAGAACAAAAGATGAACATACTGTACATTGGAGTATACAAGCAAGAGTGTGTTGTTAGTCGCCAGCAGCACACCAGGGGCCTGTATCATGAAGACGGTTAAGGTGGATAGCCAGGTATGTTTCAGTTTAGTTCACGTCAACCCTGGGTTTTAGTAGTGTTCGTCGGCATAGTAACTTACACTCCACGGCTAACCTGCGTAAGAGATCGCAAACCAAAATTGGACCAATCAGCTTTGAGCAAAGTTACAAATCTCTGATTCAAGAAAGTTAGTCTTGAAGGTCACTACATAGCAAAAGGTTTTTAAAGACAAAATTGGCTTTTAGCAATAATTATTTATTATAATTATTTTATTTTATTTATATAATTTTTATATATTAGCCTATATTAATTATCCATTACACATGAGAAATTTTACTTTAAAAATTATTATTAAACATTTAGATTAAATGAACATAATCATATACAGATAATATGTAGGGTGAATACTGGCAAAGTGGGACAATGGGTGAAGTGGGACAGTTAAGCTTTACATGTAAATGATTCCATTACTAAAAATCAACACTGAGCTCATCATAAGCAAGTATGTGATAAAAAAATATAGATTCTGTGGCTATGACTTCACTTCCGGGGGTGTGGCACACCATATTCAACAACCTTACAGTGAACAGTGATGGTAAAGTAAAATGACATAGCATTCTGAGGTGAATAATGTTAAGATTATAAAAATTAAAACACTCATGGATCATTTGTAATTGTTATATATTTTGTTATAGGATGTAATGGTGAATCAGAATTTGTAAAAATCACATTCATATGAATTTTTTTTCTTTTCTTTTTTTTTAATGTGATTTTGACACTGTCCCAGTTTGCCAATAGCGTATTGTTAAACTGGGACAGGGTATTACTAGCAAACTGGGACAGCCATTTAAGTCATTCTAATGGGGAATTGAGTTCCCTTTTTGTATGCCCCTCATAAATTTGGTTAGCTAGCTAGATATTTCAACAAAGATTGTAAACTGATTTTAAAAAACAATGCCAATTACAACAACAAAAAAAACAACAAAAAACAAGAAAGATGGAGGGTACAAGCTTGGATGGCTGGGACATTTGCAATATTTGCAAAAAAAATTCAACAAAAAGAAATTAAACTTAGCCTCTGTGGAATAAAATTAGCCTATAAGAAGAAATGTTTATGAAGATTTCTATTTTTTAAATTTATATGAAATAAACTAAACCCAATACAAAATATTGTGGACAGGCGAGGGAGGGAGGGGTGGAAAGAATCTGCTGTACCTGCACCCCTCCTTAAATTTTTTTATTATTTTTGTTGTTGTTGTTTATATTGTTATTGTGTATTTAATTCAATGGGCCTACATTTGAATAACAATTTAATGTGTTTGAAGTGTCCCAGTTTGCCAATAAAGGTGTCCCAGTTTGACAGTAGCGCCTGGAAAAATGTGGTTTGGGGTCCATGTTTGAGGAAGAGTCATCCATCCTGTGTTTAATGTTTCTTTCTTTTTTATTCTGTATAGTAGAGTAGAGCACTTAAGCTATTTAGAATAGTATCATATGAAGGGCTAAGACATTTGGATCATAATAAAACATTATGCAGAAGGTAAATTATCAGAAAGTGTCCCACTTTACCAGTATTCACCCTAATATAAATAAGATTTGGAATCGGTAGATAAAGCATTAAAAATTACTACATGTGAGCTTACATGTCCGAGTCTCTGTATACCTATACATATATTATCAACTATATAAACTAACCTCACAACTTTCACTTGCATTGATATAGCAAGATATTTCCTTATTGCTGTGTAAATGCATTTATGTAATTCATATTCATAAATCTCTTAATCTTCGGCAGAAGAGAGAAATGAATCTCGCTGATTCTCTCGTGAGGAGTGAATCGCAGTTTCTCTCGGTTTTAAGACATGTGATTGGCTGTTCGATACTGATGTCACGCTTTCATGTGCATGCGCTCCATGAACTCAGGATCAAAGCCTGATCTGAAAGAGGAAGTTGATGATCAGCGTCATGGTACCAACAAAGCCTGACTGAATTGGTTTGGTTTTGTCGACCTGAAACTAATCCTGTAACCTTGCGTTTGTTCAACAACCATCATTGTATAGGCCCCAGCTCCAGACAAACAATGACACTCAAAACTCCCCCATCATGAGTATATACACCTCCTACTGCTGATTGGCTACAAGTGTGTTGTGGAGCTCTATCCGATCCACTTTCAACAGCGTTTCACAGAATTCACTTACTGTACCTTTAAAACATGGATAGCATGATTTATGAGGCACAAAATCTGTCAAATGTAGTTGCAGTGTGAAATGTGTTTTTAAAAAGTAGGCAGCACATCTTGCCAGGCATTCATGTGGTGTGATATGGTGAGGTAGAAGTGAGAACCATGAGTTCTTCAATGTGGCAGATAGTGTGTCGTCCAAAAGGTTTATTTCACATTCAAAACATTAGCTAAACATTCCTATACTATAACTTATGACACTGTGACGACTGCACTGTGTGTATTACTAGCACAGTGCCACGCCACCCTGGACACCTCTCCGGCTCCGCCACCGAAACCATAAAAACATAGTGTTGGAAGCACACCCTGAAGGTAGCTCCCCCCCCCCCCATTTTATTCCCACCACCCCCTGTAAAATATGTCTATGTTCTCTTCAGATGGTCATACAAAGTTGTGTCCTCTGCTGACAAACCTTTTTTGCAGGCAACATATAATACATTGTGTATCTTTAATTTTAAAACAGTAGATGTTTGTTTACTGAGCGAACCATGGCATTCAGTGGGTCAGACTTACTGCACAGGAGGAAATATGAAGTGGATCCGATCAGGAGTGTCCGGCTTCTGGCTAGGGAACTGACGAGACCGCAGATACCTCCAAACACCAGCATCACCAGACTCAGAGGCAGTAAGATGGCAATCACGTTATGCATGACTGAATTAAGTAAATAATAGCTGTTATGTCATACAGAGAAATGGCTTATAAAAACACCAACTAACATCTTATGCATGGCTCAGTGATACAGATAGCCTATAGCCTGATATTTCATGATGGAACATTCATTGCAGTACAATAAGCAGAGTTTAGAGGGAGTTATGGTCATTGTGTTTATGAAAAAGATAACACTTACTTTCCATCTGCCTTTCTGATTCTGAATATCCAGTGTTTTCTGTATGACTTTGGACATCTACAGTCAGAAACACAAAACAAATCACCAGGGTGCAGAAATTATTCTGTGGGTGCAATCTCTATGAAATTATTTGTATGGCTACTTATTCGGTTATGACAGAAAAGGTCCTGGAAATTCATTGGTCAAACGAACGGTCAGTGAACTACGCACCAGTAAAAGCCCAAGATGTTACAAATGCATCTATTCAAAAAAGAATCGGGCTACGATCAGAGTTAACTCAAAGCTTCTCATGGGTAAAGACATAATGAAAATGTTCGCCATACCATCTGTAACTCCCCAAAGTCCAGAGTTACTGCGCGCCGGGTCAGTGTGGTTCGCGCGCTTGTCTTCAATGATGTACCAGTATTCAGTTCCAATGGCGAGCGCTAAACAGCTGAAACTAAGAATACCAGTTAAGCCCCCGCTGACGACCACGAAACCGAATGTAATTTTCATATCGGACAATATATTTGCGATTCCGATTCAGGACAACACAGAAACTAAGCTGAAAACCAAGCCATTTGCTTTGCCACGCGATCAGATGCTGAAGTGAAGGATCCCAGGAGCTGATGGAATAAATCACACGCACTGGAATAAGTGATGTTGACTGTCCATTCAAGATGTCGACAACATATGCTGACATGCAAGGTGTTAATAGTTGAAAAGTTGTGTGGTTTTAAGAGAAAAGGTTGGTTGCTTGGACATTTATTCCTCAACGATGTGTGCAGTCTGAATCCAACTAACACTGAGCGCAAGATTACGCATGACTGGTACAGAGGAAACATGACGTACAGTGCATAACCAACACCCTTCATGACATTATCCATCCATCTTTTTTGTAATCATAAATGAAAAATACTGATACATATAGTCTTTCCACACTTAATTTGAATGATTGTTCCAGTAATTAATGATTACTGGGTCAAGATTTTTTTATTTTTTAGATTAGTGTCACTAAAAGCAATTAGGACAAAAATAAAAGCATGGAAATCACCGAAAAGTTATTGCTCAACCAAAAAACAATAATAAAGCAAGAAGGCACCCCCACTTCTCAAAAAAATTAAATTTATTAGCACTGAGGGCTTGTTAATAAATGTTGGAGCTGTGATGTGCCACTTTTTTTCTTTTTACTAAAAGCAATTTAGCCCATGTAATATTTCAGAGCTGAGCATTAAGGAGAAATACAAAGTAGTTACCATAATCTTAATATGGACTTTTCCATAGCAGAATATTTCCCAAAAGAATGTTGTTACAGTTACAATAACTTAACATTTTTACTTCAGTTTTTATACTGACAGAACAGAAAAAAAATTGAAAGAATAAGACATGACACTGAAGACATGAGACTGAAAACATGAGTCTTTTTATTAAGCTCATTTAAAATAAATACTATAAAAGTAGGAAGAATGTGTGTAATAAGATCAACTTCAACAAGAGACAGGACAAAGATTTCATCACAGGTAACATTTAAAAAGAGAATATACATTTTGTATGACATACAAAAGAAAGAAAAGAAATGGACCAAAATGGTGTCCGCGTAACCCTCACTGAACCTCTTCATTCCTCCCCCATTGCCGTGTGGATGATCTTGGTTCTCTTGAGTTTCACGGCCTCTTCAAATTTATCAATCGCCTGGCCACATGATTTTTTCTGAAAGTTTACAAAGCATGTTATTCATACAATTTATCATTCATCATTCATAGCATGTGAAAGGAAAAAAAAAAAATCGAATAATATTCAGCTAAACTTGGAAGTTGCATTTCAGCTGCAAAAAAACGACTTGTTGACATTTTTCCTTGTCACAAGAAAAATACAAATCAAATACAACAATCTAGGTTACTCTTTCATCTAATTAAAATACATTTTCTATGTAGTGGCATTTAAAATAACATGTCTAAAAGTTGTTTACATGATCAAGGAAATCCCTAGAAATAATACACATTTTAAATATAATAAATTAAATGTCCCGTAAGAGTGTTTATAAAACTAAAGTGCAGAATACACATAACTATTAACAAAAGGGATTTGAAACTTGACTTTATCTCCTGAACATATCTAATAATATTATACACATGCCCTACCTACCTAGCGTAATGCATTACGGGTCACTGTGATTTTGCCAAGTAAGACATGTTCCTAGATCAACACATTTTGTTGATCCTGGAACAACATTTCTGTCTGAAATAGTAGTCCAAGTCTCAGCCTCAGACGGTGGCTGAACTTCTGATGCATATGGCACACTTAACTAGAAACACTTCAGGATTTTCAAAGTCATCATCTGATTGGTTGAATTCTACAGGATGTCCGGGAGATGTGTGTGTGTCGCGTTCTATAACGGTCCGCCTAGAAACCGTCATGACGCCAAGCCCCCTCGTGGAAGAAGAACGCGTTGTGTTGTTTTACAACTGTGACAATGAGCTTACCAGGATCAACTAAACACTGGATTATCAAAAGTATGAGAAGTTCGCGGCTCCAGTGTTGGAGTAAACTTGCAAAACATTCTTGAATGAATAATTGATTACATGCACGCCGGTCTGTTATTGTGGGGACATCGACTTTACATTTTCACGCCTGCTAAACATGACGCTGAACAAAACGAACTGTGAATGGTTGCGCTACATGTCAGTCAAACGTCCTCTTGGGCGGTCCTTGGCCAATGAAAACTGCGAGAGTCCAGACCTTCTGCCGTCAGTCTGGTTACGTGAGACTAATGTAGTCCTAACCCAATGATAGGTGAATAACACGGATGTAGAAGCACCAAACCCTGGTTGTAAGCCTAAAATGCACATAAACTTTAAACTTGTCCCTCAAATCTGATTGGTTGTTTGGAATGTTGTTCCAGGAACATGTTGTACTTTGGTGAAATCACGTTACGATATTATACAGACTCAAGGGAAGAATTCGATTTTTTTGTTTCTCCACTACTATCACCTGATGGAGTTTTGGTTCCTTGCCACTGTCACCTTTGGCTTGGTCAGTTTGGGTTTAAAAGACAATTCAGTAATATTATAGATTTAATTGCTCTGCCACAACCAGATGAGAACAACATTTGAACAGAATTGAGCTGAATAATGACACTATTGGCCTCTGTAGAGCTGCTTATAGCTGAATTGAACGTGTTTCATAAATTGATGAACTTTACAACATTGACAATTATTGAACTGAAACAAACTAAATCGAGTTGAACAGTGACGTTCTGTAGAGCTTCTTTACAGCTGAAATTGAGTTTGTTTCATAAATTACATTTACACTTATTTTCCTGTTTATTAGGGGTGTAACGATACCCTCATGTCACGATTCAATACATATCACAATACTGAACTCACGATACGATATTATTGCGATACTCCAAGACATATGATAAAAGGTTAAGAAAAAATGTACTGTTTATTAAACTGATAAATTTGATATTACATTGTGTGTATAAATGAATATTCTTGGACTTGGTGCTGGAATCCCAATGCACAGGACAATAGAGACACCAGAATAAAAATATTCATGATTCTGAAGCTGAAAATACAGAGTTATTTTAGACAAATATGTTTCTCTGTCACTGACTAGATACATTTAAAATAATGTAGGCCACTTTTTTACACAGGTATTCCCCTATTGCATTATTATACATTATATTCAACATTATATATAATATTTTAATGTAGTACTGACACTAAAACTCTAAAAAAGAAAAAAAATTCTCACATAGTAATTTTTATTTTGGGTGAACTATTCACGATACATATTGTCACTATTCACGATAAATATTGTTGCATTTTTGTATTGCGATATATTGTGACACGATATATTGTTACACCCCTACTGTTTATTCATGTGAAGCTGCTTTGTAACAATCTGTACTGCATTAAACGCTATATAAATACATGTGACGACGTTCTGTTACTTACAATGATAAACTTCTGTCTCTCTTTCTGAAGTTTCAGAAACTCCTCCACAGTCAGACTGTCCACTGCCTTCTTCAGCAAGATAAAATCACAGGAGGAAGAATGTGTTTTATGCTCTTTCCTGATAATACAAGAAACACACAGCACATAAGGAACAAAATGCGCATTAGGGGGGCTGATGACATTTATTAAATCAAATAACCCTGACTTGAAATCCGGGTCTTATTGCATTACAGAGACAAAGCCTCCCTCAGATCTATAATGCAGTAGTGGAAAGTTTAAAAGACACGGACTCACTCAGGGTCATCCTCAGGTTCCCATCCTTCCAGCTCTTTCAGACAGAAGAAACACTGAGCTATATCTGGACTATTCTCCGACGGGGTGTGAATAAATCCAGCTTTGGCCATCTATAGAACAAAAAGGCATGTATAAAGCGGAAAACAGTGCATTTATTTTTTGTAGCACCTACAAAACAAATTCCTGGCCTTATTGGATCAAAGGGTTCACTCACATTTTCTGGAGTGCAAATGCAGCCCTCTTCAAACGGCCACCCAACGAATGTTTGAAGTCTGTTCTCATAAAAGTACATTTTGGTCTGGTCGTCACTACCAAGATCCATTTTCTTGAAGATGGAGAGTGATATTAAAAGTAAAAAGAAAAGGAACGAGATACTCCAGTGGCTTTCTTGTTATGATCGTTTCTTCCGGTTAAAGTTTAAAATTTAGAGCGCGAGTTTTGATTGGCTACAGGGCGTCACACTTCCACGCATGCGCAGATCGGTGTCTAGCTCATAAGTGTTGCACTTTTGTTAATCACAGGAGGCAGTTTTCATGGGTTTTTTTTAGTGCGTGATCACTGCTCACATTACTGAATGGAATGTATGATTAGGATGTATCTATGTGGGCATACAGTTTTTATCTGTGTACAGATACTCAGAGAAACAGAAAAGTGCACTGTTGCAAACGTTATATCTGGAGATGCTTAAGCTATGGAGGACATAGGGTCTTTTTACTGCTCAGAAATGAACACTTTCTAACCACAAGAAACATGAGTTTATATTATTACTTAATTGCCACTCTTTACACAATTAATGGTGATTTGTGTCTGCATATAACCCTTATAAAACGTATATGTCATTTTTATAGGCTATAATAATAAATAGGGTCTCCTTTAACCATTTGCCTAAGCACAGCTATAGGGAATGTTCTCAGAACTTTCTGAATGTTCTCAAACGTTCTGGTTTGGTTCTCTCAAAATTATGAGCAAATATTGTTTGATTAATGTTAAGAGAACGTTCGCTCAGAGATATCTGATCTTTAATAATGTTCTCTCAAGTTCTAAACATGTTAGCACAACAACTTTTTTTACTACAAATTTGTACATTTGTCTAATGTTTTTTTAAAATGTTACGGCTACTTGTTTCAGAACATTTAAAGTAATGTTCCCATAATGTTTGCAAAATTATCAAATTAAATATTCCCTTAACATTCACATGCCCACCCAATAGCCTAACTTTTTCATAATTTAATGCAAAATGTTATTTCTCTGTAAAGCTCGTGTTCTGAAACATTAGTGTACCTCCAGTTGAGAATTTTTGGGTTTAATTTTTTTATCTTATCGGCTGCAGCTTCCAGCAGTTCATTTTTCAAAACAGAGCTCTTAACAATACAGTGTTCTCTCTGTCGGTAGCAATACTGTGGAAAGGCACAGCAGCAGCAAAACACTGCTTGCCTGCATGAGACTCAATTCTGATGCCTCGGCAGCCAATTACGTAAATTCACAGCAGAAACAATGCATTTATTTTAGTAAACCCAGGTTACTGTAAATGTAGGCTAAATGAGATTCATTCCTTCAGAGTTAAGAGACAGGATTTTAATTTGTAAAACCTTTCCAGATGGTGGTAAGCAAGAAAAAGCAAATAAATCACAATAGGGAATAAAATGAATTTAATCCTGGTACATTTATTTTTGGTGAGATGAAGTAATTACTGTATTCTGTTCTATCCATGGTTGCTTGGCTTTCCTGTCAGTTGCCATGTAAGCTTAAAGAAACAACAAGAAGAGTTCATTTGCCAAGCCTATTTCTATGATTTGTATGTCCATATAATACAAACACAGCAGTCTGTAAGCCCAGAGAATAAAATAAGCTTCACTGGAGCTGATAGACATTGACATGGTAACAAATAGCATGAAAAACAAGAAGATAAAGGGTTTAAAAAATAGTAATAAAGAAAAACAGCAATAATGAATTTCCATGTGTCAATTTGCAAACGATCAGATATGTTAGAAGTGATTTGCCAAAATAATAGCATGCTATGCAAGACTTATGCATGATTATTACCTCACACAGTTTTCATAACAGTGCAATAGTGAGCTGATACAGATAATGATAAAGGTTTTTGTCATGTTTGTATTTTTCTAAAGGCTCATTTTGTATAGGACTATAAATCAGAAACGGTAATGAATACATGCGTAATACTGAATACTGACTCTACATTAAATGCTGATTGATGGGAAACAGATGTCCGGACATTAAACTGTACCAATTTATTTTCTCACATCTGTACATCCAAGAGTTTAACACAGGTGAATGACAGTTCCTTAAATGTCCACATGGTGTCAGTATTCCCAGAGGGAAGAGCTGTCTGCATTCTCTCCGTCTCCTTTCAGATTGCCTCCTTGGTCTCCTCGGAGGTATTTGCCGTTTTTGTTCCTCATAGCTATCCGTCCATGCTCTAAGAACTCAAAGCAGAAATCTTCAGGTGTGTCTCCATCAGAGCACACCAAACCACTGTTGGACACATACCAGAATTTTCCACCAGCACCTGTAGGAAAACAATACTGGTCAGCATCATTTAATAAATGACTTGAACCCTGGTTAATTCTGTGTTCATAAGCACATGACAAAAAATGCAAAAGTGATACAAATTATATTTAAATATTATTTACATATTTAAAACCTGTTAACTGTCAGCCTCCATTTTGAGCATAGACGTGAAAATGCACAAATGCATCTGAACTTCATAAGCTGTATTTCATGAATGCTTTGGATTAAGAGCTAAGGTTAAAAAATACACTCAGCAGATTATTGCAGAAATAAAAGTATGGAAAAAGACATAGAAGCTTCAGTTTACTGCAAAGCAAATGTACTGAACTAAAAAAAATTGATTTGATACAAAATACATATTTTACAAAATAACTTTGATTCTAATTGCAAGAAAATCAAACCAAATTGAGTCCCAAATTTGAAGTTGATATCACAAAAATGTAGGTTCCTGTGAGATTTTGTCACTACTCTCTCACCCACATTCCATTGATTTTTTTATGTTTTCTCCTGTCAAATTAAAGGCACAATATGTAAGATTTTTGCATTAAAATATCCCAAAACCAGAACAGTTTTATATATTTTGCGCACTTTTGTACTTACATTATCCAAAATTATCCATTATCCAATTTCCAACAAATGTTTAACTGCCATAGAAACCATTTCAACACAGTCTCAACACAGTTTTTCTCAACACTCTTTTTCAGTCTCATGAAAAAAATGGGGAAGTAATAGTTTTAGCATCTAGCACGACACTCTGTTGTTGTTTCGCACAGTTGTCATGGACCACAATTATTCGTTATTGTTTGCAGCAGGTTCTGTCGCCTGATAAAGTTAATCAAATGACCCAATAAGAGGACAAGAGGAGAAATAAAGCGAGGATCAATATCGGTCTTGCATTTCCAAGATGGAGAGAGCTCAGGTTTAACATTGTTTAACAAGTCTGGTGGACAAGTCTATGGCAGTGTAATTAAACATTATGTGTTGAATAGTAAGTCAGCCTTTTTGCAAATGCTGTGGGTATGTTCAAATGTACTTTTAGTATGATTGTTTTGAACACGTAAAGCTGCGCTGCGTTACCCCACCATTTAATTCGACAAATCATGTGATCAAACGTAACGATTATAAAACTTTATTTCATTACCTCATCCATGAACATGATTGTGATTCCCGTCGGATTGATTTCCATCGGCAGTGAAGGTGAAGACGACAACTCCCATCATTCCACGCTCTTTCACAGCTTCATCAAGCTACGCCTTTGTTATTGTTTTAAATATGCGACCTCTAGTGGTGAAAATTACATACTGTGCCTTTAATACTTTTCTGTCACAATGTCACTTCTTTCACAAAACAGTGGCCAAGTATGGAACCTTAAGTCTCAGACCTTACCAAAGATATGTGTTTTGTCAAGATTAGAAAAAGATTTGAAAAGAGTTTGTACAATTTGAAACATGAGACTGCCCACTAGGGGGAGGAGCCTGCTAAACATTTTTAGGGGGGATGTATTTTATAGGCCAAAACCCAGAAATGAGTTAGCATTTTAGAACTGAAGTGGTCGTCCTGTTCTTTGAACAGGTGTTTGGTTAAATGTTTGAAATAAGGTCCATGTTGAACACAAGCTCAAGATATTTTCACTTTATTTTACAATATAAATCAGTAATACCCTCTTCTTGTGATGTTTTTAAAAAGCTTTTACTTGTCCTGAAAGCTGGTTGCTAACAAGTGGCTAAATGGGACTACAGAGGTTGTCGGGACATTAAACATCATCAAGCCGAACAGGTAAACTCCTCTACTCACTACTCCACCTTCACAGCCTTGCTGTGTTTATAGTCGTGAATCTTGCTCTTGCAAACTAACTCGAACTTTCAGGGAAAATGTTGATGTGTCATGTGATGAGTCATGTGATGATGTGACTATTGTGTAGTTTGGTTATAAACACAAACCTGCCGAAAGCTTAAAAATTCATTAAAGTTGTGTTTATTTGTGAAGATTATCACGATGAACAAAACATGTAACAATAATGAGCTTTTGTTAGTCTCAGACTTTATTTTCTGCTATAATCCAGAAGCCAATGGAAAAATCCTATTGGGTTTTTGTTGAGGGAACCAGTGTGATGCAACTTGGCCTAAAAAAATACATCATCCCTGCAGCACTCTACAGTAACACAATGTCCCGTCATCAGGACACTGACAGTTAACAGGTTAAATGTTGAATGGTGCATTCCTCTTTTTTGTCTTAGATTTGGTATATTTCACAATATTGTATTCTAGTTTTATGGTTTTAAGAAAAATACTGTATGTTTTTAAAGGTAAACAATTCCAGCTGGTTAATTAAAAATGCTTTGACATTTCTGACACTGATTACAATTAATATAAGTCATTGCCAGAAGCTTTTTTTGCCCTTAAATCAATTTCCAGGAAATAAAAGCTGTTATTTGCTTTCCAGAAAGCTGCTTTTGGATCTATTACAGGAAACACAGAATACAAACAATTGAAAATGTGGCTGAAGTAAAACTCACCTTTAATCTGGTATGCGCCATCATTGAACTGCAGTGTAAATATGTCATACACTGAACGATTGGCGTCCAGTGTATTAGAGTTCTTGTGGTGGCATACATAACCATTCTCTCCCCTCAGGATCAGAATAGGCCTATTGATCAGCTTCAGAATAAACTTCTCATCCTCACCTGGAGGAAAAAACAGGGTGGTATACATATTTCAAATAACTTTTTATTTGAATTATATATATATTTTTTTGTGGGTAGCATCATGTATGAACTCACCCACAGAGTCACTGACTGCAGAAAGCTGGCCGTTTTTCTTAGTGCATACGTATTTTCCATTGCTGGCTCGCAGTGCCACCCGTCGACCGAGCCACACTATGTCAAACATGGTGTTGGCACCGCTGCACACAGTGGGAGATTGTACGTATTAGTGTTTATAATGTCATGTCAATGTCATGTCATGTCAATAACATGTACACCCACAGAAAACAGGAGAGAATGAGATGGCTTCATTGTTACTGTGTTTTGGATGCATTTACCAATAGTTACATAATATCATTTTTGCATAGCTCATAAGTGAAAGAGAATTAATAGCAGAAAGTCTGAAAGTAAAGCTAAATCTTACGCTTCAGTAGCTGTTGACTGGATGCCTCCATGAGAGACAAGCGTCCAGTAATTCCCTTCATTAGTTCTGAATTTGCATTTTCTTGTGTCTTTATCAATTTCCATTTGAAACGTCTCCATGTCCGTCTCATCGTCCTGATTGGCTGAGACACTCACTCCTGTTGAAGCACATAAGACAAACACAACTTGTTTTTAATTTAAAATGGGAGAACTGTACATTTTTGCTTATTCAGAAAATGTTTAGAATAAAGTTTGAAATTGTGCCTCAAACATATTAGCAGTCTTACTTATTTGACATGTTAGAAGTCAATACTTGTCTCAATTAAATGATTTAGATCCACTTTTACTAGAAGTTCATTAAGGTTGTAAAACTGTAACAATATCTGAAAAAGCTCCTTAAGGTCAATGTATATTTTTTACATGCACATACATTCCTGTTCAAAAGTTTGAGGTTCGGTAGGATTTTTAAAATTGTTTTTGAAAGCAGTATGTTCAACAAGGCTGCATTTTGATAAAAATACAGAAAAAAACAGTAGCATTGTCAAATATTTTTACAATTTAAAATAACTTTTTTTATTTTAATATATCTTAAAATATAATAGAATAGAATAGAATAATTAAATATATATATATATAATATAATATATATATAAAATCGGGGAAAAATATCGAACCTTTCATTGAAGTAAAAGAATTGAAAGTGGGGGGGTTAATCACATTATGAAATAAATGTTCTTCTCCAAAACAAGTTGGCCACAATTATTGGCAGCCCTAGAAATTTTTACGAGTAAAATATCTCTGAAGTATATTCCCATTAATATTTAGCCAGGGTGACTAGGAACATGAAATTGTCCAGCTATGACTTCTTGTTTCACAGGAGTTTAAATATGACGAATACACAAAGGCCAAATTCCCTTAATCATTCATCACAATGAGTAAAACCAAAGAATATAGTTCTGATGTGCAGCAAAAGATTGTTGAGCATCACAAAATAGAAAGTGGCTGTAAGAGAATAGCTAAAGAATTGAAAATCCCCATTTTGACCATCAGGGCAATAATTAAGAAGTTCCAGATGTTACGAATCTGCCAGGAAGAGGACGTGTGTCTATATTGTCTTTATGCACGGTGAGGAGGAAAGTTTGAGTGGCCAAAGACTCTCCAAGGATCACAGATGGAGAATTGCAGAGATTACTTGAGTCTTTTGGGTCAGAAAGCCTAAAAAATATATCAAACAACCCTTACATCACCACATGTTGTTTAAGAGGTTTTCAAGAAAAATCCTCCTCACTCCTCCAAAAATACACTCATATTCAGTTGTCAGACACGACTGGAACTTCAAAAGGGACCTGGTTCTGTGGTCAGATGAAACTAAAAAAGGGCTTTTTGGCAGCAAACCCACCAGATGTGTTTGGTGCAAACAGGGATAAAAAGCACCCCATGCCTATAGTTAAATATACTGCTGGATCTTATATGTTGTGGACCTGTTTTTTTTGCTGGAGGCCCTGGACATCTAGTTCAGATAGATGGTATTATGGATTCTAGCAAATACCAACAGATAAAAAATCAAAACCTGACTGCCTTTGCTAGAAATCTAATAATGGGCCGTGGTTGGATCTTCCATCAGGACAACGGTCCAAAACAAACATAAAAATCAACACAAAAATGGGTAACTGAACACAAAATGAAGCTTCTGCCATGACCGTCCCAGTCCCCTAAACTGAACCCTATAGAAAATGATTGGGTTGAACTGAAGAGAAGAAGCACCAACATGAACTTGTGAATCTGAAGGATCTGGAGAGATTCTGCATGGAGGAATGGTCTCTGATCTCTTGTCAGGTGTTCTCCAAACTCATCAGGCATTATAGGAGAAGACTCTGGAAGCTGTTATCTGGCAAAAGGACATTCCAAAAAGTATTTAATAAGAGGGAAACAATAATTATGGCCAGCTTTATTTGCAGAAATGCATTTATTTCATAATGTGATTTACCCCCCACTTTCAATTCTTTTACTTCAATGAAAGGTTAGATTTTTAGATATTTTTTTTTTAAAATATAGTCATATATTAAAAATAATAAACTTTAAGTTTACTTAAAACTGCTGAATTTTACCTAAATAGAAGTATTCAGACTTTGAATATTAGAACATTATACCGCATGCTTTTCTAAGTACATTTCAAACGCATCAGCTTAACCGAGATGGCATGTGTTTGTCCTGAACTTTCCCCCAGTTTGGAATCCTGAAGTGAGACAAAGCACCAGCATGATTAACTTCACTGCCACGCACGACAGGCATCAACCTGATTCTGAGTCCTGTTCTGGCGCAATGTCTACAACGGACCATGTTTATTTAAGACTCACATCTATAGTTAATGGAGCCCAAACATGTCACTCGGCTGTCTATAAACATCCTTTATATCAATACAAGATTACTGTTGTTTTGAAATGAGGAGGTTTACTCAATTAGTCACAATGACAGATCCATTCCAAATCACTGTATTATTTGTAACATTAACATTTACACAACAAGACCACTGGCTGAGGTCTGAAACATTTTTCATATCCAAGCCATTAATCATAAGCTATTGGGTTGAGTAACACATGTAGACTCTGTGTGTTTCTATAAAAAACCTTGTGTGTTTTGCTCTATGTACCTAAAGTATATTCATGCATGTATTTTGTTACTGGCAAACAACAAACATCTTATTTCTGACTGTGCATCTGAATTATCATTCAGTGCAGTAGGGCAAAACCACTTGTGATTATATCTTTCTCCTTGCACCGATAAAACCGTGGCATAGAAACCATGACCTTGGCAGGGCCAGAGGCTTCGCTGCACCCTGCTGGGTTTCTATGCCAATTAGTCTTGGGATTGTTTCATGGCATTCATTAGACTAAAATGTAACGCATACTGTAGCTTTGTTCAAGAAACATCTTGAAAACAGAACACATGACCTGAAGTCATACAGTACATGAGAGTACTTGTTTACTTGTAAGTGGCAAAAGTATGGTCAGACAATTCAAAATTTGTTGTAAATGTAGGTTAATAAGTTTGAGTTTTCAAATGCTATTTCTGGCACTGAAATGGAGAAAATCCATGTGTCTGTCTGTCTGTCTATCTATCTACAAACAAATTTACCCTTGGGTATTAATGAAGACACCTTGACAGACACACACACACACACTACTTAAATGTTTTTAAAATAAGTATTTTCTGCTCCGAAGCTGCATTTATTTGATCACACTACAGTAAAAACTGTAATTTTGTGAAATATTATTACAATTTGAAAGAACTGTTTTCTATTTGAATACTTTTTAAAATGAAATTTATTCCTGTGATGCAAAGCTGAATTTTCAGCATCATTACTCCAGTCTTCAGTGTCACATGATCCTTCAGAAATCATTCTAATATTCTTATGACACCGTTTTAAAAATTATTAAAAAAAACTGAAAAATACATATAAATTAAATGTGTATAGAACTAATTTAAAATGATAATAAACATTTAAAAAATATAGAAATTAAGTATAAATAAATAAAAAGATGGTATTTCTCAACCTAATGTATGAGGTCTTCAAAGGCTTTTGATGAAAAGAACAAACATAATTTAAGTGTAGTAGTGCAACTAAATGATTGAATTACATGATCTCAACCAAAACAGACGACAACGTGCAAAATGCGTTTAAAGGATTGTAATGGCTAAGGCTCAAAGTGGATGTATCCGAAAATATCCCTTGATCATTTTCTTAATCCTTTAATAGGCCAGATCCTGCACCTTACCCCCTTCTCCCTCCACCCTTCCATCCTTCCTGCCCCTCCCTTTCTCATGCTGCAACCTCTCCTAATTCTCAGCATGCGAAGAGACACAAAGCTGCACCGTAGGGCCCAGTAAGCAGCTTTTTTTGAGTAGCGTATGTACAATCCTCCAGTTCCGAGGAAAACCAGTCGGGAGGCTGAAGTAATACCATTGTTTCGACGGGACTCTGCAGGGCTCCTTAGACACGCTGGGAAAGAAACCAGGCCTATCAGCAGAATCTGTGGCCATCGATCACTCCACCGTGGAATGCCTTTTTTTCTTTTCTTTTTTTGCAATATGATTTAGGCTATCCATGTGTGCTTGTGTTTCTCTCGCCGCCTGTCACTTTTTCTCACACAGCATGGACTGTGTGAGAAAATGATTTTGATTTTATACAAATCATATTATTTTTACAAATCATAATGGCTTATCAATAGACACTATATGGTCGTCCTTTGGAATTGGATTCTATAATCCAATTCCTAATGGCTTTAAGTGATAGAACATGTGGTATGCATGATTAAGACAATAATGAGAACACAGCGTTAATGTATTGTCTGGGTTGGAACCAAAGCACAACTACCAGCCAAAGTCGCCAAAACAAAGTCTAATCAAGACAAAATCAGGGATAACGAAAAAGAAACAGCTTCAGATGTTTCTTTTTCTCAGATCAAACCTCACTCTGCTGCGGCGGTTTTCATTTCTGCGGCCCGTTACACTTTATTTTCCAATTTCACGTCTGACTCTGCTTTAGTTTTGCACCAAAGATAGAAGAACAGAGGCCAGCTGGGGCAGGACACTCTATCTCCTCTGTTGATCATTCCTCATCCACGGCATTGTGATTACTGAGCTCAATCCTGAACTCCTGCGAATGACCTCACTCCCATCACAGAATGCTCCCTCTCAATTTACCAATCCATTTCTGTGGAATGTAACAGTACCCAGAGACAGCGAGAGGACCTTCTCAAAACTGGGGCAAGTAGATCGCTGCATGCGTACCAGGTCAAATACCTATCGGAGAACACAAAAGATGCATGGGAGAACACTACAAAAGGTGCATGTTTTGGTTTAACATGCATGTAGTATATAATGGTGTTCAAAAGTCTGTGGGTACAATGACAATCTGGAAAAATTGAAAAAGAAATATAATATAAATATAATAATAAAGCTCTAGTGCTGCTGTCACTAAAGCAGAAAGTGGACAAACTAAAAAGGAACATCCTGAACCTCATTTTAACATTTTGATTCAACTTTTAGTCATGTTGATATTATAATTTGTCGTGACATTTTTGTTTTATTAAATTATAAAAATACAAAAAAGAAGCATTTTCACTAGCGGTCCCAGACTTTTGGACCCTTACACAAGTGAAGATGTCTACTTAGAAATATTTGGCCCACATTAAAGCAGTGATCTCCAAATGTACCAAGACAGTCACTCTGAGATTAATTTTTAATGGTAAAGTGATGCCACAATCCACTGTCTTTCATTTTGTTAGCTTCTTTCTTTCTTTCTTTCTTTCTTTCTTTCTCAATATCTCTTTGTGCTCATCTTCTTTTCACCTTCCGGACCGGATTAGAATGCTCCAGGGAACACTGTGGAGGTGATGAAGAACATGGTAACAGATCCACCCGCCTGAGTGCATGCCATCTTTCCGACTCAAGAATGAAAGCCACACAACATGCATGGAGCTACTGCATAAAAGTACACCACAACCAAACTAAAGTGATAAACATCATATCTTGGCTAATAATAGTGATATTTCTAAAAAACTGCTGTGCAGTGTCACTACTCATTATTGATTAAAAGATCATCTGTGAGTTTGTGTTGTGTCCCAGGGCGAGAGGCCTGGGGCTTAATGAACGTCAGACCTGCAGAGCTGATTGGCAGTCCTGTCTGAAGTCATCTCTGGTTCCCTTCATCATGTAGAGACTCTCTAAAAGAAATGAACTGCTTCATCCATTAGCAGAATCACTTTACCTAATTGCTTTTTGCACAGAATGAATGTGCAATAGATGGGGAGAGATGCTTCTTGTTCATTAAGAACAAATGTTCCATCTGGCCTGTGTCATTTTCCTCGTCTTTTTTCACCCATAATGAAATGGGTTTTTTTTTTGCCAATATGTTGATACTTCATGTTTCTTAATGTTGAATCGACACTGAACCATTTGAAGCAAGGGAAACACACTGTAGGACATTAAGAGTTATAATGTGTGACTCAAACATCTCACCTCTTAATTTTGATTACAATCCAGAGATTTTAGCTATGGCTTCAGATGCTAACATTTCAGACCTCACAATTTAGGATCTGTATAATAGCTGCCTTGTAACCTCTTTAGCTACTAAAAGTAAATAATTTTCTTTGTGCTCTCAATTGGCTCCTGGTGCACAAGCTTTGCTACCACAAACTTTTCAGATGGCATTAAATAACTCTATCCCATGGGTAAACTAAACTGACAATACAACATCATGTCCTCCCCAGGGAACTGCTGCTAAAGTCGTTGATTTATGATCTTTTTACAATGACAAAAAAGCAATACCGTTCACCTGTCCACACCCATAATGCATTATGTGTCTATTCATTGGGATTTTGTGCCTGATATTTCTTCCTCCTGCCTGTCTTGTTCTCCTTTCTGCTGTATACTTTCACACTCCATTGTCCCTTTCCCCCCATTGGTTTTTTCCCCCTGTCGGGCAGAACCCAACTGCTCCTGAAGGACTCTCTGATTTGTGTGTCCCCATTGTAGACCAGCACATTGCATGGTCCACAGATAAAGAAATGCGGCGGAAGGCTTGTGTTTCTGAAAGCAGACTCCACCATCATTGAAATGCCCCTGTCCACTCAATTATTTATCACACCTCACCACTAGTGTGTGCATGCGTGCATGTGCTTATATCAGAGCATCGTGGTCCTATTTTGTTATATAAAAGCACTGGCTAAAAGTTTATCACTCTGTGAAAAATATGCGTATGTCTGTGTGTATCTGTGAGAATGAGAAAGAGTGTAAGACCAAAAGAGAGAGAGAGAGAGATGGATGAGTGTACTGGAGGGGACAGGATATGTTACTGACCCAGCTTACTATGGTGGATATTCAAAGCCATTCAGTTTCTCCAGTAATTTATCTATTGCAGGTGGCTCAAAATGCTTACCAAGAGCTCTGCACTGGAGATAATGGATAATGTTCCAGCATGCAAGATTTACATTACAGAACTTAGTTGCTCAGTCAAGACAGGAAACTACAATTATGCAGTGTGTTTGTTAGCAGAGCACATGGCCAGAGAATAAAAATCGGCTATGTCTGGCAGATTAATATTGGCCAACTCAGCTGAAAAGACAGCTGCCATATATTATTTCTGTGAGGTCACGCTCATGGGTGTGACTCAGTGTTCACCTGCTTTCCAGGCTAGTTTCCATAGATTTGACTATGTGTGCATAGTTTGCCATCCAGCTGCAATTTTGCATGCAATTTATTTTCATGCATCGGTATGCTTGCATATAAAACACTAATGGGGAGCAAGACTGATAGCACAACAGTGCAAGTTATGCTCAGAATGCTAAAATCAAGTTGTTTAGCGTATTATTCAATCTGAAAATTAAATTTTTCACTGAATCTACAATTGACATTTACATGCCTGCACTCCATAATCTAGCTTTCTATATCTGGTTACCCAAGAGGTATTAAAAGTACTTAATAGTTGTAATGAGGACTCACATCTGTTACACAAGTCGCCACAGGAGTGCTAAGGGAGAGGGACAAACCTTACAGTATATTGATAGTTCCCTTGAATCTCCTTAAAGGAATAATTCACCCAAAAAAATTTAATCTGCCATAATTTTATCACTCTCAAGCCATTCCAAATCTGTATGACTTGCTTTCTTCTGCAGAACATAAAAATATGATATTTTGAATATTATGTTTTTGTCCATACCACAAAAGCCAGTTTGGTCCAATATAACATTAGACCCCACTGATTTTCATTTTACAGACAAAAACACTGAGACAAAATATCTTAGTGTTTCACAGTATAAAAAAGTCATGCATATTTGGAAACAACATAAGAGTTTTGCGGTAAACTGTTATTTAATTAACTTTTACAATATTTTAAAGATTGTATTCACTAGATTCTACAGCAGACAAATGAGGCTGGCCACTGATGATTTCAGAAGCATGTGGTCCTCCTGTAGGGAAATGTCAATAGAAATTCAACCAGCACCACTTACCTTGTCGGATGGAGACAAATCTGTTGTTGGCGGCCTGAAACACCACTTGCGGATGGCTTTCCTCGAGATCAAACAACTCGTCTTTGCCAGGTTTGGAGCAGCGTCCAGAGCGCAGAGTTCCAGTGGGCCCCATGGGGGTCAAGTACTTCCCCTCACAGTCCTTGAAGGCCAATTTGCCTGATTTTAGTTCTAAGGTGTAGCCTGTCCCACGGCCATTTTCAGAGGACAGTTTTCCGTCGTTGCTCAGGAAACGGCTGTCACTGGTCTTTAGACAATATTTGCCGTCCATGTACACAAGAGTTAGAAGAGCATCCACACCCCAGGGGATGTTGCTGTCCACAGCAATCTCTCCCTCTGGAGACGCTAGGTGGGCATAGCGTTTGCGGGCCACACTGAGCAGATTTGCCTGTGGGTGCAGGGCCAGGTGCATGGCCCATAGTTCTGCCTCGCCAATGGTCTGAGCGAAGCAGGACAGGTAGTCCTCCGAACCTCCAAAGAAGCGCAGATATGGCTCGGACTGCAGGGCCCAGCGGCCGTCTGACTGTGCCACAATCAGAAAGCGGCAGTTGCTCTCTTTGGTCTCAGCCTCACAGCTCACCTTGCCATCTTTGTCGGAAGCCAGGTAGCGACCCAGGTGACTGCGCAAGTAAACCACCTGACCATCCTGCTCATCATGCTCTAGAGTCCAGATCTGCTTCTTCTTGAGACTTGGAGCTGAAGCATTCATCTTGAAGCCGAAGGCCTCCGCTGTTAAATAGCGATTCTCATGATTAATAAGCCCGAATTGTAGCTTGAGGGCTTTACTGCCATTGGAGGGCATCCTGGCTTACAACCCAGATGGAAGCCAGAGACTGTTGAAGGTCCAGAGAAGAAGCTGATCAGCCTGTAGACTTACAAAGTTAGCTCTCCTATGTGTCCTGATTAATTTGCTTCTTATGGGGAAGAGTAAAGTGAAGTCCACTTCACTATAGACTCCTTAGTGTAGCCTACTCTCTTCAGATACAGGCCTTAACTTTCTTTATTAGGCCTAAGTTCCTCTTCTAGTTTTGTCCCTGGTCCTGGCCTCTCCGCTCGGTAAAAACAACGTCTTGCTCCCCGGAGAGCTTGCAGAGGCTCTGGAGATTTTTTCCCTGTGTTTCCTAATCAGATCAGATTATAATCAGGAGGACTCAACACCTCAATCCAGAGAGCTGCTGACGTCACCCTGATCCCAACGGTTCCTTTTCCTCTGCACCTCTTTCACCCGCTTTCTTTCTCATTCCCTTTCCTTCTCAATTCACCTGCATCTCTTGTCCTCTTCATTGGCTGCCTTTGAGATTGTGGGACTACTGATCTCTTAAAGAGATGCTGCTCAAGACCGAGTCACACGGTTTTACTTCTTCTCGATGCCTTAGTCATCTCAGTCCTTCAGTCTGACATCTGATTGGTTTGTCTCCTCCTTGTCCTCTTCTAAGTATTTTTACTTCAGTCACATCCTTAAGACATGTGCATCCATTAAAAAGACACATCATTCTCCTCCGAGACCTTGAGAAATAGAAGCATGTTAGTGTGCAAGGTGCCCACTAAGATGTAAGGCCAGCTTGTCAACAAATGGCACATGAAGTACAGTGCAGCTTTTCGGGTGTACTTCGACACCTTTTCTATCTCCCTTTCACCTGTTGTCCTATCCTCTTATGTTTCTTTTTATACGTCCTTTCTCCTCTTTTGCTATATTGGACGTATTCTTACACTAGAGACCCTTTATGGAGGCCCAGTAATCCACCCGTTCTATAGTGCTCCTGCCTTTGTCCTCCTCCCCAGTCTCTAACTCTTTGCTGATGGCGCTTTGACACAAAGCTGGGTAACCAGAGCCCTCCCCCAGCACCAGTGGTAGTGGCCTGAGAGGGGGATCGGCTTTCCAGTGCACACTCAGGATACAGTTACATGACTTCTCTGATTCCGAGCTCGGTTGGTCATCTTTATTACACCAATGTGCATATGGGTGTGTGAGTGTAGGTGGAGGTAACAAACAGATGCTTATTCAAATATCCCTGACATGTAGCCATTGAAGACCAAGTCACTGACTGAAAACATCTCTCCAGCTCTTTTCCAGTCACATAAGTGGTTTGCTTAGCATTTCACTGGCTGTGTTGCCTCATGTTTGCGTAATGCTACACATATTGTCGATCCATTTCAAATCCCAAGCATGTTTGTTCGAAAACCAGTCTCCACCACAGGCCCCTAATCTGCCTTTCAATGATCCAACTCTTTTATTAGACCAATCTAATCCATAGCAGCCCCAAACCCCTCCTCCTCTCCTTGGGCGCGTCTTGGACACAGAACCTTCCATCTGTCGGTGACTGACCGCGTATGGGACAAGTAAGCCTGAACCACACACACATATTCACACTCATCTAAGCATAGGAACAATAAGACGTGCATTAACCGTTATTGGCTTTGGCAAATCTATCCTTTGTTTACATTTGTTCAAGATCCTCTAAGCAGATATGTTAACCTTAGACATGCACTATGAGCCTTACATTATTATTTACACTTACATTGTCATCAGAAGCTTTGATAATAAAGTAATGTACAATAAATTGCATATGTCATGTTTGAGATGTTACAGTGAGTAGCTAAAGATGTAACTACAAAATCCAGTACAGCACAACAGATGTGCTGTCAGTTGAGTACTTGTAAACCATTGTTTGACACCTTGGAGAAATCTCACAACAAAGACTGAGACAAAAATAATGTCCAATTAGGTTCAGAAAAAAGCTGAATTAACACACAAAATAAGTGTTTCTATATTATCAAAAATCAGTAATGATGGGAAGCATATTTGACCTTGTCGTCATAACCAAATCTCTCTTCGGCTTTCTTCAATGGGCTGAGAGCTTGTCAATTGCAAGTAATCCCTTCAACAGCCTGACTGACAGTTTGGAGCTTTGCTCTTTCAAAGAGAAAAGCTATCATGACCTGTGAGCCAGGTCAATTCAACTGACTACAAATACAGTAGCGCAGAAGCTCCCATTTAATCACCGACATTTGAATTAATGTATGAATTATGGTTGAATATATAGATCTCCAGATATATGAACTTGGTCATTTCTGTGGAAGAAAAATACAAATGAATTGTTAACAATATGGCTAATATGGAAAGCCCATGTTTCACATTACCTACCCATGGAAAACTTTCTGAATGAAAAGAACGTACTGGAATGTGCCACCAGAGGGAGGCAGAGTAACAGACATTTGCCAGAGATGGTGCAAAATATCACAAGAAAAGTTTACCTCTGTACTATAATCTGAAATATTTTACACCAATCAACATGGAAATGTCTGGTTTTATTTTCTACAAGGTCCCTGGTGTCCACGAGGAAGCCTAAAATCTTCCAAGAATTAACCACAATCAGGGACATAAACTGCAACCTAGTTTGCATTTTGGGCAATCATACTGCAGTAGAGAACCATCGTCTAAAGTTAAACAACATGAACAGGAAGTACATAACTTATTAAAGATAAATTATACATACACATTACCTGTCTGATTTCTACTACCGTGAAGTCATTGTTTGGGGCCGCCCCTCAGTATCATTTATACATTTAATTACAAGAGGAGTCTGATATTAGTATTATTTCAGCCCCCAGTCCCTACCCTAACCACAACAACACTATTACCACGTCTTTTATTTTTGTTGGTATTCAGCTCACAAGTATTCCCGTGGTCCATTACCTAAGTCGGGCATGACTCTACCCAACACAGTACTGTGCGTGTCCATGCATGAGTGTGTGCATGAGTGTGCTTATGTGTGTGTAGTGTGTCTGGTGCGGTGGTACCTCTTGATAGGCAAGCAGATGTTTTTGGGAGGCCAGCGCTGCCAGGTTGAGTCTGAAATGGTTCTTTAGAGACCATTACCCAGCTCCTCTGATGGCAGTCAAATAGCTATCATTACTACACAGCCTGGGGAGGGATCACGATTGTCAAAGGGAGAGAGAGAGAGAGAGAGAGAGAGAGAGAGAGAGAGAGTGAGAGAGTGAGAGAGAGAGAGAGAGAGAGAGAGAGAGAGAGAGAGAGAGAGAGAGAGAGAGAGGAGGGGAGGGGTGAAAGGAGAGAAAAAAGGCTTGAGTTTAAAAATGAACATTTCAGAGTTAACAGCCCCCCAGCTTTTTCTACCCTATTAACTGCAATGCTGCTATTCCCCTGCTCTGTCGGGAGCAACCCTGCCATCCCCAGTACCACCAATATATGTAACATCCTTCTTTCTTGCTCTCAGTCTACCCGGCCTCTTCATCACCCCTTTATTTTTATCCCGTCTCCCGCACTCTTCTCAACCTGTGATCTTTTCTTCCTCTTTTTCTCTCCTCCATCTCACCCTTTCCTGCTCAATCTCCTCAACTCTGAATTATACGTCCTTTGGTTTTGCAACCTTGTTATATCCTGTCATCAGAACAACATCATGCTCCAGTTAAGATGTGGCTGGGATAGTTTGCCCCAGTGTCCATCCCCTTTTTCTAGGACTCAGTTTAAATTAGGTATTTTAGCACGCTTTTTTTCCCTCCTTGAATTAATTATTTCTTCTTGTATTATTGCAATTTTTTCTTATAAAAAGTCTGTGTAATGAACAAATGTAAATTTAATGTAATCTTTCTTTATGTTTATCTATAGTAGCATAGAGTTTACTATTCAAGAACTAATATATTTTTTTATTGCATCACTACTTGTATTCGTTTTCTCCATTGCATTAAGCTTTGCTTTTATTATTCTCTTTTATAATTCATGTTGGATAAAATGTGTGCTAAATAAATAAATGTAAATTGAACTTTCTTTCTTCTTTTAGCACAAGTCATCTGAACAAAAATGGAGGAACCCAGACATGATCAGAAGAGTGTTGATGGCTGAAGATGCCACCCGAGGTTTAACGTACAGCTGTGGTAGCCATGCGGCTGGATGTGACCTCCTCGTCCACCATGGGAGCAGCTAAATTGTATGTCTGCTGCATAATTCATAAGGGGTAAACGGGAAAGAGCACCTTCAATCAAAAGCAGTCCTCGATCGGCCCTCTAGGTGTCACTATTGCTTTGCACGTCTCACCAGAGTCCCTTCTTAAGAAAATAAGAGATTAATGCTGGGTTTGTCAGACGTGGTGCCTCTGTGACTGTGAGCATGATGGGATTATACTCACTTGACTATTTTTAATCTTTGTTTTATAGCCCCCCTCCGCAAACGGGACCTTCCAGTCAAAGAAAGGTGCAAACAGGAGCCAAGCGGTTTAAAGCTGTATTAAAGGTGCTCTTAGTTTTACATATAAAGAAATAAAAAGCACTTTTAAGAAATAGCATTAACATGAAGTACAGCCACATGAAAAGACTTTAGTCATGTCAGTCTTCTAGAAGAAAAAAGCTGTTTTATTCTGCATGTAGTGGTGGGCTGGTTCCTCATGGGCGCTGCCATATTTTATTCACATAATTGACCAGGTTACTACTAATACTATAATAATGTGTTTATTTTATATAGTACTTTCATCCACTGCTCGAGGCACTTCACTAATCACAAGCTCAAGCAAAACAAGCCAACATACTAGGCTACAGACAAAACAAAACAACGAAGCGGCAGCATTTAGTGGCAAACTTCATGCTTCCAGGCCAATAGGTGTCAGTGTAAATCCTAAAGCACTGGAACTACTGAAGCAATTAAGTTAATTCTTGATTGCAATACACTAAATGTAAACAAAAACTTACTGAGTCCACCTTTCAAAACCTTCAGTGTAAGCTAGGCTACTATAAGTTTTTGGCCGCCTTTAGAATCAACAGTCATTTTCCCACGACTCTGTTGAATTTATAGTCAAAACGCAGGGGAGGACCGGCGCTAAATATTACCCTCAACAATTTGGTCTGTTGCCTTATTATTTCAACCTAGAATAGACATATGCTTCCTCCTCAATAGTGAGGTATTTTTAGATCCCACATCCGTCTATTCAATCAGACAGTTTATTTAAGAACATTTCATTTTGTGTGTGGGCTAATTGACACATCGGTATCAACAGGACCCATGTAAATTTCATCCTAATGTAATCAAGCTAATGGTTTATGGCCTAATGGATGCAGATTATAAAAAGAGGATGGATGTTTTATATACAATTTGCACCTAAACTTCGGGCCATTTATTTTGCTGACAAGAAAATGCTTCCCAAAAAGGGACTTGGATGAGGAATGCTTCATGAGGCAGTCACAGCAAAAAAACGTGTGGCAGGAATGAGTTAACAACGGAGATGAATAAAGACCTGTATGAAACTGCCAGCCAATCCGTATTGAGATTAACACTTAGGACCCAAATGATTGGCTAGAATGGATTCAATGCATGTTCGTTGATAAGTACAAGATTCCAGGCCCACGTGGGGGCTTTACCATTGCGGAGCTGCCATTGGCTGAGAAGACTTCGCGAAGCCCCTCCCCCGCCCCGTGATTGGCTTCACGCTTCTCTCCCTCTCTTGTTCGCAGTCTGCGGAAATACCCCTGCGCGAGTTGGGAGTCAGCGCGAGCGTCTTCGGCTCGTCGCTTCGCATCTATCAGAGAGCGCGTGAAACTAACACGGTTCTGACATTTGGTGCCGCACCTCTTAACAACCTTAATATGATTTCCTTTAAAAACATGATTATTAGATCTGATATTTAACTCTATCTTTTCCGCTTTTTTCCTGTCTGGAAACACCATACGTGTGTAGCCCGGGGTTTTATATTTCATCCAGCTTGTGCTGCAAGGAATTACTGGATTCAGATTCTCTCTCTCAGAGTTTATCTCATGCATCCCGTTCATTCTCGGCCAGTAACAGGTTATATTTTGTTGGCAACATACAAATTAGATGGGACGTTATAGAATGCATCAAACAGACGTGCGCCTGCAAATATGTTGGCCATATGAAGATCAGATCAGAAGCAGAAAAGTGCATATGTGTTTGGGAGTATTTACACATGGTTACTTCACGCATTGTTACTGATTGGACAGCCAGTGTAAAAGATGCAAGCAATCTGATCAATCAGTCAAGTGTAAATGCATCTAGTTCAGGCCAAATGTCTATAATATACCTGGAGAAACCCATCTGTTAATTTTCCCATGCATCTCAGTGGCACTTGCTCAGCTGGTGCATGACATTCTGCAAGCATGCACTTCTCATGGTAAAATGTCATGAAAATTGTGATGACAGATTTTTTTTTTTGAGGCAATCACCTGAACTTGCCATGTAGAGCGACAGGATTCGTTGATTCAACCAGATGGAACTGGATAAATATTCTGATATGTTCCAATCCACTCTGACTTCTGACCTGTAACGCTGCCTGAATCATAATCATACACTGTTCGTTCGACTGAGCCTGGTTTCTCACAAGTTTTTTTTCTCCATTCTGTCACCTGATGGAGTTTTAGTTCCTTGCCACTGTCACCTTTGGCTTTTGGCTGTTAGGGACACTTAATATTCAACAATATTATTGATCTGCCTGCATTGACACCATTATATGAGAACTGAACTGAGCTGGACGATGACATCACTGTTTTCTCCAGAGCGGCTATATATATATATAAATGAACAAAATGAATAACCTTTTTCCAACAAAAATAACCCTCACTGAACTTCCTTAAGCTGGACTATGACACTATTTTCTTCTAGATCTGCTGTAGGCTACAGCATAAACACACTTTGTTGCATTATTTTCCAGTTATCAATGTAGAGCTGCTTTGAAACAATCCGTATTGTAAAAAGCTCTATATAAATAAAGGTGACTTGACTTGACACTGTCCAAAAGCGAAAGACAAGGAAAATGTAATTTCTCACTTTTAGGAGTAAAATATGTTGTAAAATATCTACTATTACAATATACCATTTGTATATACTTCATCAGCATTTTTTTCAATTGGATGCATTTCAATTGGAGCATCACATAACCACCCAAATAGTTTTAAGGTGGTCTTTCACTGCCGTATCAGGACAACTTTACACTAAAAATGCAATGTGGTCAAATGCGTTTTCAACCACCTCCGAATGTGGTTAAAGTGGACGACTTGTTCACACCTTATTTACTATTGTCTCATCTGAACAGATGTAAACAGGGTTTTAGTCAATCATGTCTTTTCGCTTCCATGCCTGTCCATTATAGTGTTCACTCAAGCACCCACCCCCACAAACACACACACAAAACAGTATTATACTTACTTATGGTGCCGGTGGGATGCATGGCCTAAGGTTCACATGGCGATGTTTGCTGTGATGGTTGCCGTGGTGATTGTTCTTTTCGTACCAATGTCCAATAGGTACCAGGCTTGACACCATGTCTGTCCAGTGGAAATGGACCTTGCTGTAGATGCAGAAGACTTGATTATATCTCCGTCACATTCAAATGCACCCCTTCTCTTTCTCAGTTTCACCACTGTCCTTAGCAAGCATGCATGCATGCAATATGGGATGGTTTTATGATACATCATAGTCAAATGTTACATTATTGTTAAATCACATGCACAGTCCTATGACTTGCACAGCATAACACTGATGAGAATGCATGCACATTGGTGTAATTTACATCTAAACATATCCATTAAGAGAGACACATGACTTAAGATGCTTGGTCTGCCTCATTCTGAATCAGACTAGTGCACAAACACACAGTCTTTGCCCATGCATTATCCATATCCTGGCTCACACACTCGCACACACACACACACTCCCAGATGCTGCCCTGCTGTGATGCCTGAAGCTAAGCAAGCCAGCAAGATTAATAACGACCCCTGCCTCCCAAAAGGCAGGGCAAAAAATACACTGTTTGCAGAGGGTCGAGAAGGAGAGGGAGAGAGAACGAGAGAGAGACTCTTTTTGTTGGCAGGTTAGTGCCATTCACTACCTCTAACACTCACAGACCCTCCCCCTGGGGCCACCGACATGGATTAATGTGTTTAGTACAATTATTTCATTTATTACTGTCTGGGGCTTTTTTCAGATAAGAACATTTTTCAGGTTGCTAACCATTATTACCTCTAGGACTTGCCAAGCGCTGGGGATCGCGGTCAGAAGCTCCGCTCTTTTGTTAATGCTTCTGCTAGCATCTGTTTCACAGCTTCGCTACGAGATTGAGAGGAAGAGAGCTCCATCTTTCTCCTCCCGTACATTTTTTTCCCCCTCTTTCATTTACATTATGCCAAATCTGTACAATTTCAGTGTTTGTTAAATGTAGCACGTAATTCTTAGGACATTCCATTTTGTCTGACAAATCCTTTCTGCTATTCTCTATGTTGGATTCTTTTCTTTGCCTGTTTTAGCGGTGTAGTGTAGATTATGATTATGTGGAGCAGCTGTATTACTGCAGGATCCTCAGCAGGTAGTCCTATAGTGCTCACCGACCGGCTGCCACTCTGAATGATGATACCTGCTTCAGAGGGTGGCACAGTGCTTAATCTATCACCCTATAGGCTATCTGTCTGCGCTAGTTCTCCTCCTCCCATGCCTGTTTGTGTGTGTTTTCCTCCTCAAACCATTCCAGTATTTGGCCCTTGCTTCACTTATTGTGCATTGCTATAGTATAAGCTCCCTTAATATTCATTTATAGTTATCGAAGAGAAAAGTTCACTATCAAAATCGGACTGTGTAATCAACCATCTTATCAGCTTCAATGTGCCCGACTGATGAGCTGGTGATGAGAAGGTCTCCGGCCCTCTACCCTTCCCCCTTCATCCACATTTTTTCTCTTCGTCGGTCCCTTCTCCTCATCTCGGTTTCTTAAGGTGCCAAGGACCCTCAAATATTTTAATCACTTAAAGAGGGTATTATAGACCTTTTTTTTATATTGTCTCTAAGATAAATGTTAAGTGACAATTATGAAATAGTTGGCTTATTATGTTGTCACGGTTCTGAAGCCAAAGCAAACACTGTATTAATATTGACATTATCTGGAAAATATTTAACTTGTATTAAGCTGACACATTAGTTTACACACTATAAGAGTAATGTTACATGTATTTACCTTAAAAAAAAAATTTTTGTTAAAAACTAGGGCTGTCAACAATAAAATATTTGTGCTAAAATAATGATAATATGAAAAAATTAATTTGGCACGTAAAAAAATATTGCGATAAACATTTTATATAATACGTTTAACACAGTCTTTTATATCATTTTTTTTATTTTTTCAAAAAATTTCATAACCCACCTTGTAGACCCCAATTAGAAAACAACTGTTTAAAACCAAATTTGCGATAATACAAGAATACAATTCGGCAAAAATTGTTAAACATTTTAAATAATATGTTTAACACAACATTTGATAAATAATTATTATTATTATTTTTTCTCTTCTTGAACTTTCCAAAACCCACCTTGCAGACCCCCTGGTGAACCCCAGCTAGAAAACCACTGTTTTAAACCACAAAGAACACTGGGACGTTTCTACGGACACATCTCATGAGGTTTCTCACAATGCACTTTCTTAACGTGCTAAGGAGGGAAAAGAATGAGAGTTGTGTGAAAACAGGACATACTTTGAATGGCGATGGAACAGGCAGCTGGTGATTACGGGTGCAATGCTCCTCCCACTGGGTTGATGACATCACCAACACCATCGTTCACGATACTCGACCTATCATGGCGGTGTTACCATGGCACCTGCGTGGATGGCGCCCTTTCTTTGGGTCCTGAGGGGTAAGAGGGCACATCCAGTCGTCTGGGGGTCATCTCATCAATGTGTGTGGGGTCGTTTGAGGGGTAGAGGCGAGTGTTTGAGAAGATATGTGTGTGCGTATGTGTTTGAGTGATGATGGGATGATACTTTGTCCTGTAGCCCTGTTCTCTGGACCGTGGCCGTCTTTCTCTGGCGTTGATTGAACAGGGGGTCACTGATAATGAAAGACACACACTGCCGCCATCTATCTCCCTGTGTTGTTTTGAAGAACCCCCAAACGATTTGTCATGATCACCCCTCCCCCATTCCCTCTCTTTCTATCTCTCCATCTCTTGTCCTCCCCATCCTTTTCATTAATCACCCAGAAAAAGCCCCATCATATAACATTAGCTGCTTAGGGGTTATTCAGGGCCTGTAGAAACAGTTCCACTACTGTGCCAGGGGTATCATGGTCATTGGCATACTGTAGCATAATCCAAACGCTATAATTAGAGTTCTTGTTTTCATGCTCAGACAATAAAAACTGTTTACCCAGATGGCAGGAAGTCATGGCTTTTGCTCTGAATGAGGAAAACGGATTGCAGAACACGAAAAACAGGTATTTCCCAACAATGGAAACAATGACATGACACTCTTTCACCATCCTCCCCTGCATGATTAATATTCTTTTGCAACACACATTGCAAGAGCTGACTTGCTCAGAATGTAGCAGGACTTCAAATGCTGTACTGTTGATAATGAAATTCAAGGAATATTCCGGGTTCAGTATAAGTTAAGCTCAATCAACTGCGCTTGTGGCATAATGTTGATTACAACAAAAATGTATTTCCTTTTCTTTAAGGAAAAAAAAAGAAGAAGCTAAAATCAGGGTTAGAGTGAGGCCCTTACAATTGGGACCATACACAAAAATAAATAGTTAAAAATAAATTTAATGTTGTTTCAAAAGTATAGCCACAAGATCTAAACAATATGTGTTAACGAGTTTAGAATGATAAAATTGCTTACTAACATTTATTTGTGTAAAGTTATATCCAATTGTACAACTCGTAATGCCGTTAACCCCAAAACAACTGTAAAAATGATTATTTAAACAAGTTTAGAGTTCAAATAATACTTAAGTATTTTATAAAATTACAATATTTCACATTCCTGCCTCCCATTTACTGGCCCCATTTACTTCCATTGTAAGTGCCTCACTGTAGCCAAAAGTAAAAAAAAAAATTGTGGTAACGAACATTATGCTACATATCCTTTCGATTGAACTTGAACCTGAAATATTCTTAAATATAAACTGAAATATTCTCGATTTTTGCTGTTTTTTAAAGAAAGTCGATACAATTTTTTTGTGGTAATAAAAATTATGCCACATATACCGTCAATTGAACTTGTACTGAATCTGAATTATTCTTAAACATAACTTGAAATAACCTAGATTTTTGCAATTTTTTTAAAAAGAAAATGACATTCAAGTCGATTTTTTTTTTTTTTTTGGTAATGAACATTATGCCATAAATGCGGTCAATTGAGCTTAACTTGTACTTAACCCGGAATATTTCTTTAAAGATATGCGTTGCAAAATAACATCTGTGCACTCTGATTTTTATTTTCCGGAATGTCTAAGTGTTGTTCACTAATCCATATAACAGGATTTGGAATCCAATTGGTACAGCTTAAGTACAGTTTCACAACAAGGAATAGGCGTAGATTACATGCCAATGAAAAAAAAAAAAGAAAAAAAAAAAGCACATTCCTATTGTCACTAGCCCGTTTGCGTACTCCCACATGTACATCTGGCTCACTGTGCAACAGCAGCTTGAGATAATGACAAAGAAAACAAGCATGCCTTCAGCAGGACAACACATTTGCCTGGAGTGGACCTACTAGGGTTTTTCTGCTTTCCCCCACCTCCGTTTTCCTTCTTTCCGACTTGCTTCCTTTTTTCTTTTTCTTTCTCTCCAGGCCCAACGTCTGTCACTGTGAGGTAGATAGACTGCACTCGTGTCTTCTTGGGGGTCTAAATGCCACCTGGCACCATCCAAGAATGGGCCGATCTATTCTCATTTTCCCAGCATACGCAGGGGGGCCGGCGGGTACAGCAGGAGAGACGCTGCCTAGAATTCAACAGATTATGATGAGAAAAAAGGCTAATAAATAACGTTATGCACAGAAATGAACAGTCCGTTTTTTCATATGCATGTTCAAGTATTTCACATCACTACAAAAAAGGATTATTTGGTTATATCAAGGAAGCTTATGTTAGTCTCGACGAAAAAAAATTAAATAAAAAGATAAGATAAAATAATTCTCATAATTGTGACATAATTATTACTCATTATCTCACAGTTGTAACTACACGTTTTACAAAAACATCTGCTTATTATTTGATGTGTATCTCAGGTGCTCTGTGTGGAAATCAAACTTTTTTTTTTTTTTGCTATTGATTAAGAATTTAAAAGCACCGTTTGGCTAAATGGATGAGAGAGAGGAATGAGAGAGAATTGTATGCATGTAATTTCTGCGTTTATACCGTGTTTATCTGTCGTCCTGAACAAGATACACTAATGCAGAGAAGCTTGACTGAATTCCAGCACTTGCCACAGCTGACATACCCGTGCCATTCAAGACCACAAGCATATGGGTGATGATAGCCTATGAACACGCTTAAAATGTTCTCCATGCTTTTGGCCCTCGCACAAAAAAACAGTGGAGGCGAGATGCACTCGACTTCCATTGAAAGCAAAACTACAGTGCTGAAAAGCAGCATCTACAGAGTCTACTGACAGCAAATGGCCGGCAGCTACAGTCCCTGAATAGGCAACACCACCATGCAAAAACAAACGCTCTTACACAAACTTAGCATTCATGCACCTTTCAAGAGGCACCCTGCTCCTTGCCCAAATATTTGTCTTTCTTTCTTCCTATACATGTATTTATTTTGCTGATCAATGCCTATATACATTCATCACAGCAGAACACCACCCTACCCAACACACACACATACATTTCTAGCTATAAAAGATTTATCACATGGTGTAATGGGGTACCTGGCGAACAGCGTGAGCTGGTAATTAAATACAGGTCTGTAAATGTCACTGTTTTTAATACCATGGCAGCAGTGACGCTATTTTTATTTTTGTTTGGTCTTAATTGTCACCCTCGGTCCGCTTGTTACGGCCGTCTCCTCATTACACCGCCTCGTCCTCACTGGCTTTGTACGACAGAGTGTTTTACGTTTAAGAATCTCGTTCAAAGGCCTTTGTCACTCTGACACACGAGAGGGTTGGGAAGTGAGACTGAAAAAAACTGATTGAATTAGTGTTGGATGGCCATTAAAGCAGGACATTTTGACAGGGCTGGAGGACACTAGACTACCTGGTGGGGAAGGCGAACAGGTTGTGGTGGCGGCCGCTTGTAGTTGTGTATGGCACACTGAGGTTTGTTTGTTTTTTGCTGTGGACCCGGGAGAGAGCTGGCCATGTGCCCGGGATCAAATAGAGATGGAAACCTGCAGCATGTGCTGTGTGCTTGAGGGTCACACACACACACACACACACAGATTAAATAAATAATGCTGAAAAAATAAACATAGATTTACATATATTTAAGGGTGTTTTGGTTTACTTACCATTCTGAACATACAACTTTAGGAAGTACATGCATTCAATTACAATAATTTTTTTTAAAGTCATAAATAAGCATAAAAGGTAATAGGCTTATAAAAATTAGTTGGAAAAAAAGTCAAGAAGCACATACAATTTTACCATTTAAAACCATGCATGGGAACCATGCATAAAACTTGTTAGAAATCTTATTAGAGTTATTAAATCTAAAAAGGAAATTGGTATAATGATGGCAGAAATTAAGTTAGGGCAACTTTTTTCTTTTTTAAGTTCTATGAACACCTTTTACATTTTGCCTTTCCTTTATAGCTACAAACAAGGTGGATATACGGTATATAAAAGTATTGGATTTCTAAAAAAGAAAGAGTGTCTCTTTCACAAATGTGAGAGATACTTACAAAAACTATAGAAAAGTGAACTAGAAAAGTGTTTCTTTGGCTCAAAAACAACAAGGGTAATATATAATATACATGTCAAATAGTAATCATAAACTTTAATATGATAAATTCAAAGCTTAAAAAAACTTGAAGCTGCAAACGTAGAGATATATTAGAAACTAAAATTTGGAAAATAATTAAATCATTTTAAAAAAGATATAAATAAAACCTCAAATAAAAACGAACAACATTTTACACTGTAAAAATGCAATCTTCTTCACAGAGATTCAAATCGTCAGTGGTTTATATTTGAACAACTGCTGTAAGTACAGAAACAGCACAATGAACTACTGAAACATATTTTAATCTAACATCATCCCACAAGCCGTTTATATTATTGTCCTGTGTGTCTTTGTCTATTGTCCAGTGACAATACAAAGCATTGCAAGTGCATCGCCATCCGCCATCTCAAACCGGTGAAAAGACAAGATTGCTTTTGTCCGCTGCAATGCTTCCCTCCTGACTCAAGCCTGAGCCCCCACCCTCTGCCAATTAACTGTGTGACCATAATGGATGTTGTTTGGCATGTTTTGCTGTGGGCAGATTGAATTAGCAGCCGGGTGGGGTTCGACTCTGAGCGATTTGAATGATTAGCTTAACGTCTCTTACAGCGGTAATGAAACACAGTTATGCGTTCCCTCAGTTCTGTTAAAACACACACACACACACACCTGAGAGTGAGGTGAGGGAGGAAAAGAGAAAGAGGAGGGTGCTAGAAGGGGGAATCAGACGATACACCGAACAGATGGATCTTGCGTTCAAGCACTTGAGTTCCTGATGAAGTGATTCTATTATGAGACACCCCCTTTTTTTAAGCTTTGTGAAATCTTGAATTGAATAAATGTGTCATTTGGGTGGCTTTACCTCTCTCTCCCTTTGTGTCCATCCAGCCTTTCCCCTTCTCCACCCACTCTGTCCCTCATCTAGACCTTGAATGTTTCCTTTCCTCACTCTCTCTCTCTTTCTCTCTCTCTGGAAAAGTGAAGGCTCAGATAGAGCGCCAGACACAGCTTTTAACTTAATTCTGTTTGCATATGAGATCAATTAGCTTTTCAACGGAGTTGTTTCACTGATTATTCAGCCCTGTTTTCAATTACGCCACGCTGCCGCGGGATTTGCGGAAAACGGGGCAAATCCGGCCATGCTAAGTATGACTTTTCCACTCACTTTGATTGGAGGAAGTGTCATGATTTCTTTGCATTGACAAGTGTCTGCTCCTGATACTACTTCCTTCTCTTTTATCATCTATGCTGCTGCTGAAGGATAATAGTTGCCTTGAGCAAGAGCCCAGCGTTGTGTGCTAATTTCAATTCACTTTACTCGGGACAGTACACAGTTGTCCCCCTGGGACAACTTTGACACTTGTTATTTCATTCCATCAGGTTGCCAATATTACAGAAACATTATTTGTTGTTGTTTTATTAGTTTGAATATCAATTTATCAGTTGTCCATGGCTAAAGTTTATTTAATTTGTGAGATCTTCTGAGATGCTCATAAATCATCACCTCTAATGGATCTATAAAGAAATCAATCAGCAAGTTGGCACATTTCCATATGAAATTCAGAGTTTCATCAATTTTTCGTAATACAGTAAGTGCCTCGGTTCAAAGTAGTCTCACAGCTCATTCCCTGGGTTATAAAACACACCATGTTGCAGATTTAGAAACCCCAAACATACTGCAAATCAATCGTTACGAGCACAGTGTGCCCCACATAAACGAGGCACAGACCTTTCACGGCCTCCTGCATCTCATCTCTCACATTACACTGCGGGCCAAAACAAATTCTCTTCCGATATCTAACTTGCCCATAGATAAGTTAAGTTAGTGCGTTTTACATGCCTATTTGCATAGGTTCAGGGTTCAGGCTGCTTATTTTACGAAAACGTGTGACTTCCATGGAAATTTATGTGAGGTGGGTGTATATGTACATATTCAACAAACCATGGCAAAAGTCAATAACTGAAAGTTTTGCTTCTCATCAGCATGATGTTGGCTGAAACTCAATGGGGATGTGTGTGTGTGTGTGTGTGTATGCCCACTGTTCCCAACTGATTGTCGGATGGGGTGTGTGTGCGGGGTTAGTGTTTCATCAGAAGTTCAGAACAGTTTACAACCCTCTGGGCTCCACTGTCATCAGACATTTTTCAAAAACAGCTGTAAATCAAAGCAGTGTTTACGCAAGAATCCAGATCATCAATTAAAAGAATCAAGTATACTGCGTCGTTCCAAAAAATATCCTCGCTGTGTCCTTCATTTGGCCAGAGACTTAATGTTCCCATTGCAGATTCACACTAAAGACCCCCAACACCACTATGTGTGTGTGTTTGCCCCTAGGGGTTTGTCCACAGTTGATAACATTCCATTGAATATGTGTGTGTGTGTAGTCAGTGCATGTGTGCACATTGATGTCTGCTACTGCAAGACCGACCACCTAGAGGTGCTATCAAGATCTAATTCTCCATTGAAGTCACCTGCCCAATGCTGGATCTTTGTGTAAAGCCAAGAAAAGAAAAGAAAATACCCACCATCCCTCATTGCGATAACATAACTTTAGAAAAGAAAGACCTGGAGAAATGGACTATCAGGTCACCCAGCCCACATCACACGTTTGTTCTAAACAGGTGTAATGATCCAGTACTTTCCACACTGCTGGAGAGCAGAACAGGATCAGAATTGCACAATTGCACAATTGCACAGCAGGAACCGGCTGGGACACGGAGGCTCAGGATGACAGTAACAAGTGGTGGCGTGGACAGTTGGTGTTATAATTACATCACGAACGGGTCGTTAGCAGAAGGTCAGCACGTTCTGACTCCACACCTGGCGACGGACACGCCGAAAATGACTGTTGATTAGCGCATGCCGAACACACCTTGTTTAAATCCCTTACGAGTCTCAGCATGCTTAAATTGAAAAGCGAGATCTAGGAAATCATTAAGAGCAAAATTAAAATAGGAAAGAAAATAATGGATCAGGCAATACGTCAAAGGCTTCTAAAGGCGCGCTTATTATGTGCGAAAAGCAACCCATGCAGTCCCTTCCGTCGTTTCAAATTAACAGATGCCCATTTTAGAGGATGCCACATGCCATTAAAGCCACAGCAGTCCTGACTGCACCCATAAAGGTTTACTGCCATCAGTAAATGAAGAAATAGAGGCAAAGCTCACATGCAAAGACATTCACAGGGAAGCCCACATCTGGATCTTAAATTGTTCCTCATTTGAATCGAATTTGCCATTCGATTCATTCTAAGAGAAAAACGGTCATTGATTCAGACTTACGGCGTAACAGGGTTTTCACTCTGACTCTTGGAGCTTGGCTTGGAGCAAACAGAACTTATATTGACATCCTGAAACAAGGACAAGCATAAAAGAATTAACTAGTTCACATTCCTTCTTTACTTGTTTGCAAAGAATAGCATTCACAAAAATGCTGGCAAATGTTTGTTTTTTTAACTGACAGTAAAAAATGACAAAAATAAAAATGTCTTTATATTCATGAAACATCTTTCAAAACCATTATAAAAATAACATCACAAAAAATTCAAAATAATTAACAAATATTAGGTTTTCAAACTGTGAAGAAGCAGCTCATAAATCTGGATTCTGGAACATACTAAATATAAAATCTGGATGCATAATTTTTTACATATGGGGTGGATTTGTCCTTTTATTTATGGAGTCCTTTTTTGTCCTTTTATTTATAAATACATAAAATGTATTTACATCGACAAAGCCCTATAACCTGTACAGTACCTTCAGTTTTGGAGGGAAGCGTTTCCATGGAGACACAGTAAAGCCACATGAGATTCCTCAACTGTGATAGTGCTATTAAAACAGTAACATTCCCAAATGGTTACATTTCCATTTCGCAAAGGTTATGATTGTTTAATTTGAATCTCCTTTGATAGAGTGCAGTATGATCTGCTGTATTCTGTCTTCCAGAAAAATGTTGTGATCACTCTGTTATAAAACTGTTTGTACAAGATTCACTGTTCCTTACGTATCGTTGATAACATTTAGCGGAATATATATGCTACTACTTGTCTAAGTGAACAGACTTATGATTTTTGACTGGTGGATGATAAATTAAGCAGAGAAAAAAAAAAAAAAATCACATTTAACCCTTAAACGCATACCTCGGGTCTTTAGTGACCCAGGACGTCATTCAACATAATATTCCTCAATCAATTCATCATAAACAATTTAACAAGAAAATAAAATAAAAGAATGCCTGTTTTCCCATTCATTTAAAAAAAAAAATATTGTATAGGATCACTAAGGACCAGAGGTGTGTAAGTATATTTTTTCTGTGCAATTCACCTTTATTCCACAAGGTGACAATATCTGATACTCAATGATAAAGTGACATTTCACTCATATTGTCACTACAGGCAGAAAACAAAAGAAAAGGAAGTACCATCAGCAAAACTTGAATTGGCGATTTACTGCAGAGCAAGTACTGACCGCAATCAAATATTAGTGTCACTGTCACTTGATGGTGAATCTGCTGAAGGAGGTGTCAGCGATCAAAATATTGATTTTGAAGATGTTGCAAATAATTTCGTTTTGAGAATATGTTTTAGATTGCGAATATGAGCCAGATGCTTAATGTACTGGAAAATGAGCTCTGACAAGGACAGTGATGATGGTATAAAACATCTGCTCAAACTGAACCCTTCCAAGCTCCAAAAGGAAACTAAATATGCTTTAATTTATTGAAGTATCTGTATCTGTAATTGAGACAGAGTTTTATATAATCGCAACAGGGAGAGATCCATCCGTGTTAGATATAGATCTGGGTCGCTAAAGACCCGAATATGTAATAATGATTGGTGAAACATTCATGCATTTAAGGGTCAAAGAGATAGTTCACCCAAAAATGACAATTCTGTTATTAATTACTCACCCTCATGTCGTTCTAAACTTCCGTTCATCTTCAGAACACAAATGAGGATCTTTTTAATCTGAGAGCTTTCTGTACCTCCATTGACAGCTACGCAACTACCACTTTCAAGCCCCAGAAAGGTAAAGACATCATAAAAGTAATCCATGTGACTCCAGTTATTTAACCTCAATTTCATGAAGTGAAAAAAAAAAAAAAAAAAAAAAGTTACCACTTTATTTACAAAACATTAATCTTCGACGCGAGTTCACGCAACAACGTCTGTTCTCGCGTCAACACAATATCTATGCTTCGTGGTGCTCTCGTGAACATGCGTTGGAGATTAATATTTTGTAAATAAAGGGGCAAATTATGTTTTTTTTGCAAACAAAGCAGTAAGCATGGACCAGCAATAAACCAACCAGAATACACTAGCAGCTGAATAGCAACACACTAATAACTTGGCAACAACATAGAAATGCTCTAACAACTGCCCATAAAACTCTAGCGACTTTTGGGTAAGCAAGCATTACTTTTCTATCAAAAAACGTATAAATCTAGTTACCTTTATAGCAAAAGACATAAGTTATTCAAAATTTCTACAAGACAGTTCTTCTGTGCATTTTTGTCACCTGTCTCCTAAAGCAGACATACTGAAGGCCTCTATAAACTCCAGCAGAAGTGAGACAGTGGGCCGTAACCGCGCTGGTTATACAGGGGATAATGACAGCACAGCGGCGAACTGGTTTAGTGTGTCTGTCAGTCAGACAGTGCTGCCTCAGGCCCCTTGACACACCTGTTTTATGGTTAAACGTAAAGCCTGTTTTCGCAGTGTGTGTGTGTGTGTGTGTGCGGGGGGATTTGCTTAAGGGGGTTGGTGGGTCGGTTGAGCGGGAACTGCTGAAGTGGCAGGTGGAAGCTTTCAGTGACAAAACAAACTCACTCAACATTTGTCTTCTCAGCAGTCCACTCAATCTTTTTGCACTCTTTCTCCACCTTTCACTATCTGTCTTTATTTCTTTAAGCCCCCACTCCTTTCTTTACTTTTCTTTATCTTTGTCTAAGCGAGTAAATAACCAAAAGCAACACTATCAACTTATCTGGGTGTTTCTTCGACTTTGGGCACTTTTATGTCCCAGGAAATGAACTGATTTAAATTTTTGTAACATGAAGGTCCTATAAATGTATCACATTTTTTTATTATTCAACATTTTAAAAGTGTAATTAAAGGTGGGGTATGTGATTCTCTTGTTTGTCCATTTTTTTCAAAATCACTTGAAATCCTATTCCTAACCCCACTTACAGCCACTGAGTTAGAAGCACTGAAATGAAAATTAAGTAATTTAATCATCTGTGGAACGGGCAGGATTCGAAAAACTCCAGCCAATCATTTCCAAGACCACCTAGAATCAATGGACAGTAAGTTCGTCAATCAAACGGTCGTACCATACCCCCCTCCCCCCATCCCACTCCCTCCACATGAATGGGTGGAGTCAGGGCCAGCGTTGGAGGAAAGAAGGTAGGACCATTTGAGTTGTGTATTTTCAAAATCTGCCGGCCGTTTTGCAAATCCCATACCCTACCTTTAAGTATTTAAACTGCAAGTATTCAAAAAGTGTGAAATTATTTAATTGTGTGAAATTAAAGTAAATTTACACTACCACTCAAAAGTTTGTGGTCAGTGGGATTTTTTATATTAAAGTCACAATAAAACATAAGTAGCGACAGATATTTTATTCCATATTCCATATCCATAATGTAACAGATTTTTAATGTGAGAGATAAGTAATCAAACGCTTGTCGGTTCATTTGTGTTCCTGATACTCCCAACATGGCATTTTACATATATACATTTTTTTGTAAATTTATGTTGTAAACTAAATTACTTCAATGTATACAGTGAACTACCTTTTCTAAAGGATAGCTTGACTTTAAATTCTGAGTAGGCCTATCTTGGCAAAATGCAGTTTCAAGTCTTTGACTCCCTCAGTCTCCGTTTTCTCCCCAGTGACTGTCCGTATCCTTCGCCCTTCTTCGTTTTGTCACTTAATCTTTGGCTCCATCGGTTTTAACTGTTTTGTCTCCATTTATCTCTCTCTCCCTCTCCCACTCCCTCTTTATCTCTTTCATTCCATCCTTTTTCTCTCTCTCCCTCTCTCTGAGAGAGCTTATTGTAGTGCCTGAGGAGGACATAGACAAAGAACGTTTACGCTTCCCTACCACCTCCTCTCTGTCTGTGCTTCCCTGAGGCGGTCTCCTCCACTATCACCCCCTCCCTTTCTCTCTCTATTTTCCACCACTCCCCCTGCCACTCTCACCAGGGTCCTGTCTCGCTCCTTCCCCTTTTTCTCTTGTTCATCGAACTCTGCTCTCTCCATGCTCCTCCTTCCCGCAGGTCTGTTGTTCTCACCATCCCACTCCCTCCGCATCTATCGTCTCTCTCTTCGTTCCTCTCCCCGTGTCACAGACACCTCTGCTCCCTTGGCTCCCACACTGGCACATCGACACGCGGACACAACACACTGTAGGGGGGTGAAACATGTATGCTGCATTATTGACAGCTCTTTATACATAAAATCAACATGAAAGCAAAATTGATCCTAATTACTTTATTAATGCATGCTCCTCATCTTATTGTGCATAATTCATCAGTGCATGTTAAAGAAAAAAAGTCTTCATAATATTTTACTAAAATGTAATAAATTGCTCTGACACGAGATCCACACGATTCGGTTGACATCACTCTCTTAGAAGAAAAGGTTCTATATAGAACCTTAAAGGGTTCTGTCAGGCGCTTCATATATAGAACCTTTTAGGGGTTCCCATCATGTGATCACTTCATGTATTTAGTTTTAATTAATTAGTTTTCATTTAATTCATTGTTTATTTTGATACAATTATATGAATTAAGCAGCTTGTAAACATACTTTATCACAAGAAAAAATTACCTGTTAAACATGAAAGTATTATGCAATCATTTAGGAAATTTCTACTTAGAACCTAAAACCTTTATGGCATAAAGAGTTCTTTTAAACTGAGTAAAGAACCCTAGCGTTCTACATAGAGCCCCAATTAAACTTTTTCTAAGAGTGCATAAACCATAACCTAGTAAATCAGATCATGGGTTGCAGATAAGCCGATAATTATTTAAAAAAAAATAGTAAAATAATAATATAATTAATGACCAAATAAATGTAACTTAAAACATTGTAATCAACTGTTTTAAATGCCATAAGTAAATTTTGGCATCATAAAGTATTAAAATAATTATTAAAAAAAGTATAAAAATATTTTATAAAATAAATAAAAATAAATAATAATAATATTATATATATATATATATATATATATATATATATATATATATATATATATATAGATATATATATATATATATATATATATATATATAGATATATATATATAGATATAGATATAGATATTAGTACCAATATATTGTGCATCTCTGTGACATAAATACATTTCATAAAATACCATTCACAGTCCAATGTGTCACACTGATACTTCTCAATGTGTCATTTCACACCAGGTGTGTCATTAAGCATATAGGACTGATTTACTGATTGCTGTGAAGAGAGACATATACTGTACGTGATGTTGTGCATCCGTCTTATGGCCCTGTATCTGAGCAGAAGTGATATTTTAAAATCTGCCATATAAATGTAGGGTCCATATCGCAGGAGTTTAATTTAGACATGTCTCAGGCAGAGGGACATGCTGAGATGAACTACACTAGGCCCGGACAGCAGCGAGACGGGACGGGAGATCAGCAGGTGGTGGTGGGGGGGGGGGGATCTTGGTTACACCCCCTCGGGAGCGAGTGACTGACAGCTTAACGTACTCCCATTAAAAAAGCTGTATGACATGTTCCACATGCTTGCTGTGGAGGGGATGGGGGCCTGTGTTTGTAAGCGACGGGAGAGCTGAACCCTAGGGAAGGCCGTATGGTTTCAAAAAAGACGAGACAGAGTGACTGAAATAGTCCAAACCAGCAGCAATAGTCACAATGAACGCTAGACAAAAACTCAGTCAACTGGCTGTTATGTTCAGATTCAGAAATAAAAAAGATAATAAAAAAGAGAGACAAAAAAAAGACCATTTACAGACACACAGACAGAGTTTCTATTGTTTACAACATGCAACCACTGGCATAGTACAATAATTTATAAAGTTCAGTAAATATGAAATATGACCATTACACCCACATGTATTTTCAGACCTTTGCAAAATGTACCCTTTATTTGAAACATAACTTAATATGAGTAATGTTTTTGAAACACATTGCTGCATGCTCATGTTTTGCAACTCTCTGGTGAGAAATGCTGAACTATTTAAGTGTATTCCATTGCCCCCTGTTTTGACATTTTACATTTGTCTCTTAGGTAGCTGTGAAGCTCGTCATTCTTTTTATAGTTTTTAATAAGTCAAACATTCATTCTGAGGATAAAGTGAGAGGATGTTTTCTCAGGAAATGGTGCCCTTTGAGTCCCCATGGAATATTAATTATTTACTTTATAGTTAACAGGTTAAACTAACATGTAAACACTATTTTCTATAATATATTTAGCTGTAAAAATATGTAAATAAATAAATATTTAAATAAATGATATTGGTACATTGTAAGGCTACAACCACAAATGTATGGGTTTTAGGCTATAACTACATATTCGATGATAATAGATTCAGCATCAGCTATTTAAAAACCATATTGGTTAACCACTAATCTAAATCTTGAGGGGAAACGTCCCCATCAATCTCTGTGTTGGTTACAACCTTGGTACTTTGGGCCTGAAAAGTACATAAAAATCGAAATATTTTTTTCCTGAAGCTTTTTGGGCACCATTTCCTAAGAGTGGGCTGGGAACATTCTCAGACCACTTAATAAAAAAAAGCAGCTTTTCATAACCTGAGATGCGACTACAGACCTTTAAAGCACTATTGCAGAAGTTCTTCATGATTTTTGGCTAATGTAGGTCTGAAATCCACAGTCCAGCAACTTGCAAGCCTCCTCAATATCTCTGGAATCCACCAAATGAGCCCAACCTGAAGAAAGGAAATGACTCATGAGTTCATGGTAAACTATTTGCGTGAGAGATATGACACTCCAGCCTTCCATCAAGAACAGCCTCACACTCTCTCATCATGAAAGAACTAGCCGTGATATACGAGAAGGTTACACATATTATGATGATGACAGAGATGCTGTTTGTTTAAAGGGTGACAACGGCTCAAATCAACCTTACAGAGTTTAGTTTTACTGAAGAGTCGAGCTCTTATGGTAGTCTAACTGCGGATGATTGTAACTCAAGCTTAGTGGGGCAGATGTTGTCGAGGTGTAGTCTCAACACTAAAGCAATTGTGCAGATACTATGTCATTCGTCTCAATTGCTCCTTGAGAGTCCGTTAACGTATTCTTAGTGATATGAATTTCGTAATATAAAAATCACGTGTGTACACAATAAAGTATCTGGACATTTAAAGGTATTGTTTAAATGAATTTGAATTTGTCATTATATAATCATACGCAAAAATGCTGTTAAAAAGTTAATTAATGAGGTTAAAAACAACACTGGAACCCACTGACTTTCATTGTATGGGCAAAAACAAAGAGACATTTTTCAAAATATACTTTGTGTTCCACAAAAGAAAAAAGAAATAGCAATTCAGGTTTGAAACAACATGCAGGTGAGTAAATTATTATTAGAATATAGATATAGATTACTGTAAATGTTTTTGAAAGAAGTCTTAAGCTCACCAAAGCTACATTTATTTGATCAAAAATAGAGTAAAAACAGTAATATTGTGAAATATTTTTACAATTTTAAAATATTCTGTTTTATTTTAATATATTTTATTCCGTTGATGGCAAAGCTGAATTTTCAGCATCATTAATCCAGTCTTCAGTGTCACATGATCCTTTAAATATTCTGTTTCGGTGCTCAATAAACATCCTATTAGAAGCAATGTTAAAAACAGTTGTGCTGCTTCATATTTTGTAGAAACAGTGATACTTTTTTTTCAGGATTCGTTGATAAATAGAGAGTTCAAAAGAACGGCATTTCCTTGAAAATCTTGATAAATTTAATGCATCCTTACTAAATAAAAGTATTTTTTTTCTTGAAAGGGGGGAAATCTTACTGACCCAAACTTTAAACAGTAGTGTATTTTAAATGATAAAACCATATACTGTATATTTTGCTCAACACAGATACGTTCTGGTTGTCAAACGTTAGTAAATCATGCACATAGTTGACATGATGAACGACACCAGTGGTTAAACCTGTATAAACTGACTTCACACATCCTCTAAAAGTCACTGCAAAAAAATAAAAAATAAATCTGCATTTCATTTCTGAGAAAAGGCCTAGCATCATTTGTTCGCAGATGACACTTCCTAAAGCAATGACATTCAAACAGTTTAAGAGAGGGTTTCTCTTTGGGGCCTGTATAATACATCACACTGATTTTATTTGGCCTTAAAAATGAATGGTTGTAAAACTATATTGTATGATTCTTGTAAGGAGAGGTTAAAAAGTTTAGAGGCCAGTTCCGCTCTCACCTCCATTACAGTAAAAAGAGAGAGTCTTCCTCTGTTCCTTTTAGAGAGTAGATGGCCAAAGCCCCGTGAGGGATCTTTTTTTTGTTTTTTTTGTCTGCCATCAGTGTTTGCTGGTATGTTGCCATGGAAACTGCTCATGGTGATGGCCACTGCTGAGTGGGAGTTTAATGAATGGGGGGGGGGGGGGGGGGGGGGGGTAGATGGTTTCTCCCATACATTAGAATGCAAGCATCATAACAACTGCAGAATGTAGAGTCTCACACCATCACGAACTTGTATAGGTGATGTGTGCGTGTTCGTCCTTGTATATGTGTATATGGTGGCAGCTTGTTTGTTCTTAGTGTGTCATGCGATATAGGCTTATGTGTGTGTGTGGACAGATCTTATCATTCAAAGCTGGACCCTTTGTTGATGAGAAGACGTCAGAGGGAGTGATTGATGGAGCTGTGAGTGATTCAGTGAGATGAAAGGATGGAGAGTCCTTGTTAACCACACACAAAAACACACACACACATACACACACACGTTATGATTGATACTTTCAGACCTGTGATCCACTTAGCAAATTTAATGCAATATATATATATATATATATCGACAAGATCACAATTTTTCAAAGAATTCAAAGATCCAATTTAAGCAACAAAAATCAGCTTGGATATCATGTTAAATATCTATATTAGGGTGAGCAAATGTTGACAGATTTAAAAATTTTGGGTGAACTATACCTTTAATGGTCTTTAATTGTGTCAGAGTGCACATACACACATATATGCACACTCGTACACACCTGTCATACTGATATTGATTGATTGCATGGCCCCGAGAGTGAGTCTGCCGACACCAAAGAATGAAAATGGAGTAGAATGGCTGAGGGGTGAGGGCTTTACGCTCTCTGTACTGACTCAGCATGCAGACAGAGTCGCAGACACACACACACACACACACGCGGCCCACCCCCCGTCAGCTGGAGGGTTTCTTGCCACGGCTGATGCTGCTGCCACATTCTTCATTGGCTCAGTGTCGGCTGCACACGAGCACGCACACATAGAAACAATGCAGACAATGCACCGTCTTTCTCTCTATATATTCTCTCTCACTGTCATTGTCACACTCGCATGCAATGTGTATTTGTGTGTGTCTGTGAAAGCATGTGCTACATAAGCTTTATTATGTGTTTGCGTGTATGTGCCATGGAGGACTATTATACCTGTGGAGAGCTTTCCGTTAGCATTCACTTTCTTCTCAAAGGCAGTTGCTCGACTGGCACATGAACAAGTCATGAACAAGTATACGGCCTGGATGCTGCATTCTGTGCTTCATGGGCACTCAGTTCTAGAAACTTTTTTTGAGCCAATCATTTAAGTCTTAAAGGAACACGCCAACTTTTGGGGACTTTAGCTTATTCACCGTATCCCACAGAGTTAGATGAGTCCATACATACCCTTTTCATCTCCGTGCCGTGCCGTAACTCTGTCTGACGCACCCACCGCTAGCCTAGCTTAGCACAAAGACTGGAGGTAAACGGCTCCAGCTAGCACACTGCTCCCAATAAGTGACAAAATAATGCCAACATTTTCCTATTTATATGTTGTGATTTGTATAGTCACAGCGTGTACAAATAACAAGGTCACATGAGACAGCCATCTTCTAACCGTATACATACTGGGAACTATATTCTCAGAAGGCGAAGCACTGCTACTTGGGCGGAGTGATTTGCTCGCAGCACCTGAGAAGCCCGTGGTGAGGAGCAGAGAGTTCGCTCAGAGTTGGAGTAAATCACTCCGCAGAAGTAGCAGTGCTTCGCTTTCTGAGAATATAGTTCCCAGTATATATATATATATATATTTATATTTATTATTATTTATTTAAGAAATACATACTTTTATTCAGGAAGGATTTACTGAATAGACAAAAGTGACAGTAGAAACGTATATAATATTATAAAATACTAATTTAATATAAAATTAAATTTAATATAATATAAAAATTACAAATTTTCAATGTTGCATTCATCAAAGAATCCGGTTACAAAGGTCTTCTATCTAGATCCATCCATCCATCCATCCATCCATCCACCCAAAGTAACGATGTTGCACCTACAGTATGTCAACTAACTCTCATTAGAATAATATAGAATAAATAATACAATTTATGAGATTATTTAGTTAAATAAATAAATAGTTATCTATTTTATATATATATTCTATTCTGTTCTATTTAATTACTTAAAATAGTCTACAAAATCTGCTTTGTCATTATGGAGTGTAGAATGATGTGGGAAAAAGATCATTTAAAGCAGTTGCTGTAACAAAATGTGAAAAATTTTGCATATAAATATATAATACATTATAATTATTTTTGTATATAATTTAACGTAATGCAATTTTATTCTATTTATATGCTGCTTGCAAATTTTTTTGGAATCCGTCAGAAAACGCATGCCTTTTGCCAGCATGATGTAGTTATGGCATCTGCCAGCACTGCCCAACTGCTGAAACCAACCAGCCAAACCTTGACCCTCCTGGTGTGTGCCTGGCATAATTTGGTGGAGCACTCACGATACACTCATGCTGATAAAAGCCTTTTGAAGTGCCAGAGAGCATGTTCTCTTTCCTTGTCGATCTACACTTTTAAAAGAAGTGAATATGACCTAGCACACAGCACTTACCAAATGTCCAATATTTCCATGGTTTCTCATTGATTCTAGTCACACCCCTTCTGATGAATAATGACTGACTTCTGAGACAAGACGATCATTGCACCAAACTGTCATCTTGAAAATGTTGGTAGGCTCTATTTTTGTCTTTAGTAAAAAGAAAACAAAGAAAGAAAAAAAAAAGATGATATGTACATCACTGTTGAATCGCTTTGAAGAGATGCTTATTACTTTCAATCAACACTCTCTTAACACCTACTCATTAGTCCGGTCCAGATGTTCTACGTATTTGTTCTCTGTTTGCATATATTTCTCTCTTTCTTTTCTAAACGTGCATCACCACCAGCCATCTGTCTCTCATAAGGGGGCTTGCAGGTCCATCTCTCCTCTCCATCACACACCCAAAACACACGTCACACACCCCGTCCTGAAGAATGCGGTGACTGGAACGGGATAGCAACAGCTGGATACACAGGAGAGAGACAGCGAGACAGATAAACATGTGGAACAGTAAACAGAATATACAAATCCTTTTATGGCTTACAAACATAGGGACAGTAAACAAAGCCGAGATGACTGTGGTTTATTAGCCTCAGAGGTATGTGGAAATCTTTAGTAGAACCAGACTATGATCATCTCTATAATTATTTACCAAAAAAAATGATTGCTAGTCTGGTTTTGGTCAGTGTTGTTTTGACAGGTCTAAAAAAAACAAGTGTCCTGACCACACTCTGTCTTCCTAATTTAATTACCGTAGGCTTGACAGAGCCAATCTATATAGAGAGAACATTTCTGACTTTAACTCCTCCGACCTAGAGATTTAAAGCTGGATCCACCAAACTCAGCACCGTCCTGCAGCCTGATCAATGCAACATTTAAAACACATTTTTTATATAGCATTTCCATTTGCGTTTCCTTATCGTTTTGCCAAATGCTTTCTTTATTCATTTGCCAATAGCGTGGAAAAAAAAGCCATTTGACAGGCAAACGGTAGCAAAGCAATTGGCCAATGTTTTTTTTAAAATCCAATTTAAAAGTTGCATTTAAAAATTTGTTAAAACAAATTTTAGAGCTTGAAATACATACAATTTGAAAAGTGATGTATTCATTTATTATTTAACTATTTTAAAATGTAGTATTTATTATTTTCAATTTTAGTTAAACAGGTTTAAATATTTCTCTATGAATTTGAAAAATAAAATTATTGAAAAGTTATTGCCATTTAAAAATAAAATATGATAATTTTTTATTTATTTTTAAGTGGCACTCCTAGCTCTCCATATACTCAGACCAACAATTTAAATAAAAAAAAAATATATAGAATAATAAATATAGAAATAAATAAGAGATGAAACGAAAAGTTCATAATTATATAATGACAGTGATGTATAACTTAACTACATGTAGGCTACTTACTATAGAGTTAGGGTTATGGTTAATTATGCATAATTTAGTGTTATTACTATAGTAAGTATGTAGTAACGTGTAACTATGTCACCTTAAAATAAAGAGTAACCCTTATTTTTAATGGAATATTGCAATGTTTATTATAAATAATTTATCTGTGTGCATACATTTTTTTTTAATTCACGTGCACGTACATTCATAATATTTAGTCAAAATAACTTCCCCCTCCCACTATTATTATCTGATGACGTCTTTACTGGCGTGAGTGCAGGACGACCCGTCACTCACATGAGATCACAAACGACAACGATCTAATCAATTTCGAATGGACAAAAACAAAGTCCCGCCCTACATTTATTCTTGTTTGAGAAGAGTTTCACTCAGATATAAGTCACAATAGGGAAGAAAAAACGATCACAACTTCCATTTCATGCCGACTTTAATGCTGGACAGTATTTACTGAGTTTCAAATACGATTTTAATGCTAATTAAAACTGAAATGGTCTAACTGTCGAGAATTTTAGCATAATTTATCGTCAAACCGGTAACTGTTCCATCCCTAAAATAAATAAAAAATTAGAGAGAATTCATCCTGTCTGAGTGGCCTTCAAGTCTACCTTGGACAGATTGACAAACTTGATTGCAAAATGGATTACTGTGGGTCAGAATGTTCAATAAAACAATATTCACTTCCAACGCCACTTTTTGAATGTCTATTTAAAGCTTCACTAATCTGCCAAAATAAATGTAATTTTCTTAATTCGGTGGCTCAGCCAATATTGATGCATGCAATTAATTGTAATTAATTCAATTAATTAACTGGCATATCATCTTACTAATTCAATTAAAATTATTAGATTGACAGCCCTAGTTTTTTAACTTTCAGACAAGGTTTTATCAAGCCAGCATCAAAGTTTGTCTTAACGAACTTTCCTTTTGTAGTTTTTTTGATTTTGAAGCGCTCCTCTGATGTGAAGTGGGGCATCAGTAGCAGCGTGCACTGCAGGCAGGAGAGGCCTTGCTTGCTTTGGAGAGGCAGATGTCTGGGAAAGCTTATCTGGGCCAGTTTGTGAGATACTACATTGCAAGATGCTTCTACCCCCATGGAGCATCAGCATGGCACTGCAGGGGGAGCGTCAGGCGTGCACGACTAGACTGTACCAACATGTGTAAGTGGTTACAAAGATCAGCTACCACCAGATGAGCTTAGCATGGGCAATATCGATGCCAGAGGCAAAAGCTTATGTGTATACACACACACACACACAGATCTCTCGTCACAAGTGCTAACAGATTTCTACTCCTTTTGTCTTCTTTTTCCCCCTCCAACCCTTAAACAAACAAATTCACTTTCATTAATCTAAGAAAACAATAGTGTGTGCACACAGATATTTATGTATCAAAACAGACACTGCTACACACAAAATGCACACATTTAAAATGAACAATAGCAAAAGTACTAAAATACAACTTTATACTTTACACTGTTGAAGGAAGTATTAAAGGATTGGATCAACAACAACAACAAAAATCTGATAACATTTACAGATGTTTACATTTACATAAGTACTCTTATGTCATTCCAAATCCATTTGATGCGTTTTTCCTCCATGGAGAACAAAATGAAAAGTGTATCACGATTCTTGTATCAGGGCTCTTAGGTCCGCCAGCAAGGTCTCATCCTCTTAGAAGTCTCTTATGATCAACAAGGCTGCATTTATTTAATCAAAAATACAGTAAACAGTAATATTGTTAAATATTAAAATAACTTTTCTATTTTAATAAATGTAAAAAAATATATATATTTATTACTGTGATGACAAATCTGAATTTTCAGCATCATTACTCCAGTCTTCAGTGTCACATGAACCTTCAGAAATCATTCTAATATGCTGCTCAAGAAACATGTCTTGTTATTATTTTCAATGTTGAAAACAGTTTTTGCTGCTTAACGTTTTTGTGGAAACCGTGATACTATTCAAACATTTGTGGTAAAATATATATATTTTTTTTTTTTTTTTTAAGAGAAATTAACACTTTTATTCATGAAGGATGAATTAAATTGATCAAAAGTGACACTGAAGACATTTATTCAATATTTATTCGACATCTATTTAATAAATGCTGTAATGACATTTTTATAAATAAATGTAATACAAGCAAATCAATTCTGTTTATTGAACTTCCTAAAAGTATTACCATTTGTACAAAAATATTAAGCAGCACAACTGTTTTCAACACTGATAATAACAATAAGAAGAAATGTTACTTGAGCAGAAAATCAGAATATTAGAGTGATTTCTGAAGGATCATGTGACACTGAAGACTGTAATAATGTTGAAAATTCGGCTTTTCTATCACAGGAATAAATTCCATTATAAAATATATTAAAATAGAAAACAGTGAGTTGTGATTGGCGAACCGCTTAGAGCGTGTTTTCCTGAAATGTCACTCCCCTTACTATAACCGTGAGTTTCATCTGCTCAGGTGTAGAACAACATACAATTTATAATTGGAACTGTTAATAGAAAACACAACAACAAATAATAAAACATACTTACAGGTTGGGATCCATAAACAACTGATTGCCCTGACAAAGTGGGAACTGCTCCGTCTTTCAGGAGAAGCTTTTGTGCGTAGCGGTCGTTGTTCTCTCTTAGGTTCTGGAAGCTGTCCTCTGTAAAATGTGCAGCACACAGATAAATGTTGGAGTTTATAATGATGTTCAGGAACAGTGTTAAAAATAAAAATTAACCACTGTTTTATAAGTTCATCCGCCTTATGCCGGGTGCACGCAGTCGGATTTTTGGCCACGATTTGGCCGTCAGAGACAAACTTTGCAAATCCTAAAAGATACAAGTATTTGATCGTTAGTTTGACATGTTCACCGACAGCCGATTAATGACGGTTGCGATCAAATTTTACCGAAATTCTGGCAGTGTCAGAAGATTTGACTAAAGGTCCTGCAGTGTTACTTGTTACGACGACCATCAAATTGTCTTAGTTTTTCAAAACAAGCCATGACCAAAATTAACGTTAGAGATATTTTATAGCCACTATTTCAATCACTGAACGTGTCATTGATTGATGATGTAAAACTCATGATCATGTGCGTAGAGTCTGACAAGCAACAATCGTAAAGGACTATTATAAATCGCACAGTGTGCACCCGGCTTCAGGAAGGCCAAACAAGGTTTTTTTGGAACTGGGGTAAAAAAAATTCCTTAGACTTTTTTTTGCTTTTCCGTGGGTGGGGATTATTTAAATGAGTGACATTGTGACTTCACAAGATCCGGAAAAAGCACGATCTAGTCCCAACGAGCCGTTTGTTGTGGTTCTTGAAAAATGTTTTCTGTTAAAGAGAATATCTCCCTTTGGGGTGGACTTTGAGCTTTGAGATCTCAGTGCAGATCTTTTTTATGCTCAAACAGCTACATTATAAACTAACTAAAATTGAAAAAGTGAAATAGCATAATAGAACCCCTTTAAATGATGACAGATATTTTATTTTTGGGTGAACTATCCATTTATTGTAATCATAAAAATAGGTAGCTATAGATATATAAAAAAATGCTCACTTTCATGATGTCATATGCATTGTTTGCGGCTTCCTGTGGGGAGTGGATTTCCAGTCTAAGTTTACTATAAATGTATTTTTAGTTTCGCAGATCGGGGAAGAGGGAGAGGAACGGAGCGCAGAGCCAAAGGTGTGTTGATGGAGCTGCAATCCTGACCATCCCCTGGGCAGCACGCGGAGTTACAGTTACATGGACGAGGAGTGTGTGCAAGATCAAATATTCACTTGTGAAAAGTCCGCAGAGGCTGCAGCCTCCTCCCATTAATATCAGCTTCCGTCTGGATTTTGTCAGCCAAACCCAGTGGGAGGAAATCGTCTGTCATCAGGAGCGTACATGTGTGCGCTCACATATACAATCACACACGCACACACTGTTGCAAAGAAATGCAAGGAGAGTCATGCAGCGCACAATGTCAATTTTATAATTTGGTGATGTAGGAATTTCATACACGTGATATCGTTCAGCAGACAAGTGTAGGATACCGTGAGCAAATTGGTGTGAGAATGAAGCCTGGTCCTGCATTCTCCCTTCTATATCAGATAATCAAGGTTTGGCTTGTTTGCCTTAAAGTTGCTATGAAATCAAATTGACCATTCTTATTTTTTCATGGAATATTGCAGTATTTTTTTATTTGTCAGTGCGCATCATTATATATTTTCTTAATTCATGTGCCCTCTTAATCTTTAAAACATTAACTTACCCACCCCATGGCAACGACATCTCTTCTCTGATTCTCAGCAACAACCCTTCCTCTCCAGCACCTGCCACTCACATGAGAAAGCAGCAATAATCAAACATCTATCCACAAACCCAATCAATTCACAATGAAAATCAAATACCGCCCTACATTTTTAGCTATATTAACACATTTTATATATATATATATGTGTGTGTGTGTGTGTGTGTGTGTGTGACATTCATGTGTGTATATATATATATATATATATATTATATATATGTATGTATGTATGTATGTATGTATGTATGTATGTATATGTTTATATGACATTCATATATATGTCATATAAACATATACATACATACATACATACATGAATGAATGTCTCACACACACACACACACACACACATAGATAGATAGATAGATAGATAGATAGATAGATAGATAGATAAAATGTGTTAATATAGATAGATAGATAGATAGATAGATAGATAGATAGATAGATAGATAGATAGATAGATAGATAGATAGATAGATAGATAGATAGATAGATAGATAGATAGATAAAATGTGTTAATATAGATAAAAATGTAGGGCGGTATTTGATTGCTGAATATAGATATTTTGTCTTGTTTAATATTTGCAGCTGTATCATACAAATAAATAGTTAAAAAAATCATACATTGTGATTTCTGGATTTTTTTTTTTTAGATTATGTCTCTCACAGTGGACATGCACCTACGATGACAATTTCAGACCCCTCCATGATTTCTAAGTGGGAGAACTTGCAAAATAGCAGGGTGTTCAAATACTTATTTTCCTCACTGTATATATACACACAAGACAAAAATACTAAATTTTAACTAATAATAAGTTTTTTTTTAATGCAAAGTAGTCCCCTGAATTGGGCAAAGATAGTAATATTCCAGACCGTGTACTTCTGAGGCTCCATCATGGGCGTCTGAACCATTGTATATGGGTGGGACAAGACCCACCCACTTTTTAAGACCAATGATATTGGACCCACTTACTTTTACCGTCTCTGATTCAGCGCATTTGTCTTTTCATAGTGCTGTCAGTCAAATCCAATTATTAGAGAATTCCCTAATAAATTAAACTCCGCTGAATCGCTACATTATATTTCTCAACGAGCCGCAACTGACGAAAGTAACCGCCCGTTGTACCTTTCCAGTCAAATATTGCGTTGCAAACATCAATAACAGCTTTAAATTGTCATTGCTGGCAGATGACCATATTAGGGGGATAATCCACGGATAGCTGTGCATTTAATGCACGACTTGGAGGCAAAGAACCGCCCGACGTGAAGTGGAGTTTAGTTTAAAAGGCACCAGAATAGCCTAAATGGTATTTACTCCAGTAACATTTTTCTGGGGGAGGACCCACCCAATTTTTTTTTTCTTCCGACGCCCATGGGCTCCATGCACCAGCCGAGCAACTGCCATTTACAGAAGATGAATATGAATGCTAACAGATAGCTGAAGAATGCAAGGCTCATGGCGTGAAACAATAAAGAACAAGAAACAGCAAGGCATGACGCAATAGCCAAAGATCTGTAAAAAAAATGAAAAATAGAGCAAACTACAAATACATATGTATACAGTACTTTTGTTGCATTTATAATATCATAGTTTTGCTAAAGCACCAAAAAAAAAAAAAAAAGAATTTTTTTTTGATAAATTAGTAAACATCAGTGTCATATTGTATCATATAGTCCTGCTCATCCACTTCAGGATGGAGAGAAACGGAAGAGAGCAGGGAAAACTAAGAACGATGAAACGGCTTTGTTGCGTTTTGTATTCATCTCTTATCCTTCCTTCCTTTCATCCATGACTCTTTTGCTTTTACCAGCTCAGTCTAGTATGCAAACACACACACACGCTCACACAAACACATACAAGGACTCACTATAGAGCGGAGGGCAGGCATAGGGGTGTATTGGGTTTCGCTTGTCTGATAAATAGCCTGTTTACTTATAGAATACGTCAGACTAAGACTATGATGGATGAGAAAGACAGTAGCCTCCCCTAACACATACAGTACTCTCCCTGCCACACACACCTGCCAGACTCACAGAACACACACGTTATTTCATAGAGCTTATTCACAATCAGGGGCCGTTTACAACTAAAAACAGATAACTTTTTATGCTTTTAGGCCGTTCATTTTCAGGACAACAGCGTTTTGGGGGCTGGAAAACACAAACTTACAATTATCATTTCCATGTGAACTATAAAAACGCAAATTTGTGAAAACGGTGACGTCACGCGCATGCGTATTACGTGTTCAGTCTATACTGTAGGTGCATAGTGTTTCCTTCAAAAGTGACATCGCCAACTACTGGCCTGGCAGCAGAATACAGCGTTTTTAATCGTTTTCACAGACCCGTGTGAACGGGGATCACAAAAACGCAAAGGAAAAACATGTTTTTTCATTTTTAGTACATTGTTGTCATTTTGCTGTGTTCTTTTTTATTTAATTTCTAGTTTTAGTTATTTTAGTACATCAAATTGAACTATGAAAATGATAACTGTTGCTTTGGTAACTAGCTGAAATAAAATAATCAAACAGTGTACTGTAAAGCACTTAAAGGATTAGTTCACCCCAAAATGAAAATTTCCTAATAATTTACTCACCCCAATGCCATCCAAGATATCCATGTCTTTCTTTCCTCAGTGGGAGAGAAATTATGTTTTTTGAGAAAAACATTTCTGGATTTTTCTTCTAACAATGGACTTCATTGGTTACCATCGTTTTTAAGTCCAAATCAATGCAGTTTCAAAAGTCTTTGAAGTGTTTAAACGGGCTGTACGCGATCACGGCTGAAGAAGAGGTTGTTATCTAGCGAAACTTTTTACCTTCAATAGTTCGGATTGAGCTGATCAACAAACGGACAGGGAACTACTTCATCATGTTGAAAGGTCACGCCGGCGCCGGCAATACTATTTGAACTACTATTCATATTCATCAGAATGTTACTATTCATATTCATATTCACTGAATACTATTACTATATATATAATAGCAAACAATACTATTTGAACTATCCTCCTACATACGGTCGCATTGTAAACAGTGGGGCGGTACTTCTGCCGGCGCCGGCGTGACCTTTCAACGTGATGACGTAGTTCCCTGTCCGTTTGTTGATCAGCTCAATCCAAACTATTGAAGGTAAAAAGTCTATAAATTATAATCTTTTTTTTAAAATGACCTATCGTTTCGCTAGATAACAACCTCTTCTTCAGCTGTGATCGCGTACAGCCCGTTTAAACACTTCAAAGACTTTTGAAACTGCATTGATTTGGACTTAAAAACGATGGTAACCAATGAAGTCCATTGTTAGAAGAAAAATCCAGAAATGTTTTCCTCAAAAAACATAATTTCTCTCCCACTGAGGAAAGAAAGACATGGATATCTTGGATGGCATTGGGGTGAGTAAATTATTAGGAAATTTTCATTTTGGGGTGAACTAATCCTTTAATATTAAGTAATAATGTCCAATAGCAACAACAGCAGATATACTTTAAGCTTTAAGCTTGGTGTGTCCTCATTTAAAATAAATAAATAAATAAATAATAAAATAAAAAGTAAAATAAAAGGATCTGTGATTGCAAGGTAAATGGTGTCTCATACAGTAGTCAAAGTCTTTAAAGAGGAAACATCAAATGGAAATTGAATATTCAGCAGTCCACCACACGCCACTTCTGCGGATCATATCCACACGCTCACATGCACGAAAACACACCTGTACATATGCATAGGAAACCCCCCTGCCAAATAGGAAACTCAGACTTCTCTTTTCCCCTTTCTGTCCCTCTCACATTCAACCACAATCTGAGAACACACACAAAGACAAAAGAGAAATAGAGAGAGATTTATCGCTTTGTTTGTGCATATCACCCAAATGGAGGCTTTTAAAACGCAGAGCGGTAAGCAAGCGGAGTGAGGTTTCATGGTCACACTCATATTATTACAGAGACAAAATACAGCCAGTGCATGCTGGTCCGTCTGACGCCCCCAGTCACTGCTCGAGCGAGCGAACACATCAGCGGAGAGACTAAAGGATGAGATAAGACAAGATGAAGAGATTGAGCTGGGCTGTTGCTGGCTGCATATTCATAATTTCATTTCAAACGATTTTGTTTTATTAGTACTTGGTGTTTCCACACAAAAAGCAATCATATGGCTTCAGAAGACTTCAGAAGAAGAAAACTAGTACTACTTTTGTCCTGCTTTTTTTTTTTTTTTTTTTTATCTATTATTTTTCAAAATATTAAATCAAATAGTGTGTAAAGCACTTATTTTTCTAGTAATAATGCGCAACAGTTTCAACCAACATCTCAGTTGCCTTCCCTTAAGCTTGGTTGTCCTCATTTTAAAATAAAATAAATAAAAACAATTAAAAAAGTAATAAAATAAATAAAATAAACCTTTCTGGGGCATGATCACTGTCTGCTTACTTTGTTTGAAAAACAGCAGCCTGAAATTTCTTCAAAAAGGAACATTTTGTAATCATTTACTCATGTTGTTCCAAACTTGTATGACTTTATTTATTCTGTAGAACACAAAAGAAGATGTTTAAAAGGGCTTTTAAATTGTCAAAAGTCAATGGGGTCCAGTGTTTTGTTTTGGATTTTACTGACAGCCACTGTATGCAAACATTCTGCAAAATATATTTTGTTGTGTTCCGCAGAAAAACTAAATGACGTGAGTAAATCATCGCAGAATGTTAGGTGAACTAATAAGCCTATGCATTATGCTTCAGCAGTTGCTTCTCCAAAACCGCTAGCAGAGCTCCTAGTGTCTCTGCAGGCGTCTGCCCCAGTTCCCATAGAGAGAACCCCTTCCCCCTTGTCTCCCCTGCGCTGTCCCGGCGTGCCTTGGACCTCCTGCCTGAGGGACACGGGTAAATCAGCATAGCTGGCTTGTCTAACAGACGGAGATGTGTGTTATTTGGCCGAAAGAGGTATGTGCGAGAGTGGGCGCTCTGTGCCATGGCTGTGCTATTGCTGCCCAACTCTGCCAGTCCTTCCATTTCTGCATGAGGTCCGCCTGATTTACAGCACCCTGCGGGGGTCCCCAGCTGCCTGACGCCCACCCTGATACCAGCACGCCTGCCCAGGTACCATATGTAGAGGCGAAACACCTGCATGCATAACGTAGACGCAAAGAGGCAGTAGGCATGATGTTTACAGCAGGTGGATCTATATATTTAAATACTTTTTATTATCAGAGTTGTTGGCAGGAGTAAGGAGTTATGATGGAAAACATACTGAGGATGTATGCAGGGTGTTTAGAGCGGGACAGTCTCGGGTTCCTGATGGATATTGTGCAAGTGAAAAACCAGTGTGGTTTTAGCACAAGCATATGCACACATACTGATAACTAAAGTTTGTAGGGGGGGGTTACAGAAGTGGTCTTGCCAAGAGTCTTACTCTGCCTCGGAGACAGCAGGTGAATTTATAAACACAGATCGCCCAGACTGTCTGCCTTCACACTGACACATTCACCACCTACATTTTAAACAGGATTTACAGGGTGTGGATTCAAATATACCCCCATAAAACGTCCACGGTAAAACTGGTTCACCTGGAGTCCGGCGGCACTGAAGTGTCTATCAGATAATGTCAGGGAGTTGAACTCCGGAGTCTAGTTACTGTGTTTTATGACACCATTCACTATATATTTCAGCTTTACAGACAAGAAAAAAAAATAAAACTCTATCCCAGTGGTCCTCAACTGGTAGGTCACGGACAGCAGGACAAAAAACAATTCTGAATGCAATTAATAAGATGACAAGTTGCACAAATCAAGGGAATGGGAATGTAAAAATATATTCTAATAAACTGATATGCATATGCATATTGTGTAAAATACAGTACACAGCCTATATATGGTATTTTATGGTGGTGGTTTAGTAAATACACAATGTTAGTGTACAAAAGTAAAATCAAACTTCTTAAAATCAAACTACTAATTTATTAATTATATTATATATAGCTTTATTACAATTAATGAAAAAAACTTAACAACTAGGCTACAGCATGGTCACCAACGTAAAAACCTGGATCCTAAGCAAAACCTGTTGAGAAACCTGTCTATCCCAACTTCCAGGTAAATCACATGTGAAAAAAGAAAGGATCTCACAATGGCATAGCAAGCATTAACCAAAGGGGGAAAGAGAGAGAGAGAGAGAGAGAGAGAGAGAGAGAGAGAGAGAGAGAGAGAGAGAGAGAGAGAGAGAGAGAGAGAGAGAGAGAGAGAGATCAACAAATGCAGTTTTGTGCAAGGGCAGAGTGCAATATAATCGCTGGCACATGGTTCGGCGCACTGACCTGAAAGCTCACACTGAATGTGCTGTGGATGGATATGTTATGTGCGCAGGGGCCCCGGCTGTAAGAGGGATGGATGGGGTGAGCTGAACGGGTTCCATGCCCTTAATCCCCCTCCACAACCTTTGAGCCATTGGTCTGGATCACCATATCCAGCACTTTCATGCAGCTGATAGCTATTCATTTACACACGTGGCTCATAGAAAGAGGAGCACCAAATTTGGGATGGAAAGAGGGATAGAAAAAAAGAGATGCATTGCCGGGAAACGTTACTTTCAAAAGTACTCCAATTACTTTCTTGCAGAAAAAAAAAAAAAAAACTGATTAAAACATCTTGAACAGGTCTTAGCTGCTGATCTATCCTGGTCAGGATGCTCTGTTGGCAGATTTAGAGGTTTTTGGGGTATTTTTCAGCTGGTCAACCAGCTACATCAAACTTGGCAAGTGTAAACCAATTAGACTGGCTCGGCCAGGCCGTGGGACCTGGGGCTGGTTGCATAAACCACTTAGACTAGTCTTAAAAGTTAGTCTCAAGACTCATTACATCTTGACTAATTGCTTGGTCAAATTAGTTCTTAAAGGATTAGTTCACCCCAAAATGAAAATTTCCTAATAATTTACTCACTCCAATGCCATCCAAGATGTCTTTCTTTCCTCAGTGGGAGAGAAATTATGTTTTTTGAGGAAAACATATCTGGATTTTTCTTCTAACAATGGACTTCATTGGTTACCATCGTTTTTAAGTCCAAATCAATGCAGTTTCAAAAGTCTTTGAAGTGTTTAAACGGGCACATGATGTGTTCAACGTGATGACGTAGTTCCCTGTCCGTTTGTTGATCAGCTCAATCCGAACTATTGAAGGTAAAAAGTCTATAAATTATTTAATTTTTTTGAAAATGACCTATCGTTTCGCTAGATAACAGCCTCTTCTTCAGCTGTGATCGCGTACAGCCCGTTTAAACACTTCAAAGACTTTTGAAACTGCATTGATTTGGACTTAAAAACGATGGTAACCAATGAAGTCCATTGTTAGAAGAAAAATCCAGAAATGTTTTGGATAGACATGGATATCTTGGATGGCATTGGGGTGAGTAAATTATTAGGAAATTTTCATTTTGTGGTGAACTTGGTGGTCCCTTGGTGGTCTTAAAATATTGGCTAAGTTTATGCAACTGGCCATTGATCTTAAACCAGTTAAGACCAGCAAATAAGCTTAGGCTGGTCTAAGATGTTTTTTTCTCAGCAGGATATGACATGAATTCAAAACTTAACATGTACTTCTTACTTATAAACACTTGTGATGGTGATAATAAGTATGGCTGAAGACCAGCCATGTCCTTCACAAGCATTTTTGTTTTGTTAGAAAGAATCCATAGATAACAGCAACTATTCACATATTGATGTCTGTCACTGCCAACATAAACTAAAGACAATGATTAAGAGCAGTAGCCCCCTCTGTAACCTTATTAATATTTAATAATAGGAAATACAACTGAATCTCGACGCACACAAAAAGTGATGTCAAATATGAGCAAATAACTCCAGATCAAGGACATATTATACCAGAAATGATGTCTATTCCAGCATTAGAAGATCTAGCCAGCATATCTATTCAGGAAACAGCTTAATCCTGTGTAACTCCAGGTTAAAGGCATCCTCAAATCCAGAGCATCAGAAATTCAGTAAATGTCAAAAGTGATAAGTGGCAGGTGGATAGTGGATTTAGGGAGTTAGCAGTTTAGGGATATTATGCAGTGTCTGGATAAGTATTCTGGGAATGCACAAAGACATTGAAAGTCACGGTTGCAAATGTTGTGAAGCTAGTATAGAGGGTGTTGACAGACAATATAAGAACAGGGGATTTTTCCCTCCTAGTTTAGTTTTCTAGCATATGTCCATGTTTTTGGCCTGTGCAATTGCTATGTTCAATTCCTAAATCTCTAAATATTCTTGATGCTCTGATTACAGGAGCCTGGTGGCATAATTTGTACATAAATCTCATTTAATGTCTTTTAAGTCTTTTATGTTCACCAAGGCTGCATTTATTTGATCAAAAATAGGCTACAATAAACACTACTATTGTAAAATGTTGTTAGAATTTAAAAGAACTTTTTTGTATTTAATATACTTTAAAATCCAACTTATTCTTCGAACAAAGCTGACTCTGAGCCATTTCTCCAGCACATGATCCTTCAGAAATTAATCTAATATTTAGTTCTCATGAAACATTGTATCATAATTACCATTGAAAACATCTTTGATGAATAGAAAGAAAAAGAAAATTAATTTGAAATAGAAATCTTTTGTAACATTATACATGTCTTTACTGTAACTTAAATGTGTCCTTGCCTTTAAAAAAAAAATTCTGACTGACCCCATAGGCCTACTTTTGTACAATGTATTTGTCTTTAGGACACAATTCTGATATTCAATACAACAGCACCATTGCAACTGTGATACTTCTTTTATACAACAGTTCTGTACACAAGAAACTGATATTGAGTAACTTACGTTTCTGAAGTGGCTCAGTTGGTATTTCATCTCCAACAAAAATAGTTCCACATTAGGCCAAAGTCAAAAGCTTTGATAATCGCCAAGCAACGCACAGACTAAACTCCGGCCTGGCACTATCCATGGAGCGGAGCAACAGAAACGTATCCCAGGCCCCAAAGCGTTAATTAATCCTATAAAGATCCACTCCGGCTTTCCAACGCCGACGCTCTTTGGCTTTCAAGCTGCAGATAAAACCGCACAACTTCTTGTTGCGTCTGTTCGCAAGAGAAATAACAAACGCTCTGGATATCAAAAGACGCTTCTCGCTCAGCTCGTTTTCAGTCAACACCGAAAAATGGGTCGCAGCAATAATCTAGATTCTAGAACGCCATGTCGTTCAACACAAACACGCGGAGTAATATAGTGAAAGGCCACTGTGCTGTTGAACTCTCGGAAGGCCTCTCGGCCAATCAAATTTGAGGACAGGGGTCTTGACGTTAATATTATGTAGACCTATATAATTGTATTTTTTAATTTTGTCATTATTTGTATTACCTTTACATGTAAACATTTTATTTACATGTTTTATTTATATGTTAAAAATGTACTTTTGAGCTATGATGTATTTTAATGTGCTTTCGGTTGCAGTTGTAACATGCTTTATTGGCTTATCAAATGTATGTATATTTGTATGGTATTGCTAAAATACTTCTTAGAATAGGCCTATATTTGACTAAATGTTGTGCCATACATACAATAAGAAAGGAAATGGACAAACTGAAAAAAAAAAAAACCCAGATTAAAATAGCAGACTTAAATAATAAAGCTAGCTAAACTTGACAATAAAAAATTAAAATAACAATAATTAGATATTTGTCTCTATGATATCTCAATCTCTAGATGCAAGTTTATTGGTTGAATTTTTGAAACCCATTTTATTGTCCACCAAGTGTGCAGACACATGCTGTGAGCCAAACACAGCTTTCCATGAAAAAATTACACTATTTCATTGTTTAGCACTCTTTTTTTTTTCTATCAATACTTCACTAGCATGGCAAAGTATGGTGTATTTGTACTGCTGAAGCAGTAGCAAGTTAGACCGTCTCTCTCACACACATCCTCCCTCTATCTCTGTGTACTTGTCCGCTCTCTGCTCGGGCCTTTCACACACCGACAGGTTTGGGACCCCTGAGCAGCATGACACTGCATGATGGATGAGCTCTCAAACCTTCAAACCAACCCCACCATATAGGAGGGGTCTGTGTGCGCTCTCCGTCTCACCAGCAGCACCTCATTCAGAATGCTCACCCCACCCGCTCCACACACTCTCCTCTCGTCCTCCTGAGAGCCACTCAGCAGGCGGGCCAGGAGAGGTCACGCCGCGGGCAGGACATTTATGAGGTGTAGATATTTGCCTTCTCTCAGAAAAACACACTGTGGCATTGACATGGTCTGGCTTCTGCTCTTTCAGGTTTTCAAGTTTCAGGTTCAGTGAGTTGCTGGAATAGCTGTCCTTGTCTGATACAGCTAGCAAAAGCTTAGTATTTGTTTATTTTTGTGTCAGTATTCGTGTCAGGCAGCCGAACACGATCGAATCCTGCAGTGTTGCCCAAAAGATTCTGTAAAAGTAAACTACCTTTATAGCGCACAGACTAATAAAAAATTCCTCCCCCAGTGGTCACATGCGTGTGATGCATGACGGGCCTCCGGCTCCGGGTGTGACTGATGCGAGATCATTAACTTCATTAACTTCGGGTCAGCCTCACCCTCTAGTACCAATGCAGTCACAAGCATCCCAAACCTTCCTCTCTCAACTACAGTAGATGACATGGCAAACAGGAAAACCTTGACTGGGAAATAAAGGTTAAGAGATTCCAGACAGTAAAAAAAAAATACCCCTACTGATTACACAAAAAATAAATAATAATAATATACACTACCTGTCTTTAAAAAAAAAAAAAAAAAATTCAATGTTAAACTTTTGAATAGTAGTGTATCACAGTTTACACAAAAATATTAAGAAGCAAAAATTTATTTTCAACACTGATAAATGTTTCTTTATTACCAAATCAGCATATTAGAATGATTTCTGAAGGATGTGACACTAAAGACTGGAGTAATTATGCTGGAAATTCAGCTTTGCACAGGAAAAAATATATACATTTTAAAATATATTAACAAATCCATTATTTTAAATTGCAATAATATTTCACAATATTAGTTTTGATCAAATAAAAGCAGCTTTGCTGAGAATGAGATGTCTTTTAACAACATTTGAAATCTTTATTATTATATATATATATAAAATAAAAAAAATTAGGCATGTTTTTTATTTATTGCTGACTTCTTAACTCATAAGATAACACTTTGTGGAAATACAATTAGACATGAAACAGCAGGAAAAAAAAGGAATTGTTACAGAATGAGTTTTGAATATTAATGTGCTTGAAAAGGTATTCAAAATAAGGAGTTATCATGAATAACAAAGGATACAGAACAATCTTCTAATCCCGTCACTTCGCTGGTTTTACGTTTAACTGTGTGCAGAAACCATATTCTTCCTGCAGTGTGAATGTGCATAATACAATTACATTACACAAACTTTTTTACACGCCTGATGCCATGAAAACTTTTTAAGTGGTTCTTTTGAAAACCATCTATAGATGCTTCAAAGAATCCAAAGGCTTATTTTTTTCTAGAAATCAATATACTGATCTGAAGAATATTGATCATCAAGACCTTTTTAAATCTCCAGAATATCATATAGCCAACTCAAAAATGATATCAATAAGAAGAGAGTTATTTGCTCAACCTAAGGTGCTATGAGTCTGTTTAGTGTAGGTCAGTGAATCAACAAAAATATGTCCAGATTTTCACCACAAAACCAAAAGATCAAAATAAATTATATTTTGTATAAAGTACATTAAGCCTGTTGTAATCCACCCCCCTTTCACCAAGAAATACAATTATGTGTAAATAAAGTGATTCATTTGTATTTGTCATGAAAATAATGCCACAATGTTAAACAGGATTCATTTTCTTTATGCAAAATATAATATTGTATTTCTTTCTGGTGAATTAGGACTGAAATATGACATTCCTGATAATCACTCAAGTCTAATCTGTTTAGAATTCAAGCTTTGTTTTATTGCCTGCAGAATATCCTGCCAGACTTGTAATGTACCATTGTTTGCAGACTTTATTTCTCTATATTTCTCCATGTCATCTCTCTTTATCTTTCCCTTCTCAAAGCGGTATTAGAGTGAAATGACCAGCATGTGTTCATGACCTTACGCTGCCTTAACGTGCCATCGGAAATTTCCTACTTCCCACTTCTGAAGTTGTCATGAAAGACACCAGGTTTATGCTTGGGAAAATCTTATTAAAGCCAAAATGATATTTAGCCTCCCATTCATTGACAACCATATAAACATTCACTATAAAATAGCTAGTCAGCTTGCTGACAATTCTGGAATTTCGGTCAAATAGAGGCTATTTTCGCAGAGTATAAAACATATAATACGCTTTAAATGATCATTCATATATGTAAATATGCACTACTTTAATGACAAGACAAGGCGATGCAGCCGTTGTGGAAAAAACTAATAAAAAATACCAGTCACAGCAACAATCATAGACCGTTCGCCATGTTTAAAGTTTATGGCTCACCCAATTTGGAAATTATTATTATCCCAGAACTTCCCAGTGGTATACAACTTGAGAAGGCGTTCATGTCCAGTTTTAACAAGGAAACTCATAGTTACAATAATTCCGATGGCACATGAAGGCAACATAGTTAACCAGCTGAAACTGACCAACATTAGATTAGTCAATACTCTGGATGACTCAAAACTAAATTTTTAACATTATTTGCGGTTTGCGACAGTGTATCAAACTGGTGTAAATTTAATAAGACATCAATTTAAGACCATTTAATATATGCATATACATTCAGGTAAATCAATGTTTTCACAATATCAAACAACCTTGAATAAAACACACGGAGGCGAGGCCATTTAGATTTTTTTTTAATTAAATGCAACACGAATGCAATAAAATTAAGATAAATAACGTTTTAACAGTGGAAATATCTTAGAGTTATATTCGCCACAAGGTCAAAAAGAACATCCACCGTAAAAATCAGTTCCAAGTGGGTCTCAAATTCAGGTTACACAATGATTCTATTTCCTTTGAGGCTTGGCCAACTTCCTGGCACGCTGGTGGTGCCAGTGCCATCATATCAAGCGTTGAATCCAGTGTTTGTTTACAAAAATATCATTTTCTTTTTTTTCTTCTAATTTTTTATAGACCCAGAAAGTGACATTACATTAATTTTCACATCAGATTTCTTAAAGCTTTAGCTTCTGCAGTGTAACAGCAACAATGTCATTAAAAAAGTAAGTCATCCTTTAGGATTGAAAGGCATATCTGTCACCTTTTTCACAATTCCAACACGGAACAATCTGTACAGGCTTGCATATTAAACAAATAAGAGTACAACATTGACAATGGAAAAAACGAACAGAACGATTTTTGGCAAAGCAGGAAGAAAAAAGTGACAAGAGGAAATATTTTAGATTAGATCTGTTTTAAACTGCCATCACTTATAGGTTATGATTGTCCTTCATGATCACGTGACATAGGACAGCAGGAGGCTTCAAGTGCTGGAAGCGTCTGTTCACGCTTTGTTTGCATGTCTATACCCATTCTTTGCAGACAAAAAAAATAAAAAATCCTTGGCCAACACTTTGCTACAACTTTGCTGAAACATTGTAAGAACATTTCAGCTGTTTTCAAACACAAAAGCATTTGGAAAGCTATCTGCAAAATGAGTTGTCAGTCATCTAAAGTACATCAGGCAAAATCATTGCAAGTGCCCCTTGTTTATGATTCAGTCTACATATTTATTGCAGTTGGAAGTATAGTAGTTCCAAGGACATACTTTGGTTTGTCATTTTGGAGGCCAGATTCCTTCAGTCAGTATTTAAAATGAATTTCCGGACAGTAAAAAAAACCCCTCCAAATATGCTATATGGACCTGGCACTTTTGACTTTTTGCTTAAATTGTTACCAATTAGATCACACAAAGACAATGAAATGCAATAGAAACAAACAATTCTTTCAAAGCCAAAATCAAACTCCAAAAGAAAGATGAAAGATAGTAATGAAGTGTACACAGACAGCCTGTTTCCTCTGACTGGACTGCATCGTTTCGACTGTTTGCTCCATGAGCAGAATGTCTCCCAACCCTCCGTTCCCTCCTATACAACAGTGAAGATATTATTCAGTAACTAAGGTCACCTAAATCATGCCTGTCCCCAAAACAAACCTCCCAAACGAACATATTTCATTTAAAAAAATAACACAATCAAGAGCAATAAAGAGGAATAGAGCTCTCTCTTCATTTATATTATATTTACATTTGTTGTTTTTAATATATATTTATATATTTATATATTTACACACATCAAATAAATCAATTGTACAACTATACACCTGAATGAGAAGATAAGCAAGAGGTACAGAAGTGTATGGCTTGACTGGAAAAATCATTCCTTTTGTTTTTGTCTGTGTTTTTTGTTTGCTCATAAACGGACTTCTTAATATATTGACATAATCATTAGCGCCAAAAAGAATGAGAAAAGAACAATAAAAAATCCCTGGTATTGTCAAAAGAGGTTATTAGACTGTACACATGTGAGAGCATCATTCAATTTAGAACACCAGTTAGGCCTCTAATCTCCAGGTCAACACCCATTCCTGTTTTTTTGTATTTTTTTTTGTGTGGCTGATCTCTACATACACACATGGCTGTTCACATATTTGCATAAAGCAAAAAATTACCCTCTCATTCACATCTCCTCTCACGCAAACACAAACAAACAGATCATACCACAGCTCAAAGTAACAGTGTATTTGGTCCTGCTGGGATATTTAAAAGTCCTGGTGACATCAGTTTGACTTGATTAACCAGTGAAGAGCTTTCCAAAAGAACTTTCCGCAAATCCAAAATTTCAGTCAGTGTTTTTCACCTCCGATCCATGTCTGTCAGTCTAAATATCCTACTCTGAAAAAATCCAGTGTCTTTTTCATTAATAGATACAAAAATATTCCATGTCTGTGGAGCCTTCATAGAGTGATCACCACGATTTGTCCTCCCCACAATCCATTTGATAATATACTGTTACTCTAAGAGTGGAGATAAAAGTGGCTGCAGAAACCCATGGCTGTGGGTTAAACTCACTTTTCACATCATGCTAGTTTTGTATCTTGAATAAGACTGGCCTGATTGTCAGCCATTTCTTGTATCTCACGATTTCAGTAGTGCATTCAGCCATTTTTAAACGTTAGCAGATGATGGACTCTCCCTCTGCCGTCACCAGCTGGCCACTGGTGGGGTCGTAAGTTCCAGCCAGGTAGTATAGATCTTGACTGTTGCTGTTTGGTTTCCTGATATGACTCAGGCGCTCATATTCAGCTCTGCTTACCACCTGGCACTTATGGGAGATGGTTTGGACGTCATTTTCATCCTCATGGGAACTTTGGTAAAGGGCATGCTGTGAAGAGAGAGGAAAAGTTTTAGGTCTGCAAAGTCTACCTTAAGTCAATCAAAACCAAACAAGACTTCTGGTCACTACTGTACCTTTCCATCCCGGTGCCTTTTTCCAAGCTTGGTCTCCTCAGGGTGGTAGAACCACTTTACTTTGACTACCATGTTGCTGGACCAAGATTCCCATAGACTTTCAATGCGACCAATGAAGGGGAGGTGGGGTCGACCAGCAGAGAGGAAAACCGCACAGTCTCCAACTCGGACGGTGTCTTTTCCCCGAACGATGGCCTTGTAGAAGAGCTTTCGGGCTTTTCCTTTCAAACCCCGTCTCTGATGACAAGAAAGTAAAGTTTAAGGGACATTTTCCCCAACTAAAACCATTTTGGATTGGGATTAAAACAGAAACATCAGAATGGGAAATTACCTGAGTTGGGTTCCCAGACCACCTCCACAGCTGCCGTCCTGGCATGAACGAGGATGAGTTTGGTGGACCCTCTGAAGATGGTAACTTCTGTTTTTTAGGGAAGTCTTTGGAAGATTTGGACTGTACTACAGAGGAAGAGTTGTTGGCAATATCCTTTCTCCTTGGAGGTTTTCCTGTACTACTATTGACTGCAGCCTTTGAATTAGGGATAGTTATAGTTTTGGCTCCGAAAGTATGTCGTGGTGGGGCGGTGGGAGGTTCAGGATGCTGCTGTTGTTGAAGCAATGTGTGATGAGAAGAAAGGCAACCCTGAAGCAGAAGCCGTGATGCCTCTTCTTCATCTGAACTGTAGGACGAGTCATTGTCAGACGAGCAGATGCTAGAGCTGGACAACGAACCCGAACTAGATGCGCTGGAGGACCCTGAGGACGACGACGAGACAGAAAGACGAGACAGAAAGCGTCCAGTGGTGCGCATGTCTGCCCTTCTGACATCTTCATCCTCGTCTTCATCTTCATCCATATCGGAATAGGAGCTTAGGCAGTCGCTGTGGCAGTTTGGCCCATAATCTGCATATTCACTAAGCCCAAGACCCTGAGGGTGCTTACGCATGTCTGATGAACCTTTGAGAATATGGCAACTGTTCCTTTTGGCATCTTTGACTAGAAGAACGGACTGGGAGTAGCCCATTGTTGAGGTCAGTTCTCCTATTCCTTTGGCTCCAAAGCCCTTTTCCAGTCGTCCACCTCTTTGTACCTCTGGGTTACCAAGAAGCAACAATGCTTTTCCATTCTTAGTCTTGGGGGACGTTACCCCTTCGTGGTCCAGTTTGACGAGAAATTCCTTCCTGTCTCCTATCTTTCTACCCCGTAAACCAGAGACGCCCTTGTGACTAAGAGGCAGACCTGTTGCCAACTGCTGATTTCCAAAGGAAGTGCAACCATTAGCAATGCTGCTGAAGGAGTCCACCTCAAAGGAAGTGCTGAAGATGCCTTTGGCTGGAGTGGTCATGGTGGAGCTAAGTAAGGGGAACATGTCTGACTCCTTTCCTCTCAGAGCTTTCTTCGTTAACCCGTTAAACTGGAACAAATCCATGGAGGGTTTCCTCCTGGACATGGTGGCAACTGGCCAGCCAAGAAGAGGGGAAGTGGTTCCAGTGACATTCACAGACACACAGCTCTTTGATGATGCATTGACAGATTTTGGCCTTCCTGTTGAGGAAGATAAACAAAGGTATTGCTATGGGGATGTAGGAAAACAACCCTGCCATCATTGTTAACTTATTTGCATTTTCCAAGCTCCACTTGCTACGATACTACCATCAGCCCCTCAGAGAAAACAGATACAAACAAATATGCCTGACAGCGGAACATCTTATGACTCCATGTTGTTTGTTGTACTATTGATAACATCTGCTGAATTGGAGCTGTTGGACCAGTAGTTCAGGGCTTTAAGTCAGACTCTATAGTTAAGCAAAGTTCAACCTTGACGCCAGTTTCCCTCATCCATTTGTTCAGTTAAACACATTTCATTCCATTAGTCAACCGAACCCTGATTTAATCAGTGCTGGTGTGTTAATTGCACAGAGTCATTTAAAGTAATGAAGGCAAATGCTTTTTTCTTCCGTATTAATACAGATTATTCTACTTTTCATCTGATAATACTTTTAAGGCTCTTGACAAACATTAAATAAACCATTTGGTAGGTGGAAAGAACCAGGAAAGGTAGTGAAGCATGCCCTTAGGGACAAACAGATTGAGAAACATCTACCCAACAAGTTTCCCTGACAGACCTTGTGATGATGAATGTGTAAATTACTAAATCATGAAAACCTGTAGTGGAATCTTGTTTGATAGATATTTCTCAATGTGTCTCTTTGAAACAACACGTTTTACCACTTTGTTGCAGGTTAAACGTAACACCGGGGGTGTCTTAGATGATGCAAAAAGCATTGATTTTAAAACATGTAATGTAACCCAAAATTATTTTAATCCAATCAATGTGGAATTTGGAAAGCCATGAGAATGTGGATGATGCAGCTGTCATCACGCACCTGGCTTGGCTTTAACAACATTCTTCCTGGGCTCTGTGTTAGCGGAATGCTCTGAGGACACATCAGTCTGCCGAGTTATCTTCTCTTGAGTGGAGGTCTTCCTCCTGCGGCACCTAGGTGAGACCAGGTGGGCTGGTGATGGCTCTGCACCTGCAGTACATCAACAATGCCACAGGCTTAATGACAAGCACGGAAACTTGGCACACTGTCTAACATTGTTAACATGAGACTCTTTGTTTGTATTGGAGATGAAATGTATTTATCTGCAGAAACATACATTGGATTTGGTAGCCTGGCGGAAGCAGACGAATGCTTGAAAGAGAAATCCATCCCCGGTCTCCATCGTCAAACTCTACCATGACACTGCCCTCCTTCTGTTCCTCACCTGGACCTCCTGTGGAAGACACAAATGTATAGCTCTAAAGAGAATGCATATGATTGTATTTGTGTTTGAAAAATTGTTAAATTATTAAAAAAGCTAATGATAAAATGTTTTACATTTATTCTAACTTTGTGTGTGTGGTCCTGGTAAACCCTACATTAAGGGGACAAAATGTCCCCACAAAGATGGTAATATCCGAAATCCTTGTCCTTGTGGGGAAATTTTTGGTCTTCTTTCAGGAAATTAGCTTATAAATCATACTAAATTATGTTTTTTGAAAATGTAAAAATGCAGAAAGTTGTCTGTGATGGTTAGGTTTAGTGTAGGGGAATTAAATATACAGTTTGCATAGTATAAAATTGTGTGCGTGTGTGTGTGTGTGTGTGTGTGTGAGAGAGTGAGAGAGAATGATCTCACCTCTACGGACATATCCAGGATACAAACAGCGCGAGCGTTCACTCCAGTAAGCGCACACTCTTGTTCCAGCCGTCAGAGTTTCCACTGTCTCCGGCTGCACATCTAAAACCTGAAACACATGGATGACTTTCAAAATTAACCTACATATCTGGCAGACATGCAGCTTATCAAGCATAACAAGTTGATTTAGTTAAAAGACACACATGAAGAATACGAGACATCTACTTTGCAAAAAGCATGGATATCTTTGAGGCCTTCCCTTAAGGCAATTACAACCATGGGTATACCTTTCTCATGAAACACTGTTTGTTGATTTTGGTCTCTTTGGTCTCAACGAGAATAAAAAGAGAGAAAATCAGCATCGCTGAATGGAGAGTCTGCTTTGAAATAATGGAATAAAAGAGCAGAGAGGTGAAAAAGGCCTAAATCGATGACTTTATAGTGAGGCTGCCAGCTCCCCTCCCACTACACAGAGCACATGCACTGAGGGCTCTTTTAGGACCAGTTCAAACGAGTCTGCTGTAGATACAGCCCTTTTGACAGCGCAAACGGGGAGCCGAGGAGTTTTTGGCCAGGATATGCACTATGCAGGCAATGGTGTTGGAAGCAAAACAACTGATAAGAAGTCTTAAAAGCAGCCCAGGAAAGACGAGTTATCACTGAAGCGGGGGCTAATGCTAGTGGCTAGCAGTGTCTCTATGAAATCGGACTTTTTAAAAAAGGCATTTGTAGGTTTATTCCCCCAAAAAGTATACAAGTATAAATAGTAGTTTCTATCAATATACTGCTATTTTTTTAATGTACCATCTAGCCCAATATGGCAAAGTTGTTTCAACCAATAGCATGCGTTTGGGGCATGACTATCTGTTTATCCAACCAATGACAGAGAGGTGAATGCGTAGGTAACCTGTTTGAATATAGTCATTATTTTTGCAATTCGTTTGGTGTAGAAATCACCCACTCCATCTACAAGTCCAGAGAAAATGGTGCAGGAAACATGGGTGCAATCTGATGAGAGAAATTACACTTGAAATATAAATAGATTTCTAATATTCAGCTTTTTCATTGTAACTAAGTCTGATTTTAGCCATTTTATAATTGATTGGATTGTGAAGAGTGGGATTTATACACCAAAATGGAGCCAGAAAAGTTTTTTGAGTTTGCATTAAGGATCGCATTCTTTCATGTTGACTTATGTTTATGTAAACCTGAGCTGTGTTCGCTTTTTAATTCCACGCTAGTTCCAGTAAAGCTGATACACAAATATACACACAGGAACAATGCTGCAGGCTTATGGGTGAGTCCAATTTGTAGGAGTAGAGTGTAGCGTTCAATGTCAAAGCCTTTACTGTGCTAGCCTTCAGTGAGAATATAGTGCTCGCTCTCTCTGTCTTTCTATTCTCCCAGCTTTATCTCTCCCACAACTATGCACAATCACATCCAACACTGACACAAATGACAACCTCCTCTCTTTGTTTAGCATTTTGTGAACAATCAAGAGCTTTTTGTGTTGCAGCTTGTGGATTGTATCAAGAAGAGATATCGTCTGATGTTTTGTGTACTGTACAGAATTTGAGAGTTGCATAGAGCATGCTCATTAATATGTCTTTGAGGGAGACTGGGGACGGGTGGGTAGAGTTTGCGATAGGCGGTCCCTAGGCAGCGAGACACTTTTTTCCAGCCCATGATGCTGAGAGAGATGAATGAGAGAAGTAACGCATATAATGTATTCAAATGAATGCATGCTGACAAAGAGCTGTTGGTTTACGGTGTGTAATCAGCTCCCTTTTTCCCCGTCGGCTTAGATAAACTATGCGTGTAAGTGCAACCCGCAGTTCAGCCCCAAAGATGTTCCTAAATAAGATAAATAAATAAAAAAGGGATAAAACAGGCTATTCTGTACGTCCTCCTGAGGGGCCACGCAGAACTAACAAGGAACAGTTATATACAGTCACAATGTGAAACTGTATATGCAGGAATGTAGTGGACTGCTGGACCGCATTAAGAGCGGCTAAGCTAAGAGTACTGCTTAAAAAAACAACAACCAATAAGAAACAGACATTCAACAAAATACATAAAAGAAAAATGGGAATCAGAACTTAACATAAATATCTCAGATGAAGATTGGCAAAATATGGTGAAAATGCATTATACGTCCACTAGTTCACGGAACTGGAGGGAGTTCTCCTGGAAAAATCTGGTTCGTTTTTTTATTACCCCCAAAGTTAACAGCAAACAATTAAGCAAAAACATACCCTGTTGGAGAGATTGTGGTGAATTGAATGTGGGTCACGCACATGTGTTTTGGAAATGCGATAAAATAACACAGTTCTGGACTATGATAAATGATTCATTACAGAAAATACTGGGCTATAAGATTCCTATGACTTGTACAGTACTGTATTTGTGTAACCTGTATGAAGGGAATGTACAGCCATCGGACAGATATTTGGTTAAGATCCTGTTAATAGCTGGAAAAAAAGCTATCACAAAAAAATGGGGTAAACAGGACTCTCCTACTCAGGATCAATGGTTCCAGATTATTGAGGTAATCTATGAGATGGAAAAGTTGACGTACAGATTACGCCTACAGGAAGCTCAATTCGGAGAGAAATGGGAAAAATGGACGGTATTTAAAGAAGAGCGACAAAGACAAGAGGAAAGGCCTACAATTGGCTAAGAAGACTAACTGGTATACTGCAAGAAGACCTCCCACCCTTATATTTTGTTGGGTTTTTTTGTTCTTTTTGTTTTTTTCGGTTGTTTTTGTTTTCATCTGCCTTGCTCTTTTGCTGAATTTTATAATATGATGTAAACAATTATATTCTGTTGTTCCTGCAAAAATACAAAACTTTCAATAAAAAGTAAAGTGACAAAAAAAAAAAAAACAACAACCAGGCTATATTAGCGATATAAGAGTTCCTAGGGTTGTCTACCCTCCTCTATCACAACCAGATGCTGAAATGTTCCTTTACTGATGAATTTGTGCTCAATGAGATAAGAAATGAGCAATAAAAGACGCAAATGCAAAAGAATGCCTAAAGTTGGTTTGGAGTCCTTCACACACAGATCATAGCAGTTTACACGCTTCATGGCTAAGTAACTGCTTATCGGAACACACTCACACACACAACCCCAGATGCTATGTTCCTAACTGCTTTAGCAGAGAAAGTCAGAGCTGGGATGGATCCAGCCTTGAGCTGATGGGGCTCTGGGGGAGAACAAGGGGTCTGTGAGAGCCTGTGAGGGTGGCCTGAAGGGCTGGTTCAGTCCGAGGCCTGTATGGAGAGAGTCTTTGGGGGAATGAGTCCCCTGAAGAAGCTTTTTAAAGGGTCTCACCGCTTCCTGAAGCAGCTGCTCCAGAGAGTAGATCCTCGGCCTGTTTCCACGCTCTCCCTCAACGACAACACTATAGCTGAAGAGACAAAAATTCGAAACTGTAATTATCCATCTATCCATGTATCTATTCATCTATCTATACATCTATCATTCAATCCATCTATCTATTCACCTCATTCATCCTTCCATCCATCCCTAACTATCCATCCATCCATCCATCCATATTTTTTATGTTGAAAATACAGTGTTGTTGTCTTACATATCAGGCAGGTCCAGTGTATGAACATAGGCAGCGTACAGTAACTCGTCCTCTTTTGAGATTAACACTTTCAGTCCATCCTTCAGGATTTCTTTGGTGAGAATGCAGTTGGGCAGGGCTGGTTGTGATAAAGACAGATTAAAGTGAGAGGTCATTCTCCTTTTACCACATGCAGGAGTATAACAGCATTATCTGTTTGTATATTTCTTACCCGGTAATGCACTGCCCATCGGCTCTGGTTCCTCCTCCTCTTCCACATCATCTTCCTCTCCCTCTGAGAAGCTGCTGTCGTCATCCATCCGGAATCCCTCATCGGCAGCAAAGCTCTCCAGCAAACGACTGACTGCTCTCCCCTTAGCCTGCTAACAGTCACGGAACGGCATGTAAGTCTCACACACATACTCACACGCCCCTAATGGCCCCGGGGAGAGTGATTCAGGGCTCCAACATTCATTCAAACTCCCATACAAATATATCATAACCTCTCGAACCTTAACAGGTCCAATCTTGTGCACAGCCCTTGGTACTTAACATTGCTCAAAAAAGCTGTCATATATTAATGTGATGGAGGTTTCGTCACTTGGGGTGATGCTGTTCGGTTTTCATTTTACAAGTGTGTCTCTAGGGCGAGGCCCAGGTGAAGAATGATGCGTGTCTTTGTTCTCTATCGCACTCTTTGAGCAAAGCGGGAATTCTCCCCGCCTTCTGATTAGGCAGGCAAAGTCCCCTCGCATGCCTCACTGATGACCTCACAAAGTGCCGACAGTGACAGCCTTGACACCTACGGTGTAAATCCTTTCAAAACTATTGACTGTTTTATTTAGACAATGCATGATTCAGCCCGTGAATTAGCAGGCGGATCCCATCTTATCTTTATTGTGAGTAGATTTACGAGAGCCCCTGACAGGACAAACCACACGAGAATTGCACAATCCTTCTTGGAGGGATGACTTTTTATGGGCGCCAAGAGGGCAAGGCAGACAGATCTAGGCCACTAGGGGCTAATTCGCTATGTGGCGATGCAGCCTCGCTTGATTACACCAACGTTCAGCACAACTCTTATAAATGAGCTCAAAAGTTACTTGAATTCCTGGTCACCAGTATACATTTTATTTTGGAAGCGAACATGTTAGCCATCCAATTTTCATGGAAACTGAGAGGAACCATTCCATACCTGCTTGTTTCTGATTCGTCTGCTCCAAGTTATGTCATCATACCGAGACGACAGTGCTTCTAACCAACAGCTTTTCCCCTGAAACAGTCGTATGGGATATGTTAGCACTGTTAGAGCCTTGTTTGTAGCTAATTTACCAAAGTATTCCAACAAAACATAGCTGATACCTTGCCAAAAAGCACTGCACTCTTCCTGGTGGTGATTTCTCGTGGACTAGGCAAGGTCTTGAGAAGCCTAGTGTGGTCAAAGGTGTTCTCCCTTGACCCCTCTCTCCACTTAGAGCCAGTCAATCTCCTTTCCTCCTCCAGTTCTGAGTGGTTATGGTCAGCACTGACCAGGGCTTGCCTACAGGGGGCCTTCCTTCTCTTCACCTCTTCTTTAGTGACGGACACATTCATAGACCCTGGAGGGAAGACCAAAAAAATAAAAAAAGAAGATATTTAAGAGTGACAGTGAAAGATGAGTGTTTGTGAACTAAGGTGATATCTGTCAATCCCTGCGGTCTAATTAAATAAGGATGTAACATTTACCGTATCCCTGTCTTTCTGTTTTGTTCTTGGCTTTCTGATTGGCCTCAAGCTTCATGATGGAGCATTGTAAAGGACGGCCGACTCCAGACAGTTGCTCTTTAGATGATAGATTCTTGAAGCCCTCTGCCCCTTCCTCGCTGTCGTAGATGCCGTCATCTTCCTCCTCTGTGAAAATGATGGATCGATTGAATGCATTGGCATCTTGACTGGATAACAGTTCACAGTGGACATCTGAATCGGTCATGGTGAATGTGAATGCAGCCTGACGATTCCTCTCACTGTATGATTTGTTCGATATTTAGCATGATGAAGTTCATGAAATGGGTGCCAACTGTGACTGTAACTGTCAACGTTCACAGGAACTGTGGCAGTCAGAAAAGTCTAGTCACTGACAGGTTTGACCACCAGACCTTTGCTTCCCACACGTGTCTGCCCTAGTATCTGACTCCTGCTTACAGCCACACAAACATTACCATTCCAAGTTTGGAATCACTATGAAAAATAAATAAAAAAATCTGTTCTTCAAAACTTCTAATGAATTTTGGGATATTGCACACAATTTGCTGAATGGAAACACCTAGGTGAAAATAAAATGTATAACATTCTGAGAAACTTACACTCACAAAATGTTTTATTCAGTAAGAATACGTTTTAAGTGATTTATTTAATTTGATAAAAGAGACACTGTGATTTCCCCACAGAGCTGTTAACTAAAACTAATATTAAAAAAGAAGCGGAAATAAAATATAAGTAATAGATTAAAAAAAAACGTTAAAAACTTGAAATGTTGCCTTCACAACTAACTGAAATATGTTAAGTGCTAAAATTAACAACACTAAAACTTAAATAAAACTAAATAAAAGCTAATGAAATGACTAAAATAACATTGTTTTCCCAATACCTACAGCTTCCATTTCTATTTCAATTTCATAACATAAGTTCACAAGTTCATAACATGGATGGAAACAGCTATTGACACCATATGCATTCTAGCTGTCAGTTTATTAAGATATTCAGATAAAGTTACATCTCAAGCTTTCTGCGGCACTGTTTTTGTTTTTTGTATTTTGTACTGTATTTTTGATGACTTTTGAATTTGAATTTCTTACAAAAACCGACAAATGTCTTTGTGATTCCCAATTTTTTTGAGCGGTAGCGTACGCACACGAAGTCATACTCGCATGCTTGGGTGTCACAGATATGTATTGGCAGATGCCGTCTGTGGGCTATGTGTCTCGCATAGAGCGGAGATGGCACGGTGGCAAGCAGTGTCGGGTGTCAACACAGTGCTGACACACTTGTCACTTACAAGGCGCTCGTCAACACTCTCGCAAGCTCGTGAAATGTGAAAAGGATAACTTTCAGGGCAATTAACAGAGCGGCAACAACACCGCCTAGCTCGACCGCAGGCGTAGCTCACATTAGCGTTCATTACTGCCATGATTTCATCTCCACTTTGTTCACTTACAGAGGTGTGTTTGCAGGGAGCATGGACTAAAACATGTAGCAGAACTGGGGCGGTGGAGGAAGTGTACCATTTTTTTCCCTCTAGGTGTGGCATTCTGAACGCAGCATGATGCAGGCTAGCATTACAGCTCGGGTTTTGCCCAATGCATGCCTGAGGAGGCATCGTTAATTTTTTTAACGGCATGACAGTCGAGCAGGGAAATGAGAGGGTCCGCTGATCATCATGCTGGGATGCCTCTCCCTCGGCCCATAACTCACCTGTGTTGCTGTCGGAGGGAGAGATGCCCTTCTCGGTAGCTTCTAGCTTGCTATCGGTCACAGCCGTATCGCACATCAGCTGCTGAGTTCGGGTTGGCAGGGGTGAGGAGCTCAGGATGGCCTTTGACCTCACACCTCTTCTCATAGTCCGCTTCCCATCGGATCCCTGGTGGACTGCTGCCCTACTGCCTGCTGGGATAGAGCAAATGTTCTTCAAATTTCTAAATAATCAACAGTAATCTAAATATGAATGCAATTAAAAGTCATGTGTCGCATACGTCTAGTATATATAATGTTTACCTGTGTCATTGTTCTCTCCAGTTTTGTTACACTGTGTGTGTTCTTCTTTTCCATTGTGCTCTCGGGACAGATGTTCTGTAATAGTACTCTGTGTTTTGGTCTCTCTGTGACACAACAGGTTGACCAGTCTCGATCCACGCTTAACTTTGGCTTTCTGCTTCAGCTGTGAGCAAGCTTTCTGCTTAAACTTAGTGCTCAGCAGTCTCGGCCTGCCTCTAGGCCTACAGTGAGCCTTCATCTGAAAAAGAGAGAGGAAAATAATTAAACCAATGTCAATATTTGTGTTGCATTTTTATGTTTGCAAGGCAGCACTGTATTGATGTTCCTCAACAGATTCTCCTCTAAATATTTCTTTTTTTTTTTTGTATTTCTGCATAACAATGTACTATTGATGTTTCTCTCTTTCACTTCATTAAATGTTATTTCTTAAATATAAACGGATGCATTATGCATTAAAAAAAGTTATAATAATAATTTTTCTTATGTAAAAGTTTGAAAATCATTTGACCATGTTGAAAATCATTTGATGTATTTAACCATGTGTGAGAGAACAAAAAACACTATCCAACTGACAGATAACAGTGTTGAGTGTCATGATAACAGAAAAGTGTAAGGTGACATTAAAAAAAAAAAAAAAAAAAGGTAAGAATTCACTTTACTGTTTAAAGTGTAAAATTCAAGTTACAAATTAATTATTACTTACACTAAGAATATTCCAAATTTTACTCGCAACAGTGACATGATTATCATATTTACTGGTCTTGTTTTCTTGAATGCTGCATTTTTCTTTCTTACATGTATTTAACCGTCTGACAAAAAAACACCAACCAATCAAGAATGTTTGGCCTTTAAAATCAAACCAATAATGATGACAGCTGTGATAATAATTGTGAATTATTGTGAATTGGTCTTGTCTTGAGTTTAGTTGAATGATAAATAGCGATGGGTCTTTCCTTTCTTACAAGTATTTAACCATGTGACAGAAAACAAACGAAAACGAAAACTGTTCAGCATCGTGACAACAGCAAACTTTAAGGAGACATTTTCAGCAGTTTAGAAGCGATTAGCTACGAACCTGTGTGCTAGTGAGATGGTGGTAAGGGCTACTGGTCATCCTCCTCTTCTTCCTCTTCCTGTCTCCGCCTCCAGTCAAGTCCTCCACTGTAAGCAGACCCGGCCCCGCCCCCGCTCCAGCCGACCTGTCCATCACAACAGAGAGGTATTCATGAGGGGAGAGAAGAACGAAGGATGAAAAGGAGAGATCAGAGGCGAGCGGAGGGCTTGCCTTCCCTCTCTGTGGCTCTCTAATGACCTTCTTTTCAGGCTTTGATGAATGGAGAGGCAGGGGCTTGGTTCCCCGCTGCACGCTTGAAAAATTGGGATCTGACGCCAAACCGAGAAATATCTGAGAGAAGTGCTGGTAAAGCAACCTCCCACTCATAATTTTGTTTGTTCTTTTTTTCCTCGCTCTCCCTCGTCTCGGTCTCTCCGTCTCTGCTTACTCCTTTTCCATTCTGTGCCAATGGTTTCAGGGCTGTGAATTCCAGCATTACATTAATAAAAAAACCCTTCTCTGTCTTATTACCATATCAATGCATCTGTTCCTGCACAAAGCAGTACAATGCATAGGCCTTCAGGAGGGCAACGAGAGTGAGTGAGTGTGTGTGTGTGTGTGTGTGTAGCCAACCATCTAGCAGACCTATTACACTGAAATAAGGCTCATACACTCGCTCTGCGGCGATCGGCCTCTCGTTTTGCAGTGTGTAAGCATCAGTGTTTTTACTCCTGAGAAACAGACAGCTACTTCAAACTCGCCACAGGCTGCCTTAGTCTATGCTCGGGGCGGGGGGTGGCGGAACAGACATCAGCTGGCCCGTCAGTCACCAGGATGATTGGCAGGTGAGTGTCAGAAGCCGTGTCGGCATGTGGTTGGTGAATTCCAGCTTCCCTTCTGTGTCCTAGCGACAGCTATAGTCAGTTAATCCCAAAGCGACCCCGAATCATGACATGAAGACATTTTTAATTTTTCTTGTTAATCGAGGTGCCACATCACCAACTTGACCTCGTGATTTCTGCGGTGCTGGATGCTGGACTGTTTCCCAGCATGCACAGCGGCATGTATAAATCAATTACCGCCTCATTGTTTACTGTGCCTAATGTTTAATCCATTTTGTGCAACACCGTTGTTTTGTCAATTTTAAGAGCATATTTTCACCTTAATGATGTGTATAATGTTAAGGGCCATATTTGCAAGTTTGAAAACCTTAATTTTTCATTATACAAGAGTCACAAGGTGTCATTTCCCAATTCTGCAGAAATCCTCATTTTAAAATACTGCTCATGGCAACTTCTCCTAATTTAGACATGAGGAGCAAAAAGCAGCATAAAAGTGGACCAAATTTGCACTGAGCATCCCAACTAGGTTGAACATTTACTTGTGCGACCCACTAAAAGTGCAGCTCTGGCCAAATTGATCTGCGCATAACTGATCTGGCACTGCCCACTGGGTCTCACGTGGATAATTGGTCATTAATAATTGATATAATAATAATTGATTAATGAATAATGAAATACTGAATAATTTGTTCAGCTGAATAGCGCAATTTCGTCCTGCTTTTGGAGCATTTGGCTTCCCATACACCTCATAACTAAATAAAAAAGCTGCCTGAAGATGAAGAAGATTACTTTGGCATGCATATGCGAGGGTCTAAACAAAATAAATACATGTGATTTTTCAGGATTACCCATTTAGAAGAAGACCTGGCAGAAAGGAATGATACAAAATACATATGCACATGCACGAAGACATTCACTTACATAGACACACATTCATATACACTTTCACCACACAAGCCCAGCACTGGCTACGTTGTTTTCCACTCTTCCTTTCAGCTGTCTGAACACTGGCTGTCTGCCCTTTACTCAGGCCGGTGCTGTCAGAAAGAATCAGTGTCCCCACTACATAAACCCCGGCCCTCATCCTCAATACAAAGAGCCCCTGCTTTAGCTGGAGATGGAGGGAGGATACCCGCAGAGACAGAGAGGCACGGATACATGACCAGATGGGTGGAAAAAACATAGACCATGCTCTAAAAAACCTCAGTAGAAGAGTCATTCAGATTTGTAGATGCCAACTTTCTCAGGGTGTATTACAAGTTTAGAAATAAAGACCGGGTTCTCTGGAGTAATATAAAAATGTATAACAGCACCAAGCTTGAGTAGTGTTAACAGCCGCATAATCTTTCTTATTATTATCAATGTTGAATACAGTTGTGCTGCTTAATATTTTTGTTAAAATTTAATTCAGAATTCTTTGATGAATAGAAAGTTTAAAAGAACAACATTTACTTGAAATTGAAATTGTGTAACAATGCAAAAGTCTGTACTGAATAAAAAGTACTGAATGTTTATATAAATGTATTAAATATCTATATTTATATATAAATAAATATATTACTTATTTGTGTAAATAAAACTTATTATGGACATTAGTACTACTATAGACAAATGGAACTTTGTAAGATTAAACAAAATCAGAAAAGCCAGAGGAACACCAAAGCATCACTAAATAGAAAGAGAAGCAGCCAAAGATCAATGTGGATACAAATGAGAATGACTGATGTAGTGAAATGAAAGAAAGAACAGAGAGGGAGGGTGAGAGAGAGAGAGAGCAATCCAGAGGGAGTCAGTCGACCGACCGGAGCTGGATCAATGGACACTAACCTCTATCGACTGCCACCACATGCGACGTGAACATCCCCATTTACACCCCATTCTACACATCTGCAATTCTGCATCCGATAATTTCATCCAAAAACATCATATTACCATATTACCCACAATCCCCATTCCAAACCACCCCCTTCAAATCACACCTGGAGATTCATTATTGTTTTTCGAGAGAAGATGCAACAAGCACAACAGACCTGAGGGGAACTGGAGGAAAAAATCGTAAAGCACAAAAGCATTACCAAGAGTAAACTGTTCAGCTCTGAACAGAGTAGAGAGAGAGTGTTGAGTGCACTTCCCTTTCTCCTCCTCGTGGCACAAGTACATCTATCTACAGATCCTCAACTACAAAGTCATTAAGAGCCTTAATAAAGGCCCCGTTTTTTGTCAGAACAGAGAATAAAGCTTCGGTCTGCAGCAGAGTGGTACTTTCTCTGGCCGTGTGCATCTCTGATTCGCTTCTTCTGCATTTAAATGCCACAGAGTCTCCAAAACCCCCAAGGCCCGGGAGACCAGGTAACCGTGGAAACCTGATTAGTAACCCGACACCTGGTCCGAGGCAGGGTTTGGTGTGCGGTTGCTTCAGTTTGATGAGGACTGTGGCATGGGCGTCTATTAAAGAGCAGAGCTGACAGCCCCCCTCCCCTACTCTCCACTGCCTGTCGCCACCCAAAGGCGACCTTCTGACCTCCTGACCCCGAAAGGCCCCTCTAGTCCTTGTGTCAACTCCATGTCACATTCCTGCTGTTGAGAGAGTGTGTGTGCTTGAGCGAGTATGCTGGTAGGAGAATTCACAGTCCTCTAATTACAAACCCCTTCCCCTCAGAGAGGTCAGGATTACACAGTAATGCTATTCAGGGAAGGGCATTGATTAGCAAGACACAATCATCAAGCTGAGAGAGAGAGAGAGAGAGAGAGAGAGGAGAAGACAGCAGAAAAGAGCAGGAGAAAACGGTCGTGTGTGTGTGTGTGTGTGTGTGTGTGTGTGTTCCTGCCATGGTCCCCTTCACAGTCCAATAATCAAATTCTAGCATTCTCTCTCTGAAAAAAGATGCTGAATGTTGCTATTATTTACCATTGAAACCCTCAATCATTCTGGCAAGTGAATATATATCGGCATAAATCCCAGCATAAGAGCACTGTGCTGTTTTATCATATGCAGGAAACCGTCTGACAACCACAAAATGGCCAAATAGGTTCTGTTTTCATTTTGTACGTTTAAACCCAACAAACTTGCTTAAAAAGTGCACACATGCTAATTTTCTCCTCGTTAAAATAAATATCACCTTCTTTTGGCATTGTGTTATCTAAAGCAATAACATTTACACATTTTTAAGTGTCCGAATATGTGGCTAACGTACACTACTGTTCAAGCATTTGGGGTCTGTGAGATTTTTTAAACGTTTTTGCAATAAGTCTCTGATGTTCACCAAGGCTGCATTTATTTGATCAATCCAGTAAAAACAGTAATACTGTTAAATATTGTAATTTAAAATAACTTCGATAGCACTTTATTTTACAGTCCTGTTCCCCATGTACATACTATGTACTTATTATAGTAATTACAATAACTGGGTAATAACTAGGTACTAACCCTGAACCTACCCCTTAACCTAACCTTAACTCATGTAGTTACCTTATATTAACCAGTACTTTCTTAAGTAAGTACACTGTAAGTACACTTGAGTGCACATACTGTAAAATAAAGTGCAATCATAACATCTATTTAAAAATCAGATTTATTCCTTTGATGACAAAGCTGAATTATCAGCATCCATTTCTCCAGTCTTCAGTGTCACATGATCCTTCAGAATAAGCTGATTTTGAGTTCAATAAATGTATTATCAACATTGACAAAAACAGTTGTGCTGTCAAAAGAACAGCATTTATTTGAAACAGAAACGTTTTGTAACGTTACAAATGTCTTTACTGTCATTTTTGATCAATTTAATGAATCCTGGCTGAATAAAACTATTTATTTAAAAAAAGAAAATATTGTACTTACCTCAAACATTTAAACGGTAGTGTAAACTGAAATGACCAGAATTAAGCTCTGTGCAAATTAACGTATTGTCCAAGTACTGCATTTGATGAAGAACATCCAAACTGACAATTAAAGTATGTTCTGTAATTTATAATTTAGCTAAATATTATTATTGTTGTCTAATTTGAATTAAATATAAAACAAATCCTAGAAGATAAAAAGCAACACTGCATAAGACATTAAGAGTTAATACAAGTGTATTTTGTCTTACTGCATTAGAACTCTAAAACTCTAGTGTTGCATCTGTAGCATTTTGTTTATGTTTTTTTTTAAGGATATTTTTCCTGGAAAGCAAGTCAAAAAAGGCCTACTCCCATGGCCTCATGGGATGGTAAAGTGTCCATCAAAGGAAACTAAGTATATTTGGACTGTGGTCTGGTCTAAAATCTGTCTCCAATTCATGCTCCCATGATGCACCATCAACACCCTTAACCTTGTCAAATGACCCTTTGACCTCAAACAGATTCGGCCAGATACCGAAGGATGTTACACGTTTTAGTACACAAATGCATGAGGGGAGTGAAAAACTGAAAAAAGCCCACATATTTCAACACATAACCTCAAATCCAATAATGCTGACAAACACAACAATGAATGTTACCATTCAATTCCCCAACAATTCATGCCGTCTGCCATCAAACTGACATAAACCATGATGAGAAAGTCAAACCTTGACTTTTCTCTGCCATTCTCTAAAGGGACTCTAAAAAAAAAACAACTCTTTTTACGACTCGGATAGATTTTAGTGGCGGGAAGTTGTCATTTGTTTTATTTGGCAGGGGAGCTTTATTAACGACACGGATAAATGTGCGCTGGGTATAGCATGTGTAATTAAGCTGTAGCTCCTGCTTTTCATTAGCATGCTGCTAATCAACCAGGCTAGTAATAAAATGGGAGTTTTGTTAATCAGTTAGGGTAAACTTGATTTGACCGAGTTTATCAAAACGTCTAAGGCCGGCATAAACAGAGGTGTATCTCAGGAGAGAACGCTCATCCATCAGAGTGATAACTTAAAGCCCTGTCTTTGCGCAGGCAATTGGTCTCCGCGCTTTATCAAATTAATATCGCCGACGCGTCATGGGTTAGAAGGGTGTCGCAACACTTGTAGATAATCAATGGAAGTTGTAAATATGATTAATGACGGCTCTTTGCACTGATTAAGCACTTAGTCTGCCTTGTATGAACTGATAGGAGCCTTCTAGACTTATTTACATACACACACTCAAAAGAGTCGGATTGCACACGCACGTACAAAATGAGTTCGCTAACATAATCTTTCAAAACATCTCCTATCTAGACTGTTATTAATGCATGTGAAGCGTTCAGCTGCAGGTAAGGAATTGTTTCCTGAGCTAGGCTTAATACTGGTCGCTGTAAAGCTCTAATTTAATCTCAACTCTCTCGCTCTGGAAACTGTGAAAGAGCATTTTCATTATTAATATAAAAGAGCTGTAGAAGAATCGCACTATATTTGCTGCTCTGCAGAATTATACGATTCTAAACACACACATGCAACTTATACATCTCGTATAGCAATTAAATATAGCCAATTATAACTAGATTGTTAGCCTATGTCGGGATGAACACAATGAATTATTGAAAAAGAAAAAATGTAGGGTGGTCTAAGTCTAAGGTTTTTTTTTTAAAACCCATTTTATCATCTGCCGCTGGAAAATCGCAAGTCCGACTGATTAAAAATATAACAGCATAGTTTGAAGTACCAATAAATTGAATTAAAACACAAGCTGGCCCATTTATGATCCTTTCTTCTAGCAAGGAAAGTCTTTGCAAGTCAGAAATGTGTCCCTCACAAATACATGGAAACGCCAAGCATGAAGAAACAAGTTGTAAGAGAAACACTCACTTGACTTTTTTAGGGGCGTCTGTGGGGATAGGGGGTGCCGATGTGGACTTGCGCTTGCGTGGCCTTCCGGGTCCTCGACGAGCTGGACTGCGTGAGGTCTCTTCTTTCCTGTAAACACACAAACACGCACACACACACACACAGCCTGTCAATCACTCTAATTCACACTAATGATGTTGAATGAAACGAAACACTAAGCCATCCTAATTGTGAGAGTGGACTAGAGGAAAGACTTAAGCACAGCTCAGGCTTATGCAAAGAGGGCTCAGCACACACTGGGTGGTCTCAGCAGAGCGTTGCGAGGGGACAGAGAAAGAGCTGGAGAGAGACTGAGCGTGTGCTGGGGGATCGAAGAGAGTTCGATCTCTCCGTGCATGTGTTTAAATGGGTTTTGAAAGGTGTGCGGAGTGCATTTATATGTGGAGGGTGTGTATTTGTGAAAGTGGTCTGTGGTTCACTCACTGGTGGTCATGTTTTCTCTGTAACTTGGCAAGCTCCCTCTGTTTTTCCTTGTAGCGTCGCTGCAGTTCTGCCAGCCGCACACGCATCGCTAGCTCCTCCCGGTCGAGCGTTTCCATGGTACCCTTAACAGGACACACCTACACAATGGAATAATCTCCAGTGAGTTTACAGTAAAAATACCTTTCAACGTTCTGTATGACCGTTTTTCTTCCACAGAAAGCGAATGGAGATATTGTGAATAACGTTCACAATGCTCTTTTCCATAGAGTGAAACAATATAGTGATGACACTCCAAAAAGAACTAAAAAGCACCACAAAATATTATAAAATTGGTCCATTTGACTCATGCACTATATTTCAGGGTTTCTGGAACCATACAACAGATTTGTGTGAGAAACAAACTGAAATTTCAGTCATTAATAACTAAAATAATTTGAATGACCGTCAATTATTTGAATTGCAAGTAGAGCTGAACAATTTGGGGAAATAATCTAATTGTAATTGCGATTTAAAATGTGATTTTTTTAAAAGCTCCAGGTTTGCTGTGCTTATGTGCAGAGCTGCACAAGTTTTGCCAAAAATGTTGCTATTATAAAGCAATATGAGTATAAAATAATAATAATTATCATTCAAGCTTTAATTGTGGCAGAAAATCGCAGGGAGCCCCTAAAGCTTCTCTTTTGCTCTTTTGCTAATGCTTTAATTGCAAGTTTGGGAAGATGGTGAATGTTGCATTCATAGTACTTGGAATGTTAGAGTTCATGTGGAGCAGCATTTACTGTGAACAGAGCCATTCTGAGACACTGAAAACGCCGCAACACAGTGCCGCACATCGCTCTGAAACGTGCAGCGCATAATATTTAATTCAATCTTTGCGATTTGATAATTGCACACAGCCAGTTTTATTTCAATTAATCATGCAGCCCTGACTGCAAGCGTTACGAGATTAGGCATCACGTGTTTAATGCAACAAATTAGAATATGCAAAAGCACTAATAAGATTTGAGAGCTACAGTTGAAGGAAAGATTTTCATTCAGTAACAAATTTGTATTATTTAGTGAAGTTTTCGTTTAATTCATTACAGGAGTGCAACTGCTGACTATAGTCTAAACAATGTACAAACAAGCAAATGTTAATAAATGAACATGAGTCACATGTACCGGTTCAGGCCGTGGCGTCCACCTGCACTTCCTGCGCAGATTGAGAATTCTGCGGAGGGGTGGGGTTGAGTCTGCTGGAAGGGGCGGGGCCAGCTCCAAAGCCCGGGCAGCAGCTAGGGTTGCCAAACTTTGAAGGTCAAAGGTCAACATGTCGTCTTCTGCACAAAATGAGAAGAAATAAAGATATTAAAGGAGACATCACGTTATCTGATCTTCTATCACAATGACAGATATGAGGAAGATACAGAAAGACATCCGCCTAGGGCAGGGGAGTCCAATCCTGTTCTTGGAAGGCCAACTTCCTGGAGAGTCTTGCTCAAACAAGCCTGCCTGGAAGTTTCTAATAATCCTGAAGACCTTGATTAGCTGGTTCAGATGTATTAAACGAGATTAAGATCAAATTTGAAGTTAATTTGAAGACAAAGTTCAAAACCCAAAGCACAATGATTAAAGGTATAGTTCACACAAAAATTTATAATTCCAAACTTGTATGACTTTCTTTCTTTTGCGGAACACAAAAGATATTTTGAAGAATGTTGGTAACCAAACCACAGGACAAAAAAAAAAAAAAATATCTAAATACCTTCCTTTGTGTTCCACAGAAGAAGAAATGTCATGAGGGTGAGTAAATGATGACAGAATGTTCATTTTTTGGCTGATCTATCCCTTTAATCGATTAGTCTTCATCGTTGTCTTAGATGCATCAAGATGTGGTCACACGTTTTCTGACCCTTTTCAAATGTTATGAACCCTGTTTACATGTACATGTGTATTTAGTGGGAATCACTTGAGACAGATGTTAATGCCATGTGTAAACTGAGGCCTCTGTCTCTCCATGTATATTCAAAAGTGACCTAGCAAAACAGACATCCAGTCTGTCCCAGTAGATGCAAGCTGAAAAAAAACCTGTGAAGGAGCAAAAATAAAAAGAGAGTGGAAGAGAGAGAGAGCGAGAAAGAGGAAAGCCTCAAACGGTACAAAGCCGCCTCTAAGCACGCCGCTGTTTCCTGACAGCACTTTGTGCTTTCAGAGGCTGAATGAGCAATGATGATAGCTATTAACCAGAGAGCTTATCTCTGTACATGAGGCTTAGATGCCAGGAGCCATGTTACAGAGAGAAAGAGAGAGAGAGGGGGAGAGAGAGAGATGAAGAAGGGCGAATTCTCAACATTTATCACTGTCATTAGGGCAGGCCACATGCTCAGTCTCCACTCAGCCAATGAGGCTTGAATATTCATGACAGCCAAAGCTGGCCTGGGGATACTGCGAAGACTGCATGAGTGTGTATGTGTGAGCGTCTGTGTCTGTGTTAGCGGGCATCCACAGCTCGCTATTCTGTTGCGTCACTGCAAGGCAGGGGCACAGTATGAGATCGGCGAGGAGAGAGACTGAACAAGGGGGGAAAGAGGGAGGGGAGAGAGGCAATAAGAAGTAAAGTGTTTATTGAGCTATCTATTTATTCGCAAACATCCCCTCATTACTAACATGGAAAGAATCCAATTTTCTCCTCCGAGGGGAAAAGCACGGTGCACGAGCAGACCTGCGCGCAGAGGGCAGAGAGCAGGAGATCAAAACCAAACGAGAGGACAGGAGAAGAGGGTGGTGAAAACTGTAAATCTCATATCACATTTACCACAAAATAAAAAAGAGCTTTTTATATTAAAAAATAAAGCCTATTTTAAAGATCATTAGGTCAGGCGTCTTGAGATCTTGAGTGTTTTTTTTTTTTTGAAAGTTGAATTACAAAGTCAAAGGGATTCTTCTAGTACGTTTACAAAGAAAGATTTTTTTCATTACAATTAAGCAAATGTTCCCCAAAGATTCTCAGTGTCACATTTTATGTTTCCCCCCATTATTCTCAATGTTGATTCTCATTTTAAATGATGTTGAAAAAATACTGTAATCATCATGGTAGTATTTCTTTAATTTATACGGATTTAATACTTTACATACTAAATAAATGCTGTACAATTTATAGTAATAATAAAATAATGCAATTCATAGCATTACAATAGTTAGAACTCGGGCAGAAAATGTTCTTAACGGTCATGTCAAAATGTATTTTAAAAAATCGTATTGGTTCTAAAAATTTGCAAATAAAATGCAAATACTTTGAATTTCCCATAATTTTCTAAATCTTCACTGTATACTAAATTACTACTTTAAAATACTTAATTTATAATAATAATACATTTAAGCATTACAGTAATGAGAATTAGATTGGAAAATGTTCTTAATCATCAAGGAAAATATTAATGTACAAATATATAACATATATAAAATAATACATTTCTATTTTTGTTTGGGGTGAAATATGACATGGACATGTTCTTGACACATTCTGTGAGATTTGCCTCAAAAGGGAGGGAGAGGAGGGAGAAATGTGAACGACACGTTGTACAGGCTTTAAAAGAATTATAGCCGCATGAAGGAAATCTCTCAGCTGAAACGCAAAGTGAGAGAGACAAGTGAACAGAAAGGAAAAAAGAATGAAATACAAGATGAGGAAGACTGGATTATGGGGGTCTGGGAGGGTCTTTGGTTTCCCACCTGGCTGAAATCATTGTGCCACTTTTAGCCCTGTGGTGGTCTTTTTGAAATCGATGCCCATCGCCCTGCCGTAATGAAACCGGTGGGGACCAGAGCCATGGAACAGCACATGGATAGAGTGATGAAATGAAAGCAAGACGTATGAGAGGGATGGAAAAGCTGAGGCCCAAAAAAGAAATGAAAATGAGAGAGGGTAGGAGAAAAGACAGATAATGCTCTCTGAGAACATTTAGCCTAGACATCTGTGTGTGTGGGGGGGGGGGGGGGAAGCGGTAACGCTGTGATATCACTAACCAATCAATAACAACTACCTACAATACTTCAAAGAACCTCTCAAAATCGATATAATTTTATCACACGTTATTTGTCCGTACATCACAATGCCCATAACACCGCAAGGAATGTTAGCGGAGCACCTGAGACGTCTGCCATAGATAAGGATGCTTGAAATCAAATCGGTAAATCACTGAAGAGTAAACCCAATCGCATATGAAATCTTTAGCTGGCGAGAGACTGGGTCCTGACAGCCCGCGCGGCCGCCTCACCTCCAGTTCTTTAATAATTCAGAGGCGGGCGTGTTTATTGATGACTTCTTCCCCACTGCAAAGAGCTTTATCATATTCTCTTATTAGTCCCTTTAGTGCAGCTCGCTTAGACAAGAATTACACAGCAGATTACATTCCTGTTTTAATACAGGCAGAAAACGCACACACACACACACACAAACAGCTAAAACGATGCACAGCGCCAAATGCGGTTAGAATTTTTTTCCTGAGCGGTGTGAGAGTTGGGGATTTCTCAGCTGCTAGAGGATGCTGGCGTAAATAAAAACATCCTTTGGCAGGGAGACCCTAAACGGTCCCTGGAAAAGCAACAAGCCTTTAAAACAGCGCTCACAACAATGGGGCCTAATTAGCCGACAAAAACGGCGGCGTCCTGAGAGGAAAAAGATCAGCTGTTTTTACTATTTCATCAACTTCGCACTGTGGGACTCGAAGAGCTGTGGGAAAGCGCAGAGGCTTTTTTTCCATCTAAAATGAGGCTTATAAAAGTGATCAAACAGGTTTGAGGAGCAGGGGCAGGGGAGCCGTCCCTCAGGATGAGTGAGTGGACACAGTCCAATCCGGCGGACCCGGGGGGAACTAGCTATCATTAGAGCTGCCTTTTAAGACAGGCTAAAGCCCTTTAAAAACACGACCCCCTCCTCACCGCTCCGTCTTAGTCTCTCCCACAGGAAGTGCTGAACCCCAAAAGACGGGGGAGCATTTGATCTGTAGGCAGGAAAAGAAGGCAGGAGTGCGAGCTAGTGCACAGTTGAGTGAGCTAGTGTGTGTGGGTTCCTATGAAAGTGGAAAGCTGGACGGTCAGCTGAGAGTTAGTGTTTGTGTGTATTTCGGTGCGTCTCTGCACCGTATTGTCGGGATGGCGGGATGGCGGTATGGGGGGGGGCTTTGTTATCTTTCCTTCACACAAAGCCTGGAGATCTGGCTGAGCTGAAAACCCTATTTTTTGCACCTCTTTTTGTGGGGAGAAGGAAAAAAATGAAAGCCTCTGTCGTGGTCTTCCCCTGCCGCCTGTATCACAGCGCTACAAGACCACTCATGCAAATCACTGATGAGGAATTAAATTGTGTGTGATTGGGCGTGCTTTCTATTGTGATAAGTAAGAACAGAACGGCCATTTCTCTGGCTTTTTAACTACCTTTTGTAAACCTGTTGGTGCTGGAAATGTTTTTCATTAAACATGCAAAGCTGTTTTTCATGTGTTCTTTTTGTTGTGTTGTTGATCTAATGCGTATATTGTTGACTCCTTCGTTTCAGAGTGATGTTTATTGTAAAGTTGTCTTGGTTTTGGTATGGTAAATTTGAATGTTTATTTTATCTCTATTTTTGTCTTCCTTTGTGTGAATGTTAGGAAACGTGAGATAGTGTGCATTCGTTATTTTTGGTCCATAATAAACATTGTTGGTTAGACTGCACCTCGCTTCATGTGTCTTTTTAACGAGTGTTTGATTAGGGGTTCGTAACACTCACAAACAGAAATTGTTTGCTTTTTGTTCTTTTATAAAATAATTCCTATAGGGAATTTTTAGGGTTTCATCTCATTCATGAACCTCCATTTTGCTAGCAAAAATCCTATAAAAAATCTTTTGCAAAAGCTGACTCCCCTGAAAATTGAACATTTTGCACACACAATGAAAACGGAGTACGAATTTACGAATCTACCACTGAAAAACCCAAACTGATCAATTGGTAACCTGAATATTGGGGGGGCATATGTGTATGTTCGTCCTTACCTCCATTCTCTCCCATGTTGTTGCTCTGCTGTTGGGATCGTTCCAGCTCTGCCAGTTCACTCAGTAACTCTATGCCATAATTAGGGGCCACTGCATTCCCAGACACAGGTACAGGGGCCGTCATACGGGCATCTCGTGTGGCACACAGTGCTGCTGCGATGAGCAGCTCCAGGCTCCAAATGCAGCTCCCGGGATACTGATTCCCCAGGGCAGAGGGCACAGGACAGGGGGAGAAAGCTGGCGAGGGTGAGTCAGTGGGTGACGCGCACTCATGCTCAGCAACCCTCTCTGGGTCGTGCTCGGTAGGTTCCACAGACTGTGAATCCTGGGTGGTCGTCATGGAAATCTGGATAGGGTCTTGTAGCTCCTCATCTTGCTTCTTGTTGTCTTCAGCTGGCGCTGGACTCTCCATTTCACTAGTCTGGCTATTGGGGATCATGGTTGTCCGGTCCGAATGGGAGTCCGCTACTGTAGAGTCAGTAACGGGGCAAAGGGAAGTTTGTGAGAGAGTAGCATCCACCTGTCCTTCATCCACCTGTCTGTCCGTCACTTCACCCTCCTCCGCTACATCCTCTACTTCCTGGGACATTCTAGTAGGAGAGCCAACACCAGCGTGGCAAACAGGCTCCTCCTCTTTCGGAGAAAGGGGGTGGGGCTGAGGTGCAGGTTCTGCAGGTTCCGCTTGCTCCGCCTCCAAGTCGGCATGCTCAGCCAATTGGACTTCTTGAGGGGAGGGGCCACCCTTGTAACCCATGGCGATGGCGGGGTAAGTGTAGCCAGGAGGGAGATCTGCAGGAAAAAATGGGAATAAAACTGATTGAGTGTTTCCATAAACACTGATGTTAGTTTGGGCTCCTCAACCTTGTTTGAAGTCACTCTATTACAAGCATAAAGATTTAACTGCTCCTGAAACACACTTCAGCGCACAGCGAACCAGCAACCCATTACCATTCATTTGTAATACACATCACAATATGACCTTGTCAGTTAAGGGGCACGGCCCCCTGCCGCTGAAGTGCAGAGAGGGGTGATATATATGCTGTATACAGAAGCATTAGCGACAGTGTGTACCATTCGTTGCGTTTATCTAGTATAACTCACACACATAATGGAGCCGGCGCCATAAAGGCTATGGCGCAGGCATGAGCGAATTTTCCATGAATATTGAATTATGTTCAAGTTGTTATGGATGTAGTGTGTGCGAGAGAAAGAAAGAGTGCACAGAGGAATGTTTGTGTATAAATTAGTCTTTAAGTGAGAGTGTGTATTCGTCTCGTCCGCCATGTGAGTGAAAACGATTGTGCAGGGAATGCTGCGTGCATGAAAAAGTGAGAGTGTGTGTGTGTGTCTCTATATGAGATCTGCAGCATAGCCGAGTATATTGATGACAGCATGGTGTCTGGGTGTGATTGCACAGCCAGCCCTGTCACCTCAGCGCTGTGTTATTGATGGTATCCATCCGCCAGATGAATGCGTATCCCTCCGCCAGCCAGCACTCAAGGACCTCTGAAGGATAAGAGAGACCCTGTCTGCTGTCTCACTGACCTCCCTACTGTTTTCTGTCTATCTCACTCATACCTACCCTGTACGACTAGCTGCTCTCCATGGAGTCTATGCTTTTATGTGTCAGAAATGGATACAATGGTGCAAAGACACAAACACAAAGTGAAAAGTCAGCGCTTATACTTCCATTCATATTAACAGGGAGATTGTCTCCAGTAATCAAAGGGTAACAAGTCCTTCAAAGGCTCTGTGTATCTTATCTGCGGCGAAATATCTCTCTTCTCTTGATCGTCCCTGTGGTCACGGTCTATTTTTTCTACTTCCATCTCTTCTCTTCTTTTTATCCTTCTCTCCTTCACTCTCTCTCCCCCAGGGGTTTGTGGAGCCAGGCGCAATGGCAAGACCCTAACCTTGAGAATGAAATGAAATGTTCCAGTCTCTTTCCTCTAGTTGCTGTGTTTTTTTCTGACTCAAATATGAGGGCATTGGGATAGGAAGCGAATTTGAAAAAACACGATTTTGGCTTATTCCGTTTACCCCTTTTTTCAGACTGGATTATTATTTCTGTGTGATTTTTTTATTTTGGAAAATATAACTTGTACCATGGAAAAGCTATTTCTTATAGCTATGGCAATTAGAAATAAAGGGGGGGTCTCTTGATCATTTGTCTATTATAATTGGCTTGTATCAGCCAATAGTATATATGATACCAATGATATCAGCAAACATAAACAGAAGCTCAACCGTACTTGCTTGACACGCGAGAAAAAAACTCATTGGTTGCTGTGTAACACACGAGAATGAGCCTCATTGGTTCTTACTAGCTAACTTTCCAGCATCTGCCTTTAAGTAAACAAGTTGTGATTATGTAAAGTAAACAACATTATGAGACCTAATTAATATTAATGAGCCAAGATTACAAGGTATATAATGAGTCCTCCTCCCACTTTTCATATTATTACTACACCCCTGCCACTTATGTTCACAATAGCACCCATCTACAGGTAAACCCATACAATGCATGTTTGTTTCTGTAAGTACACTAAATACATTCACTGAATAAACGTCCTATTGAAATAACAGACATGAATGCTGCCATTTTCCACTTACCAGGCTCCAGCGACTGAGGGTAGTCCTGTGGCGGCTGGCCCTCACCCCTCTTGTCCTGGGACTCGGCGGGTTTTGGCAGGTGGTGGGGGGTGGTGTGGGGGCTGAGTGAAGGGGAACAAGGGGCGGCCACAGCCGGGCTGGGTTCAGGGCAGGGCGTGCAGGACGTACTCTTGAGATGGGACCGCGGGGCGGGTGAGCGACAACAGGGCGAAAGACGAGAGGCGCAGCCCCCTGGGGACGAGGAGGAGGGGGGAGGTTTAGCGGAGGCTCCAACGGAGAAAGGCTTCGTGTGCTTAGGCGTGCGGAGCTCAGACGATCCCTCAACCAGATCGATGGGGGGATCCTCAGGTTTCCTCTGCAGAAACAGAGGAATTACAAACAGGTTTCAGAGACTGTATAACACAGCACTACAGCAACATTATTTCCAGTTGTATCACAACTGAAATGCATTTATAGTGGAAAGGGGATGCTGACATGGAGCTAGATATGATTCAGTCACCTCAGGTTTCTTGCATAACGACACGCACCAGGGACGCAGTACAATGGGTGCTAATGATCCACTGTTCACTTGCATTCTGCTCTGCTTCTTTGTACAAAAGCAGCCAGATAAAAGCCTGAATCCTGCCCTGTGCCTGAGAAGAATCCCACTCTTTCAAAACTTCCAACATTTAAATGCACTTTGAAAATGAAAGCTGGCCGTTCTTTGGCTATAACTGCTATGAATATCTGAGAGCAGGAATGACAGACTTTTCATAACCTCGGGCGCCCTGGGTAGGCCTGCTGAAATACGCGGGGCTTCAGTAGAGAAATAGCTGTTGGGAAATCACCTTGAGTGGTACGAGGAAAGGTGGCTACCCATATGTATGTGTGCTGTCTCCTTCATGTGTTACCTGTGACTGACTGTGTCTGTGCACCAACTCCATTGCCTGTGCCGCTCGGTGCTGCTGGTGCTGATGTTGCTGCAGCGCATAGAGTTCCTGTTGCCGTAGAAACTGGGTGCGGGAATAGACAGCGGGATGCTGCATGTGTGAGGCGGGCCCTCGGGCTCCGTAAACAGGGGGCCACAGTCCCTGCTGCTCCATTACATCTACAGAGAGTGAGAGAGAGAAAGAGAAAAGAATGAGAAAAGAATGAACAAAGGTTTTTCTTTTTGCCTCAAGGCAAGTCTCAGTTATCGCTCTGAAGGCCTATTGATTTACGGCTATAAGATTCCACTCCTTTTCCGTCCCTCTTTTCTTCTACTCTATTTTTTTCTTTCCAAAAGTCATCCTCCGTCCCCAGGGAAAAAATGGAACACACTCAATCCGTGGGCAGAGAGAGAATGCAAACGGCTTCCTTTTTTACATTGTCTGTCCCTTGCACTCACCGTTAGCCTGGCCATACCACAGCGGATTAACGCAAAACGACGGTCACCAGTGAGCGCACCAGCCACACTTGCCTGATCTCTGGCTATCGCATGCCGCAGTGCCAGTCAAGACGATTCAGCGCTGCTGTCTCAAACTGTCACATGAATGTGGCTCCTCTGACAAGACCTTCCTGACAGCCTGCTGAGAGCGGGCAAGAAGGGTCTACTCCCAAATGGCTCACTCATTCACAAAAGCTTGGGTTGGGTTATTATGCCTGTAATGAGGGTTAGGTGAACGGTGTTGGCCTTAAAAAGGAGCACAGATGTTATATCCAGAGACAAACTCTTGAGGAAAGGAGACAGACATGGAAGCGTTAAGGTCACCCGTTGTCTCGGCCTCACAAGGCAGCACCCACTGGCCACCTGATGCATATTGCATGCAAAAACAGCAAGTGCTATCTAAAATAGCCAGTTCCAATATGACTGACTGACGCTAAATAGCTGGAAATAACTGGAAACAAAGTTGTGTTACTGATACAAGATACTGGGTTGATACAATCAGCGGGGATGAAATAAATCACTGGATTCGGTCAAGTTTGCCAGGTTAGTGAATCAAATCTAGGAGCTTAATATCAAGTTAAAGGGATAGTTCGGCCAAAAATGAAAATTCTGTCATTTACTCACCCACATGTTGTTCCAAACCGGTATTACTGTCTTTAGTGGAACAATACAATAATTTTTTTTTAAAAACAATGAAAAACCTCATTGACTTTCATTATATGGACAAAAATAGTTCTTCAATATATATATATATATATATATATATATATATATTTATTTATTTTTGATGAGCATGAGGAAAGGACGCCAGATTTTTAATTTTTGTATGAATTATACCTTTAACTAGACAAGCTGAAATGTGGACCAGACTTAATGCTACAAAGTCAAAGTCTGCCTACATGTGACTAGGCATTTCACAGATGCACTTTTGTGCTGTTTAATCGCTAAGCGAACAGGAAATTTGAAAGGAGTTGGTCATTTCTGAAACAAGCTGATCAGATAGGAAGGACGGAGGAAGGGGGAGAGTGAGAGAGAGAGTGTAGAGGGATGAAGCGCAGCTGTGCAAAGCACTTAGTCTCAGCCTTGAGCCTCAGCCCACAGAAATTTCAACACAATATGTTTTTCTTTCAGCCATTCGGTTTTGCATGCTGCATATTCTCCGCCCCTCCTTCCTTGATGTATGGCAAGGACCTTTGTTTGGGAAAGATTACTGGGACAGGGTTATGTTTCCCTAGGGAGGGATCCAATGGATGCACTTCCCTTCTTTGTTGCGGAAAGGGGAGTGTGACGCTAAGGAGCAGAGAGCTAATTAAATTTCACAGCCAGTGTGGGGAGGAGGAATGCCGAACAGAGGCGCACAACACAGGACAGCAGAGCACAGCACAATACAGCAAAAAGCCACGAAATGATGCGGCGCATAGCAAGGCACAGGATAAATAGGGCGAAAAGACATACAGAGATGCACAACAAATCAAAGCACAATGCCAGAACTGTGTAGACACGATAGCACAAATACAGCCAAATACAGCATGGCATGACAAAGCACAGTGCAATACAGTTAAAAACCAATAAACCAATAAAACCATTAAAGACATGCTAAGTATACCATATTCTAACCAGAGAATGACACAAACTGCTGGCATGAGCTGATCCTAAATATTGCATTGGTTTAAAGTAGCTCAGTGTTCAGGTAGAGCAGGGATGCGTTGTTATTAAAATTCTATCTGATACCGATAAGCCAATAATTATTTTCACGTTATCGCTGTTAACCAATAAATCAGTCATTTTAAATGCTTGCAAGTGAACTTAGGATATTAAGTATTATAGCATACAGTATGAATAATTAATATTCATTCTGAGATTTGCTGAAGATTACATTTAACAGTGTTATTATTTATTAGTGCTTTAAGGTAAACTTTGTAAAAGTGAGCATTAGATGATAGCAAAGGAAGTCTAAAGGTAAACAAATGGAAGCAAGCAAAATTAAATATTTGATATTGACCAATACCAATACATTTTTTAAAATAATGTTGGCCAAAAACTGATATATATACTTAGTATATAGTAGTAAAATGATCTTTCGCTGTGCAAAAATGAACAAAACATTTTGATCCATAAATTGTTATTTTTCCCTGCACCCCTCGCTTTCTTAGATTCCACACATTGACACAAAGGAGACAAACTCCTAAAAGCCCACCTGGGCCAATTCTGCTGCCATGCGAACAACGTATTCATACAAATTTAATCTAAACCAACAGACCCTGAAACGTACACCCACACAGTGACTTTAGATCTCCATTTCTCTCACTCGCACATGCTTATCTATGCATACGCCCCCCTTCCCCCCCACACACACTCAAAGTCAAATACGCAAGCTATCTACTTGAAATGATAATTTGTTTAAACAGTTTGAATAATTCCACTTTGCGCATTCAGAGTGTGCATTAGGGCCGCTTGTGAAACTGTTCCCATTAAGTCCATACTACAATGTGCTGTAAATGCCTGCTTGGCTTAGTGAAGCGTTTCACAATAATGATTACAGAATGATACAGGGGCAGAAGGGGATGAGATGGAACTGTGCAGAGGGGGAAGGGACATGAGACCCAAGGGGAAGGCATTCAGTGTAGAATTCTGGAACAAAACAAGTGGACAGACTGATCAAGGATTAAATTGCTACAACTGTCTTGCTGTTAAAGGAAAAGTTCACCCAGACAAGAAATTTCTGTTTATTTCTAGTTATTAATTGATCATTGGATGAAGGAAAAAAAAGCTGTGTGATGATTCTTCAAAAATCAGCTTTTGTGTTCCACGGAAAAAAGTCAGTCACACGGGCTTGGAACAAGGTGAGAGTCATTTTTGGGTCATTTATCCATTTAAGGACTATTCACAACAAGTCTAAAGTGGTTTATACATACATAAATAAATAAAACACTGCACAAACAATTACAAATATTTTAGCTTTTCTTCTTTTGCATGGTCTTTGAATATATGTGGAACTCAATAACCTCCATACACTTTATATCCTAACCTATTGGCATTGTTGCTAGAAAAGCGCAATTCCTGGGATAATTAAAATATCAATAATTTTGGGAAATTTACCAAGGTGATGAGTGGCAGGGTGGGCTGCTGGCTCGGTAGGCAATACCACTAGGGCGGCGGAGGGGTCCTGAGGCAGGGGCAAGACTGGCTGCAAGGGGCTGGGCATGGTTGCAGAGAAGCCTGGGGTCAAGTTCTGGTGCAATGCTGCATGACTGAGACCTGAACAGACATGGAAAACTGCTTAATGATGAAAGATTTTGGCTTAAGTTTCAATACTAATGGGCAATTCATTGATTATTTAGTAGGGTAAAACTAATTAAACAACACATGCAGAAATTCAACAAGACCATGAAGTATATTGTAATCTAATATCATCAAAACAGTAAAAACAGATGGCAATTGCTCACCATAAGAGTGACCCATCCAGAGGGAGGGACTTCCTGTCCGAGGCATCCAGTGATGATGGGCGGGGTGGGCGTGAGCAGATGGCTCAGTGCCTAATTGGCTACCGCCTGGCACAATAAGGTGTGAGGTCAAATCTCCATGGCAACTACTGGAGGGGTGGATCCTGGCAAACTCAACTCTGTCTTTGTTTTCCCTGAGGGGAGGCCATCAAAATGGCACAATGTTACTCTCTCAGGCAGGAAAACTACACTGTAGCATGCTGACTCTGCAGGTTGATCTTTGGAAACATCATATGACTAAAAGCCATACCTGAGGAGGAGTTCTCGCTCTCTGTCGAATGGAGGCAGTCCAAGCTGTTCCTCACAGATTCTCTTCCTGTCTTCATCCATCTCCCGCTCCAGCGGGTACATTGGGCGTCCAACACCTAACACAGAACAGGTTCAGCACCATAATCTGAACACCCACCTCTGATCGAAAACATAAGACCATCCTGTGGCAAAAGTCTCAGTGGCTGTGTCTGAAATCAAAGGCAACAACCTGCCTAGCTGCCCAGTTAGTAATTGACTCAAAGAAACCTTTAAAACTGATTTAAAATCACCTTCCGACGCACCATTATGTGCTTTTAAAACTAATTTGCCTTTAATAATTTATTTAGTAATTTCACTTGTTCAGACAACATTTATATTCTTTCAATCAAATGTCAAACCAGAGGTACAGGATAGTGGGATATCACAGGCACCGAAAAGTACATTTATTGCATTCATGTCTTGCTGTCTCTTTATACTGTGTATAAAAGTAGCATTGTCAGACACAGCCAACTATCAGACACAGCCAAGGTGTTGCAACTGGGTAATAGCTATTCAGCATGTTTAACTTAACAGGTGGCTGTTAATTGTCATCCTACATTTGTATGATCTTGGCATGTGTTTATATGAGAATATTGTACACTGTGTCCTAATGAAGATTTAAGAGCAATTTGGCAGTCACCGTAACACCTAAAAAACACAATCTGGCAAGGTTACACCTACAAAATATCATGGGATGACAAGTAGTTTGGATTAACAACCAAAACATCTTATTTGTGACAATTCCTTTAATCTCAAGATGTTTTTTTTTTTTTTTGCATGAGAAGTTTACAAAAGTTCATCAAGCACATCCAGTAAACTGAAAAATGTAGAGCTTGTTAGAACGCACACTTGTACACACACACCAGACCTCCTGTCGAGAGTCGCTTACCCTTCATGCTGGGCATCACTCTGCTATGGTGGCTGTGGGTGGGATGCCCGTCTGGCAGGCGGCACAGGGGCTCTCTCTGCCTGGCAACGGCCACTGCTATCCCTACAGGGGGCTGTCGCACCTCTCCCTCCCCCTGAGCTTCCCCTGAGTCCTTGCCCGCCCGCTCCAAACGCGCGTTCTCCCCAGATGATGAGGCTCTCCTGGGGGGCAGGGTCTGATTCGCCTCCTGTAGAGCACTGCTCGCTCCGCTCCCACTTTTGTCGCTTCTCTCGCTCCTCTCCCCAGTTACTGCCCCCTGCTTGATGCAGCCCAGGCCACCAAACGGGCTCTTCTGAGAGAACAGCAGTGGTTGCTGGCTGCTGTACTTCATTAGACTACTCATGGCATTGCTTTCAGGTCCCTGGTGGCCCAGTGTGGCCTCCTGCGGGGCGGTTAGAGGGGGAAGAGGCCCTTGGTCCCCACGTGAAGTCTGGGAAACAGCACCCAGAGAGTTGTAAGCCTTGTGCGGTTCTTCATCCAGCCGAGTCGGGTGTCCTTGCACCTCCCAGGACGGTTGATTGCCGGTCTGTTGCCCGCTGTGTCCCTGCGACTTGGACTCCAAGTCCATCTTCCTCTTGTCTTGTGCGCTGTTGCTATGCTCCAACTCTGGACCCTGTCCACCAGTGCTAGCCCTGTTACTGTGCTGCTGATGACGTATCCGTGCAACTCTCTGACTGTTCCTCTGAAGAGTACACTCAATCTCTGTTGCACCTTTACCTTCGGACGAAGCCCTGTTCGACGGACCTGAGTGGGTACAGTCCCGGAAAGGTGGAGTGCTGGCATAAATGCTACTCTTCACTTGATGGCCACCCTTTGTCCCCTGTGGCAGAGAGGGACGGAAGGCATCAGATTCCTCAGTGCTGTCCAAACTACATGAACGAGCCGAGTGGGGATGCCTATTCTGACTGTGCTGAACCTCGTTTGTGCGTGAATGGGGGCCCGGGGGCCAGTCTGGGCTCTTGTCTGCTTTGCCATATGTGTGTTGCTGCTGGGAAGATTTTCTTTGGCAGCTACTCGGAGGAGGCAGTAGGGTAGCTGCTCGACTTCCACTGCTACTCCTCTCAGGAGTTTTCATTTCTTTCCCTGCACCACCCCCGACCATCCCACCTCCCACACCTCGACAGTGAGGGTTTCCTAGCTGGAATGGTCCACTGGTTTTGTCTCTCAGTGGCCCCACAGAGGGCACAAACGTAGGCCCTGTCACCTCAGAGTCCCTGCCAAGGCTCTTTTCTTGAGCAGTGGGCATGGTTAGTGGAGCAGGGGGTGGTGGGCAGAAGAGATCTGGGTGGGGATGATGAGGATGATGATGGTGCGGATGACTTGGGTGTAGCCAGGATGCTCCCACGGCAGACCCTAGGCCCAGGTGAGGGGGCATGGAGTAGGGCACTGGGTGGGCATGGCCCAACATGGCACTGTGGCGAAGACAGTCTGAGGGCTGCTCACTAATTCGCATCTCTCCACTGACTCCCTCCTTGCAACAATGACCATCTCCACTGGTCTGCCGGCCAGTCCCCAGACCTGAGGCCCCCGGCCCCACACAACTGGGCAGGGAGCCCCTGGTTGTGGCCCCTGGATCAGAGCCATTCTGGGTCTTGGTGCTAAGCAGGCAGGAACTAAGTGTCTTGGGATCATCTTTGTGCCGAAAATTTTCTTCTAGGCCATGGGGGTGGTGTTGTGGATGGTGCTGGTGGTGGTGGTGAAGGGTGGGAGGACCGTGATGATGACGATCCTGCTTGGACTCTTGTTTACTCTTTTCTTTCTCTTTCCCTCCGGGTGCTACTCTTCGCTCTGCTACACCCGTCTCTTTGGAGCTCTTCTGGGATGCTGTGCTCCCAGGTTCCCGCTCACGACTGCAGGAGTCCAAAGGGTGGGCGAGAGCGGTCCTAGATAATGGTGGGAGGCTGTGATTGGTGGAGAGAAGGTGGGGCTGCGACGGGAGGCTTCGTAGATAGAAATCTTAGGAAAGAAAGAAATTTAGACAAATACTTTTACATAAACTGTTTACTGTTACTTGACAGGAGAAATTTAACCTCACTCACCTTTCTGAGTGTCATAGAAACGGTGCTGTCCATAGAGTACGCTGCTGTTGCCATGGTGATCGAGGGGGCTCATGGACAGGAAGGTGGGGGCTAGACTCCCTGAAAAGCGGGGATACCCTGGGGCTGAGAGAGAAAGGAGAGAGGGGAGAGAACATTGTCAGGATAAACAAACGTAACAAAAGAGAGTGACAGTTTTGGCCTTTTGCTGTGGTTGGACACAGGTTCATGAAGCCCTACAGCATGGTACAACCTTTCCCAGAATCCCCTGCACAAACAAGTTCAGTTCTTTACTCGACATTTATGAGTAGCTCATCTAAACAAGAGCTTTTAGAACTTCTGTTTACAATTATTTAAAATTACAGACTTTTAAAAATAATCTTAATCTTTATTTTCAAAAAGTTTTTAAATATATTTTTCAAGGTAAAAAGTACTTTTTACAAATTTCATGAATTATTAATACATAAATATCAAGTTTTTGGGGAGTCGCACCCCATGATATTTTACAATCTGAACTATGAAAAATAATTTTAATTCAGAAATAAAAAGAAACTCATCATAAAAGAGGTGTATTCAAGTAGTTGCATGTATGAATTGCATTTTTTTTAATTATTCTTGAATAAACTAATAGACAATACAAAAATAGCATCCTATTATTGACTCAATAACCAATAATAATATCATCAGAAAGCTTTGCCTTTGACTTTAGTGCATAAAACTAATATATACAGTATATATATATATATATATATACTGTATATATTAGTGAAGCTGAGCGGCCATTTACCTCTCTTTGAACCAGTAGGACGTGTGTGCATAGCTGTTAAAAGAGCGTGTTGTATTGGTTTGTGTCTGTGAATGTGTCTCTCTTTATAAATATGTGTGTGTGTGTATATATATATATATATATATATATATACACACACACACACATATATATATATATATATATATATATATATATATATATATATATATACACACACACACATATTTATAAAGAGAGACACATTCACAGACACAAACCAATACAACACGCTCTTTTAACAGCTATGCACACACGTCCTACTGGTTCAAAGAGAGGTAAATGGCCGCTCAGCTTGACTCTAGTCTCTGACTCCAATCTTCAAGGACACTGAACTGTTTCCTGAGATAGTGAAGGCTACAGTGGGGTATATTTATGTGTAAACTAAGCACATGGCTGAAACCCAACCACAGACCAGTAGAGGTCAATGGCCAGGCACACAAGGGTCACATGCTTAAGCCGCCCACAACACAGAGCTATTACAGGCCATCTGTGGGGTGTGTGTGTGTGTGTGTGTGTGTGTGTGTGTGTGTGTGTGTGTGATTTTGTCTGTCAGTGAAATGGTACTCGTTTGAGGGGAGAGTATCCCGGTGTCTTTTTGAGTGTGTGTTCCTCTGTGCATGTATTTGCTTGAGACACCCTGTCCTTGCACACTGTTTAATTGGATGCAGTTAAAAGTTTAACGGTCTGGGGCCAAAGTAAACAACAGTCCATAATGCTCATCCTCAGCATTCCACAGAGCCATTGTCCCATAGCCTACAAAACACACACACTGTCGTGACCCCATCAGTCCTGACACAATAGGAAACTCTGGAAAAAGACGATGGATGTGCATGATTAATTGGTGCCATATCAGTCATCAGCCGATATTAGAGAGTTTTTATCAGCAACATTGACCAACTGTTTTGTGATTGGTAGAACTGATAACCACACACCTCAAGAACCTTTGTTAAGACTTTCACTATAGTAACAGACATTTGGGGCATGAATTAAACCTTTGTGTAACACATATATCAATCACGAGCAAGAGGGTGAAAGTGAGAAAGAGATGTGAACGAGGGAGTGTGAGTGTGATAGAGACAGAGCATATCATTTCATTCAAGAGGAAGATTATGAGGGCGACAGACCGTAAGTGACTGTGTAGGTACATGTGTGAGTGTGTCTGGAAGAGAGAAAGAGCGATTGAGAGACAAAGGAGCAGGGAAGGAGATCTCCCCCTCTCCTGCCTCTCCTACTAATTGACACCAGTGGAGCGTCCTGCTGACAGTGACATCACAGGGGAGTCCAGATGTGTAATATCGGGCCTTCTGGCTGCACCTGTTTCCTACAGCCACTGAATTTCAATGTTATCGACACACACTCACGCGGAGCGCACACATACACACACTCCTGCAGCATGCGTAGATACAGAGAGACGCACACATTACCGTGAACATGCACAAAGACGAGGAACAGGGAAATAGAAATTGAAACACCACAGTCATTTGTAAACGTGTGTATGTCCTTGAGCACGTATACTGTGTACACATGTATACACTAACGTGTATGTGTACACTACAGTTTTTTTTATATTATTAAAAAGTCTCTTATGCTCACCAAGACTGCATTTAATTGAACATAAATACAGTAATAACAATGATACGGCGATATTTTATTACAATTTAAAATAACTATTTCTATTTTCATTTATTTTAAAATGTAATTCATTCCTGTGATGGCAAAGCTGAATTTTCAGCATTATTTCTCCAGTCTGCAGTGTCACATGATCTTTAAGAAATCTTTCCTTCTAATATGCTGCTTTGCTGCCCAAGAAACATCTCTTAATCTTAACAATGTTGAAAACAGTGGTGCTGCTTAATTTTTATGGAAACCATTATCGTTTTTTCAGGATTCTTTGATGAATAGAAAGTTCAAAAGAACAGCATCTATTTGACATAGATTTTTTTTTTTGAAACAATGAAGTCTTTAATGTCACTTTTGATCAATTTAATACATGTTTGCTGAATAAAAGTAATAATTTCTTTAAAAAAAAAAAAACACTTTTGAACGGTAGTGTGCAGTCTCAAAAAAGAGATAAAAAGGAAATGGGAACTGAACAGACCAGACCACCACAGTTGATGCCAGACCAGAGGAGAGAAGAGAAGAGAAGAGAAGAGAAGAGAAGAGAAGAGAGGAGAAGAGGAGGCAACAATCACCCCAATCCCTCCGTTCCACAATTAATTTAAATGCCAACAATTAGAGCAGAGCAGCACGGCAGTCTGAAAGCAATCACACTCTAATGATGAGCAATAAATGCAGTCCAGCAAAGACCATTATAGGCTAGAGTGACGAGACACACACACACACACACATAACTAATCAAACACACTTATTGTAAACTACAGCTCCCCAGTCTGAATGAAAACTGTATTCATCTAAATGAAGAATGATGGAGCCACAGGAGCTCAGTGTGCCAGATCAAACTGAGATTGAGCTCAGAAGCCAAGACACTGTTTTTGTTCTGTAAGACTGAGAAGCAGTGAAAAGTACAGGTGGGGAGTGTTGGACAGTGTCCCAAACAAAGTCAAAGAGGATCTGTGGTTGGTTGTGTGTGTGTGTGTGTGTGTGTGTGTGTGTGTGTGTGTGTGTTTGTGTGTGTGTGCTACACAGAACTACCTATTCAATCATATGCACACAGACATTAACCCTGGTGAGCTGAGCGCCAATGTTTATTTTATGGAGGTAATTTTCTCTTTAGTCTATGAGAAATTATAAACAAATTATTAACAGCCACTCCATACCTCCATCTTTCTCTGTAAAATACTTCTAATTTCAACTTCTAATTACTAATTTCATTTTCAACATATTTTATTGCAAGGACCGTTTAATTTAAATAACTAAATCAGTGACAAAAAAAAGTAACAGTAATAAACCGAAGAAATTAAATTAAATTAACTAGTCAATCTGTTCCAATCATTAAGAAGTGCTGTGAGTGTAACTCAATACCAGCTCCACCGGCACCCACGACACAATCATATACCTTTACATGCAGGGCACAATAAAGTGCTTCAGATTACAGCCTCTCAAGTGCACGACAAACTCAACATCCATGTACAGTACAAAACTGCATGTCATGCAACCTACAGGAAGAGAACAATAGTCACACAGAGACACGTACAGCCCTGTAATCGTATATATGTGAACAAAGATTCCTGACCAAAAAAAAAAAAGAAGAGTAAGAGACTGTGTGAGAGAGATGCGTTCCTCTGTTACTGTTCATTATTACAATTAAAATTATTAAAATTACTCACATATTTCCTTTAACTAGATATTTAACATACTTTATCCTTTAAGTTAGATTACTTAATTCATAATTGTTCATTAAAAGTAAATTGGGTAACACCTTACTTAAGCCTTTATGTATAATGCAGCATTATAAAAGTATTTTTAATGTATTAATTATGCATTGTAATGCACCTTATAATGAATTGTATGGTCTCATGAATAATTGTAACCACAGTCATATTACACCTTCATAAAGTTTAATGCATTAAAACACACCAAACAACCAAATTCCAGATGTACAGTAACAAGGAATCTGTGTGAATAGTATAATGCATTTTAACTTTGGTGACAATTATTTATGAAAAGATATAATGCATTATAACGAACATTATGAATACCTTTATTATGCATCATACATAAAGTCTTTAAGTGTTACCATAACTTTTTGTTCATTTTTCTCTAAAATGTATTTACCTTTACTTTTCTAAACACCACAAAACAAATAAATATTGCTATATTTTATTTTTGCTATACACATTTGGTTATGCCATTAAAAATAGTTTAAACTGATATAGAGAGAAAGCAGCACAATATAAAAAAACAAACAGGGCTGACGCACTTCTGATCTTCTATCGCACTAATTGAAGCAAAGCGGCAGAACGAAGCCGGCAGACGGAGGGAGGAGAGAGCAGAACAGAGAGGGGAAGAGGAGGACGAGGGGAGGGGATCTTGTCAGCTCTGTTAATTGCGAGATGTGCTGAATCAACGGCTGCAGAATGTGGCCACTGTGGCTGGCTGCAAGAAAGAAGACGCAATAAGCCACAAAAGGCCGATTCACATCAAAATCTGCGGTAAAACCACTTTAACGAACACCCTCAGGTGGCTTATTGCTTTAATAAACGGCAAAACAGCAATACAATAAAAGACTATTATCTTCAATAAATAGTATGATTTATTTTTATATAATCGTAATTGAAATAAACAATTCTTTCCAGCAAGTATAGTTCATTAGCCTAAGGGATCACATCCTGAAGTGCATTTGATGATTTTTAACTTGATTAGGCATGTTTTCTCTATCAAAGTATGTTTTTGTATTATATTTTAATATGCAATTTATTCCTATAATGGCAAAGCTGAAATTTCTACAGCCATTAACATTAATCCTTCAGAAATCATTCTAATATGCTGATTTGCTGCTCGAAAATAATGTAGTATTATTAATGCTGAAAACAGTTGTGCTGCTTAATATTTTTGTGGAAGCTGTGATATTTTTTTCAGATGCATCTATATTTTGAGTTAGGAAGGTTTTATGTAAAAAGAAAATAGACAAATAATAAAAAGAGAGAAGCAGGTGAAAAAGATAATGAAAGATGATGGTCTATCGATAATCAATGGTAAGAGAAGGTGTTAGAACCCGAAAGCAACAAATAATGGGGAAAAAAAAGTTTTAAAAGGGAAGAGCAATGGATGAAGGTGAAAAATAGAGAGGAACGAACAAAAAAAAAAACTAATGTAGAGGAAGAGTGGTTCAGTACATCAGGGAGAAAAAACTCAGGTATTGAATGAGTGAGAGATAAAAGAAAGATGGACAATGAGACGGCGAGAAAGAGAATACGCGTATGAAAAAGAGAGAGAGAGAGTCTCGGGTGGCAGATCTGTGCGTTGGCTGGGCGCCAGACACTGGAGTTCGGCCAGCTGGCAACATGCCGATTGGGGCTTCCTGGATTCAGTCCTTAAAAACAATCATTTGGACAGACTCTGTGTGTGTGTGTGTGTGTGTGGGATAACATATATTTGAGTGGGTGTACATGAGCTACTGTAACCAATTATTTTCCTCTTACTCTCTCATTTATTATGAAATATACAAACTGTCTCCATGTCTTTTCCCAGGCTAAACACACTCCACACACACACACATTCACAGTCACTGCATGCAATGTGCCAAGCCAAGCCTGGCTTCCTCCACCAGCTGGGACTTCAAAGGTGATCCCCTCTCTGTTGCTTTGAGCCAACTCCCTTGCTCTCCTTTTCTCTCTCTCTCTCTCTCTCTCACACAAACGTAGCGCGCAGACCTACCTAACACCCTCACGCACACTCAAAGTACAAACTCTCCGAATCTTTTGCTGTTCCGACTTCACTTCTACCTGCTCCGGGCGTTTTATTAACACCCAGCGAAGCACTCAGCTGTGCGGTTAATGCCTCACACAACACTTGTTTAGAGGATTTAGAGGGCACATATGTGTGTGAGAGTGTGTGTGCGAAAGAAAGAGGGACAGAATAAACGAAAGCATCCTCTGGTCAGGCACAATCGCAACCTGATGTTCCTCAGAGGGTTCACACAGATGGGAAAACAGGTGTCCAGGTTGCTTTTAACTTGATCGTAAGGGAACGCACAGAGAGTCACTTTATTTCTAAGGGAAAACATTAATGGATAAATGGATAACAAACAGCACAATTAAAAATCTTAATTCCCTCTGAAAAACATGCTTAGGATTAAAGGGAACGTGTCATTTTAAACTGTTTGATTTTCTTTCTTCCATGGAACTCAAAATTAGATTTAAAAATATATATTTTGCACACTATTTTCAATATAATGAAATTCTTTTGAAATCATACGATAGAGGTGTGTGTGTAAATGAAAGTCGTAGTTCACTGAAAATCTTGACTTCCGCCTTTGAGAGTTCATGACATTATTTTAAATCAGATCTTTTCATTGATTCATCTAGTTTCACAAAACTATGATTCATGAACATATTCATACTGGTTTTGAGAAACTGGATAAAACGATTCAATGAAAATATCCAAATCAAAAGAACAATTTAGTGAAACTGGATTCGGTTCTCAAATTCAACTCACCGACTCTGCCACTTCAAATTGGCGTGAAATAAAAATGAACCCTATTTTCTAAATGCATATTATTGATCTAATTGTGATTCATCTATGCATGTTTTTTTTTTTTCACCAATTCACTGATGGACCGAACCAAGTCCACGCCCTACGTTTTTTCTTTTTCTGATACGTCGAATCATTTTTCGATTTCACTCAGATGTACACAATACGGAAGAAACTTTTTGCTACTTCCATTACACCTTAACTTTAACAGCTCACCAAAGGGAAAGATTATCAGTGTATAGACCTTATGTAGCTCCGCCCCTTTTCAGTGTTGATCTAGTTGTGTTCCGTCTTACGGATTGTATTTCCACACATGAAGGTAAGATCTTACGGATTTATGAATGAACCACTCGTTTTAAAACCTTCCTGGTCTATTAACATTCATTATGACAGTTACTTTAAACATTATAATGCTCATGATAACTTTTGTTACTTCAACAGCTAAATACTCTTCAACAGCAATGCCATATAAATATACAGAAATATACGTTTCTCTGGTGCATGAGGTCTATAACAACTAAAATTTCAGTCTATTTGCCACAAGCTATGATATGATAGCACAGGCGTCATGTGGGACAATTTTATGGTGCTTTTACGTCCTTTTTGGAGCTTGACAGTCACTATATATACTTCACTTGCATAGAAAAGAGCATCGGAAACTTTGATCATCGTATCGGCAAAATAACTATTTGTGTTCCATGGGAATATTTGGAGTGTAACTCAATATCTTGTGTTTTCTGTTTGAAAAACACACACACCTCTGGCTGATCTGTCTGCCATGGGGCGGTTGGGCGTTTAGGTATCTGGTTATCAGTTAGGTTGAGCCAGCATGTCTCACTGTTGGCGTATTTCTATGATATGACTACAAACACACGTTCTCTCAGACACTAATTTACACAAACACACTGACACACACCTGACCGGGAGAGATAAAGGAGGCACTGAAAAGTGTTGCCTGACCACAAACTGTTCAAAGCCAAAAGAGGAGCCAAGGGGCCAAAAGGCAGAGAGGACACACACACACACACACACACACACACACACGCACACGCGCACTCAGCAGGGTCCGGAAGCCAGCACCTCCCTGTGGTGATGCTTCTAACCATCGACATCTCTCAGTTAAAACCGCATTCACGTATCCACACAAATCCACACACAGATGTGTGTGAGTGTCGGTTGTCTGAGCAGGAAGTAGACCGTTGCAGTTGGGTTTAACCGTAAGGGTCACGAGACCTCTGGGCCTGGATGAGGAAACCCCACATCAACCCCCAAAACAGCGAGCCTCTAATGTTGAGCCTCACATTGCAACGTCTCTTGGCAGTCGGGTGTCCACGCGGCCGTTGTGACCAGCTCAACTTCATCATGAAATCCCATTACAATGATGCTCAAAATGCATTTCCTCGCCTTTTTTTGTTTTTTTTGTTGCTTTTAAGGTAATTTACTAAATTGCCGACAGACATTACAGCACCATCCTCATAAAGTTAATGAATATTAATTAACAATTTCCTGGACCGCACAGGAGATCCCGCTGCATCCAATCAACTAACGCTTTTCTCTCCTGTCCTCCTCCTTTCACCCCCCTGGCCTAATGGGTCAGGTGGGGCGTCACATCATCGGTAGCTGGACCGTCTCCAGGGGAACGGGGCTGGGGTAATTGCATGGCTCGTTTTGATGACATGCTTTTTATGCAAATGAAGTAGGGAGTGCAGGGACACGGCTGGGGGGGAAACGAAACCATCCAATCAGTTGCTTCAAGGGGCTAAGCACAATTAAAGACTGATTCAGATAATGAGCTCTTATCATCACGATGGGGCCGTTTGTATCATTATAGACACATTCTGTTATTAATATTATTGCTATTAGTTTTATTATTATTATTTTAATGGTGATAATCAGAAGCATCATCATTATATTTATGATTATTGTTATTGTTGTAGGTTATTGATGGTTTATATAAAGCTCTCCGCGCAGAAGAATATGCTCTAGGTCGGCTACGGCGCCACGTTTTTTCCTCTCCCTCTAACTCTCTCATTCTGTCTCGCACGCGCAGATTTGTTCAGTCATTCAGTTACAGTAGCGCTGGGTGCCAGCAGTAACACCACTGTGTTCGCTGCCAACCACAATTACTGTTCCATTCTGCCAGCTGCCAAGAGCTCCGCAGATACAGAGCAGTTAACCCGCACTGATACACACACACATACACTTGTACGCGGTTGTACACAAATCTGTGAAAATACCAATAGCAAGTGCTCAGCTGTGCATACTATTTAAAAAGAACAGGCATGTGCAACACAAAAACACACTACACTCAGACACACACTAAAGGCATACACATTTATTTAAAGATCTATAAATGTTTAAAAGAACATATTGCATATTATGGACAGGACAGTCTAAATTAAGCATACGGAGTGCACATAAGGGGAAAACATAATTACGCTTGTATATAAAAATCTGAAATTACGAAAGGAGTACACTAATATAGCACAGCACACTGAATCTTATGTGAGCGTTTGTCATTGTTAGGTTATGATCGATATAGAAAGCATGCTGGGTATTTATACAAGACCAGTATAGAAGAATAGGACCATATAGATTGATAAACGGTCTAAGAACAATATATAGAATTTTAAATAGACAGACAGACAGAAAGACAGACAGACAGATAGACAGATAGATAGACACATAGATAGATAGATAGATAGATAGATAGATAGATAGATAGATAGATAGATAGATAGATAGATAGATAGATAGACAGACAGACAGACAGATAGACAGACAGACAGACAGATGATTACCTTCATGTGAGTGGGGGAACCAGATCTGTGACGGGGCCGTGGAGTGAGGTCCAGAGCGATAGGGTGGAGAAGAGGGGGATGATGGGGGTCCGGTGGGATGGGAGGGAGGAGATCCCAGACTGCTGGCCAGAAATGTTCCCATGAAGGAGGCAGGGGAGTTCCCTATCAGTCCACTGCCTGCAGGACAAAATAAAAAAATGGTTAAAAATCTGACAAAACCACGGAATGACCAAATATTGAATTGCTTCACAATTACAGTGCAGCCGTTACAAAGAGAAAATACATGAAGATTATTTTCTGCCTAAAATAATCATTCTAACCAAATTAGACAATTACAGTGCAATTGTGGGGAGAACTATGACTAAAAAAGAAAAAGAGAGAGAGAGTTTTGTAGCATAAGCGTGTAGTCTGTTCTAAGACACTGTGCCCATAATGAAGTCCCTGTGATCACTCTGCTGTAGCTTCTCTCTCACACACACACACACTTTGCGACAAGACCTACAAAGGAGAATGAGAAACAGGCCGTAATACACTCTCATCCAAATAATCATTACCACAGCACACCCAAAGTTGGGTGTCTGTCTGTCCAGCCAGCAGGGACAAAATAATGCTAAATGCAAAGAATAAACTGCAACAAACCACAGTTAGCACAGAAAACAACAGACTTTTAAAATTGACTTGATATGAAGAGTTCAGATGCAAAAGCAAAGTGCCATCTGAAATTTTCTTCTAGAATGATCATTTTTATCAAGCTTGTATATTTAAGTTCAATAATTTCACTTAAATGGCAATGCAAATGACCTATTAATTGTCATTTAAGTGAAATTGCTTCACTTAAATATACAAGCTTTATAAAAAATGATCATTCTAGAAGAAAATTTCAGATGGCACTTAGAGGCTTTTGCATCTGAACTCTTCATATCCAAATATAAATTCTGGGTCCTGAAGCAAAACCATGTTGAGAACCACTGACCTAAATCACCCAAAAAACACAGATGCACAAACAAATAGCGTAAAAAGATGGTGTGGAATGATAATAAGGAAACCTTGGATCGATTAGCATCAAAGTGATTTAACTGTATTCTTCCCTGAAGGAAAATGCGCAAGACTTAATACATTCAAGCCAACAAGGGTTAAATCAAATCCACTACACATGCACAGTACATACGAACCACACGGAGAAGTCATTACATTTCCAACACATCATCTATGTTTAGTTTTTTTTAACACAGAAAGAAACAAAGCGAATTTGCAACACTCCAATAAGTTTGATTAACCTATATGCTACAGAGGCACGGCTTTAATAAACTTCAGACATAATATAATTTAAAGATAAGGCAGCTCACCGGAGATGATTCGCTCGTGGTGTGATACAGCATATAGAATCATCAAACCAGCTTATTAAACATGGAACTCAATAGAACGAATTGCGCTTAAGACGATGTCTGCACAACATTTACAAGATTAACAACAGAGAATTCTGTGCAGATGAAAAAACACCACGCATGAACACACTGTTGTTAGTTTCAGTGTATACCGCTGTGGTTTCCTGTGCGTCTTCCCTTGACAAAGACCCTGCCCTTGTGTCCTCTAAAACAACCAACACCACCAATTAAACAGCGAGGTGAAGGCGAGTGCGGTTTCATTTCCTAAACTGATAAAAGTTAATTAACGTGGGTGAGGGGGATGAGGTTAAGGAAGACGTTTATGGGTGTGAAATTACTAAATGAGTGCTCTCACAAGATAAACAGAGCACCAGGCCACAGCTCAAGCCCTAGGCAAAAAATGACAGCAAGCAGGAAAAAAAAAGAAGTCAAGAAAGCAGGAAAAGACCAGCGGAATTACAGGTCTGGAAAGACGTTAGGCCGCTGGAGCCGGGGTGGATGCTGGGATCACAGCCGTCAAGACAGTTTGTCTCCGCTCACCCACTCACTCGCCTCGGGATGAAAGTAGCCTTTTTGAGCTGATCTAGGAACAGTTTCCCGCTACATGAAATGGTAATATCAAAGCTGCAGAATTCCCAGCACACATTATAGCCGTCTTCTCCCAAATGTCCCTACCCACTTCCCATGGGTTCCATTCCCGAAATGAAAGGACTGTGCAGTATTCACCAATGCATTATGGGTGTGGTCTCCACAATTCTGGCAAAATCCACCACTTTCAAATGTACAAGGTCTTTTCCAGTTGGTTAGTTAGGTCAACAGTTAGGACACAATATAAGACTTTGAGAAAGTAAATATATATCTATATATATAGTGTGTGTATATATGCATTAAATTTAATCAACATTTCCTAATGTCACATTTATTAATTATAGTCAATTAGGCATCTAATTTTACAGAAATGTTGATACAAATTATGTAGTTGACGAGAAATTTAAATACTTTATTTATATATTAATTAAAACTAGATTTTATTTTAAAAAGATAAAACAAAACAAATATCTTGCATTTTCACCTTATATTTTGATAAACTGTATATTTTACATTTGACCATTTTTTTATGAGATTATGCGTTTATAAAAACAAAAATGTATTTGACAAGAAAATTAAACTAAATATTTAAACATTTGATTTTTTTGTGTATATATAGCTTTTTCAACCAATATTTTTGTGAATTTCATATTTTAATTAAAATCGACATTTTATTTGATGAACTAACAAACGTTTCTTTAATGAACATTCTGTTGACAAGATTAACATTTTTATATTAAACTAGATTGTCAAAAAAAATCTTGCATTTTTTTAACCTCATATTTTCAGAAACTACTTCTGATTAAAACCGATTGCACATTGTTTATCTCAACAAAATAAAAATAAAAATCGTTGATGAGATTAACACTGAATTTTTCGGGAAAACACTGGAAAAACACAGCAGTTGCTCATTCAGCCCTGAAATCCTAGAGACATGGAGAAGCTAAATATTCGATCTATGATAAATTCAAACTGAACGAAAGCAGGGAGAAAGGGAAACCTGATGATCCACCCTTATGTGAACCTAAATACTCCTACATGATTCAACCATCTTGTCGCCATTGGTATCCTGGTAGCCTCAACCTCAGACAGCACAACCACAGACTGCCGACACTGGCCGTCTGATGAATAGTCTGAACAGAAAACTGGAAAGCACATCTGAAACTCACAGCAACAGCCATGCAAGTTCATTGCACACACAGGTCCAGCCTGGAGAGTAACAAAACAGTGTTTACAAGGCACCAGGTTAATATTATGAGAGCTTGAGAGGAAGAACTAATCACTGGATTTAATCTAAATAGCACATAGAGACAAAAGTAAACTGAATGTAGCTTTCGATGGGCGTTTTTGGCCAAAATATGCAGTAAAGTGGACCAGACTTTATGCCACAAGTCTGATTTGCACTACACCCGCCGTACCCAACCATCTGAACAGCACATAAAGCCCTCACTCCTCCTCTACGCCCTCCGCCAACTTCCCTTTAATAAAATGTTTCCTCTTGTTTGCTTTGCTTTATTGACTTTTTTCTCTTTTTTTCCCCTCCGTCTCGAGCACGTCGTGGGCTGAGCGTCAGCTGCAAACGCTGAAATTATTGCTTTCGCCCATCCTACTAACTTCCCCCCTACTTCCACCACTTCTAATAAACCAAACTGCAGAAATGAAATGCTGCTGATACATGAACAGAGGGATTGGAGGAAAGGAAAGGATGGCGGGAGGTCTAAAAAGAAATGTGGCTGCCAAAAAAAGCCCAAACAGCATGTGTGGGGAGGCACGCTGAACCTGGGGAAGCCCAGTCACTGTGAAAAAACAACAGCGACAGAGTCATTACGGCAGGAATACAGTGAGCTATAAAGGATGATGCTGTCTTGTCAGGCGGATCCCCAAAGGGAATGTGTGTTTATTTATGTCCGTGGTGCGAAACTCGGCTGAACGAGAGAGAGTGACTCTTGTGCGAGCGCTTAAGGAAATCGGGTCATGTGCATACTAATCGCCTGATTCCAGGCTCAGAGCAACATTAATCCAATTAAGGAATTAAAAGGAAGAATCCTGAAGAGTGGGAGTCCCGAGTGTGTCTGCCACACACAAATACACACTCACGTAACTGCCAATTGCACAAGTGCATGTTCAGCCTTGTCATCAAATGAGAGTCCCCCAGCGCTGCCCTTTAGTGGAACAAGACATGTGTGTGAGACACACAGACAGAGAGAGAGAGAGAGAGAGAGAGAGAGAGAGAGGGAAAAAAAGTCAAGTCAAAGGTTTGGATTATGTGTTACTTGTTTAAGTCAGAGATCCAAATGAAGTGCAATCCATCGGCACACACAACAGCTCCAGGTTCTAATGGGTCTGTGTGTGTACATTACAACAGCTGTCTCTCTCTCTCTATGTCTCTCTTCACAGGAGGATGTTTATGTCTACTGGTGCTGAGTACTCAGTTCAACAGACAGAGATAACACAAGTGCTGCTCTAACTATGGTGGAGAAGAGAATAGAGAACGAAGAGTAACAGAAACAAACTCAACGTATTTTACATGTACCTAAACCATATACATTTGCCAAATTATATATTGTTTAATACATACATACATATATACACACATACAAAAAATATACATAAAAATATATGTTTAAATAAATGTTTATATTTACCTGAAATAAATAAATAAATAAATAAATAAATAAATACTATAGTTTAGGCAAATGTATAAAAAAGTATTATTTTGCTATAATAAATAAATAAATTACATAGTTTAGGCAAAATATATAAAAATTGTATTTATTTGTAAAAATATAATAAACAAAAATATAAATGTGTGTGTGCGTGTGTGTGCACATAAATACATACATACAGTACATACATACATACATGCATTCATACATAACAATTTATGTTTTAGGTAGTTAAAATAAAATGTATATGTATGAATTTATTTTAGGTATTGCCAATAGATTATTTCCCCCAATAAACAGAAAGAAAAAAATTGGAATACCTGTTTCTGATTGGTCAATCTGCTATCAAATATTTTATATAAAGCCTGCTAAATTGATAACACTGGATTTCCAGCATAACTGTGCCAGTTTCATGTCTCTTGTATCATTCTGTGTCCTCTCTCTCCTCTCATAATAAAACAATTTCGCTCATTCTCATCAATATTGTATGTCCATTATTTACTTGGTAAGTAGTTGTGCAAAAAGAGGGATAATATTTGGTCAGACAGTTAATATTGCAAAATAAACCCTGATAAGGTGAACAGGACCCCGGCGCATATGGAACATGAATCCTGTGCTAAATTTAAGAACAACAGATGTCCCTGCAGAGATAACTAGGTAAACGTGTAAACATGAGTGACCGAGCTGTAAGCAAGCTCCACAAAATCACAAACACAAAAGTCCAACTGTAAATATCACACACACACACAAACATCTTGTAGCTCCATTAGTGTGAGAGCTGGAACATGTCTTATATGGCAGAGCTAGTGGAGGAGGGGCATAAGAGACTTCATATTAAGGGTTTTGTCAGGGGAGTGGTTACCGCATATGTGTGTGTGAAGTGAGGGAGTGTTTACACAGCTGGGTTCCACGCTCTCACACAACCCCACATCTCACTGTCCCCCAAAACATGTGCCACTCCAGAAAAACCCCAATATTTTCTCTCTTCACAGTCATAATAAATAGCCTTTGGGAGGGAGGAAGGGCAGGGTCTGCAGAAACAGCACACTTCACTCATTGCCTGTTTGCTTTGCGTCTCTAAACCGTGACTCAGTCAGTTTGGGATTGTGCCGTACGAGAGGATATTTTTGAAGTACAACAAACAACATTCTCAAAACTGGTCGGAAGCAGCATTTAGTAGCGGTGGTGACTAACAACTGCACGTTTAAATAAGGTGCCATCAAGAGATTCAGGTGTGCTCAAGTCACGCCCCAGTCACCAATCAAACCTACAAAAACAAAAGAAGAAAACAACCAGAACCAGAACAACATGGTCATAACAGTAAGTTTAACTCAAGATCCAGATCAGTCCAATTGATTCAACTGGATCAAATGATTAGCCTAATTCAAAACTTCTCTCATAAACTTGTCAAGGAAAGCTGAGGCAGGTGTCAAGGTTTCAGTGACTAAAAACGTACATTTCAGTCAGTTTCTCACACATGATTTTTGTCACTTCAAATGTTTATACTGAATATTGTAGATTCTTTAACTTTGGTCAAGAAAAGTGTTGTGGGGAAAAATAGAATAAAATACGACAAAATTAATACAATAAAACAATATCTGTGATGAACAAATTTACGTAATCTCCTCAGGGATAACTATTTCATCCAAACAGGGCTTTAGAGAGATCTGATCCACTAAATCATATCACAACTCCATATTGTACTCTACGACAGGAAGCAAGAATCAAGGTCAGCTTACACCTACGATGGTTGCTGCACATTTCTACTTTTTTTCTTCAAATCTTAGAGTGAACACTGAAACAGGCAGGAAATAAAAAAAGTGGAAAGATTAACAACTACAGCTGAAACTGTGAAGAACATGCTACATTTTTTCCAAGAACCACTAGAGATTGGCTGCTGTTGAGGAATTTCCTCCCTGGTGATGTCATTTGTGAATGTTGTGCCAAAAAAGGCAGATTTTCATTTTTAAATTTTAAATTTAATTCGTCATTGTTGTCTGCATAAAGGTTTTTTTTGTTGTTTTACCTTTCACTGTTATGATATGCCATCCGTGGTATTCCCTGGTCATGAATTGAATTGTAAATCAGAGGAAGCATCTTCTCCTGGGAATCGGGAAGAGGCCGTATGAGTGGGTGTGTGGTCTTGTAAGTGTGTGAGTGTGTAACTCTGCATCTGTGTATTTTAAAAAAGGAGGTCAGACTGGAAGTGAGTTAATTCCCAAATGATTGGGACACGCCACACCCCAGAACTGCCACAAATTTTTGGCAGCAAGGAGTTGAAGTAATCACAATGGTGTGTGTGTCTATGTGTCACGTGTGAGTCGTCCTATGGCAGGATCATTAAACACAGCTTCTCAGGATGAGGTACGTCAAACCACACTAAAAAACTCGGACAGAGGCATGAAATAATGTTGCAGAGGAGGAAAGGCGATTTGAGAAAAAGACAAATAGGAGAAGGGGGAATTTTAAACCGGCAACAATGAAAGAAAAGAGTAGACAGAAAGCGCACTGCACACGGCAGAAAACCAAAGACCCAAAGATCTATCGCCGAAGTCCGACAGCCAGGTCTGCGGGTCGGAGTGTTTGTATAGGCACAGACAGCACAGCTGGCGGGAACAACGGAGCATCGTTTGCTGGACAGTAAAAGTGCATCGTGCATGTAAAGACACAGAGAACTGCACACCACCCAAAGAGAAAAAGAAAACAATGACGGATAGTCTAGAAGCAACACCATGAAGTGAATGAGTAATGCAAAAAATACATTTGTTTTTTTGTAAGATAAAGGTTTAGGCCTGAAACAAATGTGTCAAAATATGATTCATAATGGGTTGTTTAAAGACTTATTTTTGGTGTTATTCCCTTTATTATGATAGGATAGTATAGAGTAAACAGGAAGCAAAGTGGGAAAGAGAGGGGAACGGGACCGGGAAAGGTCCGCAAGCCTGGACTCGAACTCGTGTTGCCCAAAGTGCAATCACGTTACATGTCGGAGCGCTGCCCACAAGGCTATCGGCTCCGATTACAAATCATAATGTAAAAACAACTAGGCTACATGTTGCATTCTCAGTATTGCCACATTAAGGGGCACTATAACAAGCTCAGTACTTAAATATATAAATTACACTGTAACAATGACACTTTAAAATAAAGTGTAAGCCACAATTACTTGTTGCCACAAGGGGGCAAGTTAGCGAGCATTAGCATAAACTTTTTTCTTCTGTGATTAGTTTTCTGTCAGGCAGAGCATAAACTGTCATGGCAGAACAACAATCTGAAGAGAATCTTGCTAAGCAACTTATTTAAAAGTAAAAAAAATAACAACATTTATAGTTGATTTTATTGATTTTGTTGATTTTATTTATAGTTAATTCATACCTGAATAATAACATCCATTTTCATGCCACATTTGAATTGAACCACCATTTGTCACCATTAATCACCATCTTTAGCAATGTCATAAAATGCAATGCATTCTCAGAGTTGCCACAAGAGGCACTATTGCAGTAAGCATAAACAGTCTTCTATGGTAAGTTTTTCTTTCAGATCAACTACTAGAATGGCGAAGCAACAGTTTGAAGACAATTGTGCTGAGCAAGTTACTTAAATACATAGTTCATGCATGAAACTCTAACTGAAACCCGATTGGTTCTTTCAATGCCGTGGCACCAGCCAATCAGTCAGAAGTACTTACAAATCAATGTAAGCATATATATCTTACCCTAGCCTGCGATCGGCACGTTGCGCGATTATAAAAGCTTCTGTTATCCCTCATCCTCCCCAGCCCCACCTCTAGAGATCTGCTACGGGGGCTTTACCATTTCTTGAAGAAGCCTTTCCTTTGTTTGTTATTTTTGACTAAGCTGAACAAATTATTGTATTTGCTCAGCAGCAGCAGCAGCAGCAACAGCGTAGCAGATCTCGTCAAGCCTATGTATATTCCATGCCCCACGCCAATAAATGCCGGTTGAAATAATCCACTCCGAGAGTTGTCATGACTGAAAGTTAGTTCAACTGTAAACATGTTTATAGCACGCTACCTGCAAAATAACCCATCCAGTTTTATGGCACAGACATTTGAAGGTAACTCTATCGCCCTTGAGTACTGGCCTACGATTATTTTCAAAGAGATGGTTATGGTGTTTGGCAAGAACAGTTTAGTCCTGGCAAGAAACTCATGATCTGATTTTCTGAAAACCACAAGGACAAAACATTAATAAGCCAGCATGGCCACAAAACACTGGTGAAATTGAATGGCTGTCTTTCTGTTTTTTAAAAATTAGTAGGTGCTATTCATCAGCTCCAGATGTTGGATTGGGACTACGTATAATTTTGGTTTGGAAAACTGGGAGGACGTGTCCAACCACATTTTCAAATATGACAAATAGCTGTTACGTCTCCATTGCGGATCAATTAAAAGCATTCCCACAAGCCAGCACTCACACGGGTATCATTTTAAATCAGCGACAGGTTTTCAGCCCCCTTATTAAGAACCCAGTTAATTCAAACACTAGCTGTCAATCAAAAATCACACCCAGACTATTGAAAGAGCATATCCTCAGAGAGTGTGTGTGTGTGTACGTGTGAAACACAGAGATGAGAGTCAAACAGAGCAGACGAAACAATAGCGGTGATGAGCAGACGTACACACACTCCAGGACACAACACACACACAGCTCCCTGCTGGCACTGCCGCCCTTCCATTTCCATGTATGAATGTTTGAATCAACCCCCCTGAGTGCGAAAACACCCCTCTATGATCAGCAAGTCTCTAAAATCACTCTACCTTCAGAACAAAACCGAGAGCCAGCGAGAGGAGATAAACACAGCAGTACAAGGTCAAACATTAAAGCCATACACACAAATAAAATAAAAAAATCACACACATACACAGTGTTTTACAAAGCAAACACGGCAGTCTGGGTCAACTCAGGGTTTGCAGATAGGACACCAGCTTCACACATATAGACAGACCATTGTCCAAAAATTAGTTTGCACAGACAGCAATAAACTCCTTCACTCCTAACTATGGTATGGCAAGTCATCTTTTCTTCTCTCATGCTATTCATGCTAATCTACCCCTGCTGAAAAGACCAGCATATGTGGCATTTTGGATGCTACCGTGCTGATGTCTACACCAGGCTTCTAAACTGGTATGATGAGTCAGATTCCTCAGCCATCAGAGAAGTGGTCTGGTTTGAATATGACCTGAGCTGTTTCCCCGCTTCTCTCTATTGCACCTTCTCTGTCCCATCTATGGAACCATGTTTCTGCCTCAGAGTAAAAAACAGAAAGGTATTTCTGAGATTTTTAAGGTATTTTCTAAGTTTAAAACATGAAATAAAGTCACTTTATGAGACAGGCTTTCACAATTCCTAGATATAAAGTGACATTAAGGTCAAAATCAGGAGATATAAAGTCACAAATTATTGTACAAAATAATGCAGCAAATGTGAAATATAAGGTCACATAGAGAGATTTAAAGCTGCAGTTATGCAATATAAAGTCACATTGGGCGATGTAAAGTTGCAATATGAATAACTTGATCGCAACATTAAGCGATATAAAGTCACACTTGCTTGGGACAAAAAAGTAATGTCCAATAGTGAATATTTGGGTGACATCTTTTCTAACTAGCATAAACCAGAAAATGAATGCCAGTAACGTTTTCTGCTTCTTTCTCTCCTACTACTTTAGTACTCTTTACTATTTTTTTGCTCATTTTTTTTCTGACACATCAATCTCATCCTCAGTAGCCGTGTTATCTACATGGATTTCCACCTGGCCAGATCACAGGTCTGCATGCTCGTCACCCTCCCTCCACACCACCCTGGCCTTTAATGAGGAAAACCTGCCCTCATTCCCCCGGGAATCAGCATCTTGCTGTCGCCATCACTTCATTGTTATCTTAGCAAACAGCAGCTATGTTGAATTGTCATTTTTCGTGCTCTCTACCTCATTAAATCTCTCTTCCTCCCTTTGCCGCTTCCTGCAGCTCCTCTCCTGCTAAAAATGCTGCGCTAGTGGCTAGCGCTCTACGCTCCAACGCTTACGGTAAACTCACACACACTCTCGCACCCTCTCAGACATATGGATGCTGTCAGCCTGCCTCGGCTAGGCTAATTACATGCAACAAGCAAAGCCACCATTTGTTCCAAACAGGGAACGATTCAATTGTCTGCTACGAGCATTTGTTTTCATGCTAATCGGCCTGTTGTCACAAGAGCACTTTGGCTCAGGGGCCAAATATCATTCCACGTCCCCCCGATCCACCCTCTGTTCTATCCTGAGTGTCGGCATGGGAAGAGAGGCAAGGACTTATCAGATGGAGCTCTCAGTATAAACTAATGACAGGACGCTGTCCAAAACCTGGGGCTCAGCAAGAGCCGCTTCCCAACCCGAGGGGCGAGAGCGGAGCAACCAAGAGAGTGGGCAGAATTAACATGGAGTCAAGCCCTTCTGCTCTCTGGATTGATCTGGCGTGCCGAGCTGGAGACAGAGGCCGACGCTTAATAGATCTCGGCGGGCTACTGGACAGGCCAAACAGGTTCTGGACAGATGACTGAATGATGGTTTGTGTGTTTTCCAACCAGAAAAGATCTACTAACAACAGTCCTACAGCGCTCCCAGTACAGGATTCCTGATGTAAAGACCAGCAAGTGCCTCTCTCGTTTTCTTCCCAGCATTCTTCTATCTTGTTTTGATACGAATTCTTCTTTTCCACTGGCACTGTATGGAGAAAATCATATTCCCTTTCCCACTGGGCTCATGCAGTTGCACTGATATGGAAAATTATTTCAGAGGCAGCCTTAACCATAAACGCTATTTTGTTTTCTTTTTTTTCTCTGCTTCTCTTTCTCTCACACACACCTCATTTTTTCATCCCTCTCTTTCGAACTCTTTCTCTGTTTCTTTCATTCTTGGTAGGGAGGATATATTCCGAGGCCTTGAGAGCGCTCTCAGTGAGGGCGATTTGGCTGGTCTGTCCATTCCACAAAGAGCGAGAGGTGAGAAATCCATTTAGCATGTACAATACCCTTCACACACACCTGAATCACACCAGGTGCATGCTTTCAAATCGACCAGCTCGGCTAACACTCCTCCATTCAGTCCATTCATGGGGTGAAGTCAGACTCGCTGCGCCTCTCTTTTCTGGATTATGTTTTGTATCATCCACACTGCTGGTGGAGAATTTGACCCACTGTAAGCAGAGATTTGCCAGGTCAGAGCCGTCTCCCGTGGGCAGCGAGTTTCTGTGAGCTGAGTCTGGGGGAAGAAAGCCGCTCTATTTCATGGGTGGAAATTCACAAGGCATCCAGCAAGACTGGAAAACAGGCCCAGTGTGAGACTGATTCCTGTAATAGATGACTAATACATTGCTTATCCTCACGCCACTGTGTGTTTGTGCATGTTGGCGGTGTCTCTTTGGTTTTAGCTCGAGCATGTGCGTGCATTACAGTTTTCCCTCTGGTTTTCTGAGCATCCTACCATTCCGCTTTCTCCGGCACACTCCTGACAACAAGATGCCACGTGGCATGAGAAAGAAATATTACAAATGAAATCTTAAATGTGCAAGTGTAAGACTGCAGTGCAATGAAATTGCTTAAGACTCCTGCTTCTCGGGTTTTCCTTACAAAAAGGACCCCAGAAATCTCAGAAGTCTCTCCTAGAGTTTCCAAATAGATCCCAACTTTGTCAAAATACCAAAGTCTTCAAAGCAGAAGTAGAAGACTTCAAAATATTCGACTCAAAAAAGACTACTTAAATATTTAATATACAAGTTTTCAAGACCATGTTATCTGAGCTATCAATGTCAATGTAACAGAGGCCAGCTAGTAAGAGCTGTGCGAGTAAACCTCACTCCCCTGGCCTCAAGAGGCGCACTGGCGACAGACACTAGGGACTGCAGTCTTTAGCGTCCTTGTTAGTGCACTTTCCTCCCATGCTGGATTGAGTCCCGCTCGGAGTGAGTCAAGTAGAGCTGGTTACATTTGGTGCCGTGACACGGATGGGAGTGAGGTTTAGGGGGATGAGTGTGTAACAGAAGCCAGCTTGTAAGAGTTGTGTGAGTAAACCTCACTCCCCTGGCCTCAAGCGGCACGCTAGAGATTGCAGTCTTTAGCGCCCTTAGTTAGCCCGATTCGAATCCTGCTCAGAGCGGGAAAAGTAGGGCTGGCTACTTCAACATGAATAGCTTTATTATAGTTTTGTTTCTATTAAATAAATTCTTATGGAAGTTTAGGACAGTGCTTCTAAAACATGTCCTTGGGATCCACATGTCCTGGATGTCTCCCACATCTTACACACCTGATTCAACTCATCAGATTGCAAGACTTGAATTGGGTGTGTTCAATGAAAAAAAGCAGTGTTGGGGACAGGCTTGAGAAGCACTGGTTTAATAGAAAGATTTGACAAGATTTGATTAAATGAAACATAAATGAGAACTTACATTAAATCTCCTGAGCTATTAAAGAGCAACCTCTAAACTTATAGAAACATATAAATACTAGGGTTGTGCTACATTCAGAATTTGAATTTGGCAAATAAGAAATACAATTTCAGTTCGAATTTAAGGAAGTATATTAAAATTCATATAAACAAGTGTGATTTTTGAGACAAATTTTGAATGTTGCTTGAGAGAAGTTTAAAAAGTCTTTAAGTTTGAAGAATTCATAGACATAAAGTCAGATAGATTTATGAACTGAGGTGGAAAAAAATATATATTTTCCAAAATTCCATACCTTTCGAATTTATTTGAATTGTAATTTAGTAAATTCCACTTCCTATCATTCAAATTCACATTCCAATTTAGCTTCCTGTGAGTCGTGGCCTATTCAATTAAAATTCCAACTATGAATTGAAATTTTTCAATTATGAATTTTGTACAAGCTTTATACACACATACATATGCCAGACAAAATATAAAAATACACATGACATATGTATAGCCACATGAGCCCACTGATGTATCTGAAGAGTCCTGGGATCAGGTGGTTGGGTGGTCTGGCTGGGGAGGATGGGACTTTGGGCTGAGCTAGACTGTCAGCTGGGTGGGCTCCCAGCATGAATCCTCAGGGGCCACTCAGCCAGTACACACACACACACACACACACACACACACACACACACACACACAGTATGTCCGGTGCACAGGACTTAATTCTCCCCAAGGAACAACACATTTTAAAAGCAAGGACACACACTGTCTGAACAGCAAGGGAGAGAAGGAAAACAAGTGTGATAGGGAAGGAAGAACAGAGAGGAAAGCTGGAGCAAATTAGAAAAAGCAAAAGTGTTTTTGGTGTTGGTAGGGTACAGTTGGAGAATGCTACTTATCCATCTATCTTTCACTGCCTTTCGTCCTAATTCCCAGATCCTGTCTTTTTCATTATCATTTCAATCTTTCATTTCATCCCTTCTTTCCCAGAAGCCCTTGCCCTTCCCATCAGGCTGATTCTTACGCACACAGCACATCATCATTGTTTTTAATCAATGTCCATCTTGATTATTTTCAATGTCTTCACCAGTTCTACCAAGAGCACGTGGTGTACGTGGTCTTAGAGCTCATTTAGGCACATGTGCATTCTGCAGACATTCTGTTGCATTTCTGCACTGTAGAATTTTGTGGGATGTTTTTAAATACTGCAATAAAGCGTTAAATCTGAGCTGTTCTATTGTTTAGCCAAAAGCATAATTAAAGTAACCATTCATTTAAAAAAATGTGCTGAAATATACCGTATATAAAATGCATTTCGATGCTGTGGAAATCTGTTGAGTTTTGTGGCCACCGATTACACGTAGGGCATTGTTACGAAAATAAATGATACTAATACTTTACATTAAGCTCCTTTATGTTAGCATTAGATAATGTGATAGCTAATAAGAAATAAGATGGAACACAGCATTTATTAATCTTGCTTGATGATGATTTACATGATAAATTAATACCGGAACATTACTTTAAAAGTTGTATAAAGTAACATTAATTGCATTATTGTAAAATGCCTCCAAGATGTCTGGTTAAAGATTTTATACCCAAAGAAAATGCAACAAAAAACTGTCATTATGAATCCACTGATATTAAAATTTTGATCATATAAGCTGATAATTATTTTCATGTTATGGCTGATAACTGGTCAATTTTAGATACAATCATTTTAAATAATTTAAGTGAATTTAGGCATCACAACATTATCATGTGCAGTATAAAAAAAAAATCAATATTAATTTAGAAATTTGCCAATGTACAGATTAAGTGAGTGTTAGATGATAGCAAAGGTAATTTATATGGGGGGGGGGGGTGAGCCTGAACAATTACATTTCCAGCACTGACTTATGCAGATCGTTAAAAAAAAAAAAAAAAAAACCTGATATGGTACAGATATTGTGCATCCCTATATTAGATATGCCAATGTCCAGACAAGAAATGATTTGTTAAACAAATAAATATTTTAATCAAAGCAAGGGTCTATGAGACATATTTCATACTTTTCCAGTTTCCCAGGCTTCTTTTCTCTGACCCTGGCCACGTCATCACTCCAGAGGCCTTTTTGCAAGACTGCAGCCTCACAGAGGAACCAGAGATCCCACACAGCACTGACAGCTCACTGAGAAGTCATTCCTGCCCTTGAATCACAAGACCTTCCAAAACTTTCCATAAAGCTGTAAAGAGTAAACCAGGTCAAAAGGAATCTAAAGGGAGTTGGTACGCCCAAGGTTCAACTCTTGACAAATCATCAGCGGTCAGTATTTACACAAGCAACTCAAAATGCATGTCATAGATTTCAGCCAGATGCAAAATTGCACACTCGCTTCTAAAAAGCTAGACGGAGAGAGTTCATGAAAAAACTGCCGCCGTTCTATCAAGAAATAAACAGGACATGAGACAAGTTCACTTATTGAGAGAGTTTTGCCACACTAACCACCCATTCCCACCATTAACACAGTCCTAACATTTACACAACTTTGAAGCATGGGCCAAATCAGTTTCTGGACCGACAGCAAACATTCATATGCCTCACACTGGTATCAAGACCTGAGCTTTCTCAGGGCCGCACTCCCACTTCTGTGAGTGAGAAGATCCAGAGCAGGCTAGCAGACGCAAGACAGAGCTGACCATGACTCGACACCCGCCTGCATCTGCTCAAAGCCCAGCCCTGGGTGAAATCTCCCCGGGGGTGAGAGAGCGCTCAGATTAAAAGCAGAGCTGAGAAGATAAGACTGCCGGCTGCACCGGCCAAGGACACTCTGCCCCCCGGTGCAACGTCTGGTGCTGGCGTGTACTCTGGGGGAGGAGAGGGAAGATTCTTTTGGGGTCGGAGAAAGAAAGACAGGAAGAGCAGAAAAGGAAGAGCGAGTCAGGGAGGTTAGAAAGAGAGCGGAAGGGAGTAAAGGTGGTCCACATGCAGGAAGATGAGGTACAGATGATCAGGTGCAGGAGTGACAACTGGTTTAAATATGCATTTGTTTGAATGCTCTCAGAGGGGGTTGCACGTGTTTTCAATGCGTTTCCATAGGAAGAAAAAAACAACTGAGAAATCTGAAATATCTGATCAAATGCAAGTTTTTCTTATATTATATGAGATATATTAGATGCAGTTAATCGATTTGACAGAAATACTTTACATATTGACATTCTTAAGGCCCCTTCACACCAAGTATGATAACAATAGTTTCAATAATCATTCTAATTCTTTAAGAATAGGGAAGTCCACATCAAAACTATAACAATAACCACACAGAGGAACGAAAATGTTGGAATCACTTTCATAATGATTTTCCCAGCTGATTTCAGAATTATCACTTGTAATTTTTGCAATTTTGGCAGAACCTCATCTGTTAGCCAGCTAGAAAATTATTCTTGAGAAACAAAACAGCAGAATTTGCAACAAGGCAGAAACACAGAATAAAAGTAAATGAATTTAGTGGCAAAAATAGAAATAAAAAAATACTTTTTTTAGTGTCAAGTCACCTTTACAGCGTTTTATACAATAACGATTGTTTCAAAGAAGCTTTCCAGTGAAAATTATGCATTTCTGCTGCTGTTCAGCTGAAGTCAGTTCAGTGTTGATTCAGTTACGTTGTAAAGATCATTCAAATTAAATTAGTTCATTTCATCTATAAAGCAGTTCTGCAACAAAAAAAAAAAAAACGCCATCGTCCAGCTCAGTTCAGTTCTCTACAACAGCATCAGTAGTCAAATCAATAATATTGTTGAATTTTAAGTGTCAACATTAAGTGTTAAGTATGTCAACTACTGTCACATTAGTGAAACTTCAGAGAGAAATCTCATAAATTCTAGTGGTGCATCCGAATATGCCTACTTCCATGTCCGAATTCATAGTTTTCATAAAACAGTAGGCAAAAAGTACACAGAAGATTTACTACTTCCGCATTTGATAGACACTTTACTATCCCATGAGGCCACGGGAGAGGATTTATTAATGGAGGTGATAAAGCGACGCAACTAACGCCGTAGGTCACGTCAGTGACAACATAGCGGATGTAGTACGTCCAAATTTCATTCATACGTCACACATTTATAATACATAGAACATCCATTTTTAATGTTAGCGAAGTAAGTTTAAAAACAAAAGTAGTACCTACTATACATTCGGAAGCAGCATAAAGAGTAAATAAGAGTAAATGATGAAAATTTTCATTTTTGGGTGGACTATCCCTTTAAATACAACTGAGTCTCCAGCTGAGCTATGAAAGAGCAACCTCTGAGCAATAATTTCCTTTGCTTGTGTAAGCATGTGAGAGCTTGGAAACCACATAGGTTAAACACATGCAGATGAAAAGGTTCATATATAGAGATCAGACAGTCTTCTTATCTTCCTCTCCTCATCATTGCTCTACTGAGGCCTAAAGATTACCCCCTTATTCCTTACAGTGAACCTGTCCAGGGGCCTCTTTCATGTTTTTCCAGCCTCTGGACTCCACCAGTCAGGGGTAAAATGGAGAGTCGGAGGCGGGTAAAGCATTACCAGAGACACATCTGAATCTGACTCGCACTAAAGTTGAATTACGCCTTCCATCACACAGCCGCATTCATCCATGGCGTTCAGATGTCTGCTGGACATCTGGTGAAATAAAGCAGCAAGCCTTCCCAGCTGGGGAGTAAAATTAGGGAGCACTTCCTGCAATCTGTACACTCACAGCAAAGGTCATCTTCACAGGGGAGCACGCACAGAGAGAGGCGTCATTTGACCCCGTGACGTTACTGCCAGAGAGATGTCAGCCAATACCTGCACAGCTCAGAGTTTGTCTTTCATAGCTGAGCTGGAGACATAATGGAGCTCTCCCAGTTATATTTAAAGGGATAGCACACCCACAAATGAAAATTTTGTCATCATTTACTTACCGTCAAGTCATTCCAAACCTGTATGCATTTCTTTCTTCTGCAGAACACAAAAGAAGCATGTTGGTAACCCAGCTGTTTCAGTTTCCATTGACTGTTCCATTGAATTTTTATCAAATGGAAGATGGAAGTCAATGGGAAACAAAACTGTTTGGTTACCAACATTCTTCAGAATATCTGCTTTCGTGTTCCACAGAAGAAAGAAAATCATAATGGTTTGAACAACATGAGGATGAGTAAATGATGAGAGAATTTTCATTTTTGAGCGGACTTTCCCTTTAAGTTTCAACTCCTTGCGTTTCTCCTATTAGTCTAAAAAGGGGATGTGTGTGATGTTGTTGAGGTGTCTGAAACACTGAAGCAGGTCAGATATGTGAATGTGAAATGAATAGGGTTATTTTCTCAGGATAAAAATGTGAAAAGCAAAAGAGTTTGCTCTCCATTTAATCTAATCACAGTCTCGGAGAAAAAAAAACTGAAATATTTTCTAGTCCTCCAGTTAAAATATACCAAAATACTTCAAACAAAACAAATTTACAATTATATTTTTTTTAAATAACAATTTATGAATTTATTATCAATACTGTAAAACATATTAAGACTTCATTTCATAGTGTGTGCCTTCAATAAAATATATTAATTATTTTAATCTGACTACATCAAACTGGCACACTTTTAATTTTTTTTTCTTTTTAACTTGTTTATAGTTTACACAACAAAATCTATCAGTGAGAAAATATTGTATTAAAATGATAAATTATTAAGTGTTGGTCCTCAAATTAATTTATCTTGTTTCAAGGATTTTTAGATATTTTAACTAGAAAACAACACAAAAATACTATTTTCTGCAGTAAGAAAAGCTTTTTTTATTATTAATATATGACATCCTTTTGTCAGGAAAAAGAAAACAAAAAGCAAGAATCCCAAAATTTTCTCAATTTTAATCTAATTAGGAACAATGTGGCATCAATTCAGTTATTAAAGAGTTTCCTTTAGCCTAAACAATTTTTACTGATTAAAACCAATTAAAGTATTTTCACAGGCCACACACACACACGTGCACGCTCACAGTGTGTTCAGTCATGCTGAGGAGTAATACTCTGCATATTCGATCCCTGGCCGATCTGGAATCAATAACTGCCAGTGTTCTATTGTCACAAATGCCAATTAACAGGGTCTCTACAAATGCTGACTTGTTGATCTGGCACTCCTTTTCATTCCCGCTTTCTCTCTCTGTCTCTTCCATTCCGTCTCATTCGCTCTTTTTAACACTTAAAGCGTGTGCACGCATACTACCTTTGTTGAATTACTGCATGCTTCCAGGCTTGTGAGGTAAATAAATCTGTTGGAATAAAGTGGGAGGACCTGAGCCAGTTGCCATAATGGAGAGAAACTGCTGCCATATTTCAGCTGAAGAAAATCTCAGAATATCCTTTAGAACATATAAAAAGTCAGTTTAGAACACAATAAAAAGGTAAAAGGCTTTCCTTATGTACCTGACCAAAGCTGTGCGTATTTGCACCATAAGATGGGGATGAGATAGTGGCTGAGTTGGAAAGCTTAGGCATCTGAGCTCACAAAACTGATTTCACACAGGCTTCTGAGGCAGCATAACGCTTTAATGATCTACAACAAAACAGAGAGAGCTTTGGAGATTACTAAGCAAATATTTAATCACTATAATAGTCATTTTAAGCTAGAAATGACATCAAAAGTGGAAAAAAGTTGGTCAAAAATTTACATTTACACACAGAGTAGATCAACTGTCATGAAATGGAACGCACAGGATTGTGGGATATCAAAGACAGCAAAGGATACATCTATGCTGCCTTCAAAAAATGATCAGATGAAGGTATCTCACTTGACAGAATGTGACAAGAATTGGATTTGGACATGCCTTCTTGTCTTCCAAGAAGGAAATAGTTTGAGTTTGTCGCAATGCATTCTGGGACTGCTTTCTCTTCAAAGTCTACATGGAATCTGGCCAAAACAAGGTATCTTAGGAGGCAGCATAATTCAATTTTGGATCTTTCTGAAAAGCTTTTGCTCTGGGAACATACCTATGATCGCTTAAAATGCGGCCTACGTGGGCAGCTCTCTAGGTTTTAATACAGAATGTGTGTGTATGTGTGTGTGTTGCAGGCTGACAGGAGTGCACAGGGCCTCTGTGCGGTGTGCTCAGATCAGCACCTTCCCAAGAGTTCAACCTTTTAACAGGTTGAGCTCTGTAACCACCCAGAGACTTGGCAGCATGCTGGTACCAACAGTGTGTGTGTGTGTGTGTGTGTGTGTGTGTGTGTGTGTGTGTGTGTGTGTGTGTGTGTGTGTGTGTGTGTTAAGAGTCAGAGCGCAGTCCCTGCTTTGAGATGTTTTGACATAAAGCAACAACACAAGTGACAGGGGTACTTACTCAGACAGGAAGCCTGATCTCATATGCTTACACACATACGCAAACATGCACGGAAGCACACACACATACGCAATAGGCTCATTAACGCAGGACTGAATTCTTATTAACACCAGCGAATCCCTCTGTTAAACGTAATTAGGAAAGAAATCGTTCATTTTCACTTTTTGTTTTGTGGAAGTGGATCAAAAAGCATTAGAATTATGGGTTTTATTCATTAATAATTACTTACACATTGAAAGGTTCAAGATATATTTCTGTCAGATTCACTACAGGTGCATCGTGTACGTGGCACGCACACATCAATTTGTTCTTGCTCTTGATCTAATGTTGGTGAATCTGGACTATTCTAAATGAAGATAATTAGCACAAAAACAAGCCAAAATCAACTGCATATAAAGGTTTTCTTCACTCTATGCAAACGTATCCTTGCACTCTTTAAAGATGCACAAAAACAATAAATAAAAATAAACATTTTTGTTTCTCTGAAAAAAGTAAGACTTATTGTAGGATCACTTGGCTATTGAATTTCTGAAAATAGGGTCAGTACAATATTTTTTGGGGGAAAATGCATTTAGCAAGAATGCATTAAATTGATTAAAAGTGACAGTAAAGACATTTATAATGTTCCAAAACAATTAGCCTACATTTCTAATTTCTGAAGTATCATGTGACTGAAGATTGGTGGAATGGCTGCTGAAAATTCAGCTTTGCCATCACATGAATAAATTACATTTTAAAACATATTAAAAAAGAAAAGTTATTTTAAATTGTAATAAAATTTCTCAATATTACTACCTTTACTGTATTTTTGATCAAATAAATGCAGCCTTTGTGAGCATAAGAGATCTCTTTCAAAAGCATTTTAAAAAATCGTACTGACTCCAAACATTTGAACAATAGTGTATGAAAGAAAATAAAAGCATATAAATACTAAATAAAAATATCAGAATACGTGAATAAACTGAGAAATAAATCTATGAAGTAGATAAAGTATACAGCATATTGATGAATCATGATATCGCCTCTCTTGCACAGGTTTACAGCCATTGTCAAGTCGACATCAAAAGCCACATGTGGAGCTTTACAGCCATCACAGTGCGATAAAAGAGCTGGTTCTGGTCCAGCGTGTTCTGATCTGTGTAATGTTTGTTATGTGAAGCTATTTGAAGGGATGAGCTGTGGTATCAGTGTGGTGCAGGTTCAGAGCATGTGTATCTGGATGGGTTGGCTTTGGCCTGCAGCCTTCTTGTTTTATATCTGCATGCGACTGTAGACAGCGTGCTGAACGCACTATATGGACAAGTTCAACTCAGTATTTCCTCATTAGAGTTGAGCGCATTGACACACACACACACACGCACTCATGCACACAAAGGACTCCTGTGTTAGGAATGTTTATTCAGGGCTGACCGTGTGCTGCTCTCTCTGATAAGGGAGCAGTTAAGTCAACAGTGGACAGCGGGTCCGCCGGTGAACATGTTAGCCGCTGTTTGTTCAACAATCTGTTTACAGTAAACACTTTGACCGCAAGTCTGACCCCCTTCACACCTTCCTACCTACAGCGCCCTCTAGCAGAGTGTCGCCCCCTGTTGATAGCAGTCTGGTTTTGCAAGTCAAGATTGAGGACAAAGTGAGTTCCCTAGAAATCTATTATTACACACCATCAGTGAAGAGTTTGGATTCAACAATTTGCTTCTTACGATAGTAAAAAACATTTGATGTAAAAAAAAAATGCTTCAATTAAAATGTACAAAATATACATGAATAAATAATAAAATATACATACAAATATGAATACAATTTTGTAGATAAATATAAATTGTTTATGAATTTAAATGGAGTTCAATTCAAGAAAACGACCGGCTTTACAATGAAAAATAGTAGGCTATTATAGACCTACGTTTAATGACGACATGTTGATGGTACTAACATTCATGTGACAAGCTTGTAGACTATTTATTACCAAGTCTAAACAGTATAAAAATGAAATAAAAGAGGGTTAGTCCGAAAGAATAACTCGTTGCAACCTGTTCTTTTTCGTGAATCAAAAACATACTGCGCAACCAGTGTAGAACGATTCCCCTTTAATTGACTCATACGAGTCGGTTCTTTTTCGTGAATCAACACACAGCGCAATCATTGTACGTTGATTGCCAAACGAATGAAGAAAGAATCCATAACAGGTCAGTCTCAGCCATCATCTTCCTCCTGGCACTAGTGTTTACTGAAACAGACACACAAAAAAAAACCCGGGCACCTTTTTTTCCCTCATTTCCATTAGGACAACTTCTGCCTACTCTTCAACTCATGTTTCTCACCCTGCTTTCTCATTCTTCTTCAGTCTTGCAGTCACTGATGGAATAAAATAGAGAAAAGGAGAGAGGGAACGAAGCAGAGAGCAGATCACCCAAGAGAACCAAACCAAGTGATCTGAATCATCTTAAAGCAGCAACAAAAGGGGAGAAGAATGGAAATGGGGAATAAATGAAAGCAGGAAAAGGATAAACCATTGCAAATGACAGATTTCCATGGCATAATTCAAGAGATGTAGACTCCCAGTCGTGAAGGATAAAGGCTCCTTAGAGTTTGACTTTCGACCACCACTTTGAAAACACACACTGAACAACCCAACGGGAATGCTGTTGGTCCAGAACTGGGACGAGCGCTCGTAAAAATCAATCTCTGCCCAAATTAGCTTGAAGTTTCAAATTAGTCATCTGCACTACAATTGGCCACCATAAACAAAGTGGCATGCTCAAATTAAACACACATTAACACATCAAGGTGAATGAACAGAAAGAGGCTCAGTGTGATTATCAAATCGCAAAGTTTCTAAACCCACAGCAGACACCAACCTACCATGATTTTTAGGGATGTAACGGTTCTCGGAAAAAAACTAACCGTACCGCTCTCCACCCGCGGTTCGCCACGCATTAATCTCAATTCTGACGACGCATTTATGATATGATTTGTTGAAAGAAAAGAAATTCATAAAACGGACAAATAGAGTTCCACTAATGTATGTAATGCATGTTTGACAACCTGTAGTTAAATATTACATATTATTCGTTTTGTCGATAGTATTTCATAAAAAAATGATTAAATGAATGTTACCACATTTTTGTTCTACCTCAACATCTTTAACCATCTTTTCCCCAAATATTTCTTCATTTCCGTTTGGACTCTTTGGATCTATTTGACCAACCTTTGAAGCATTCTTTATTTTTTGCGATTTTTTTAGTGTCACAAGTGATGCAAATATGACATCCTTCACCTTTAACACTACATCTTTTACAGTTCTTTCTTTGCACATTTACAACTCTTCTGTTAGTACCCACTCTCTCTCTCTCTCTCTCTCTCTCTCTCTCTCTCTCTCTCTATGGAGATTTGTATTGGTTCAGCAGCTGTCAGTCAAACCTTTCTGGCTCAAGACAGGAGGTTTCTGAGAGTTCACTCCAGGTATCCGCCCCTATACTCTCACACACAGTCACAGAAATCACTACACAGTCCTTCAAGCACTCATCCGCCTGCCTGTCAAGAGACTGAAAGACACCCCAAACTATAGAGCTCAGAATCCCCCAGAGAAGAGAATGACAGAAGAGACAAAGAGAGAGAGATGAGCGTAGAGGAAGGGAGGAGCAGAGGGTGGATGAGTGTGTCTGGGGAACTGGGGGACGCTCTCACAACATCAAGGGCAGAAGTGCATGCTGCATCTCTCACACACTGAAAGGTGGCTCTGTGTGTCTAGACGAGCACACATATACATATACAAGCATTATTTTCCATTTACACAACATAGAAATGCAAAGTTATGCACTTACAAAGACATCAGCATGCAGGAAAATGGGCACGAAATGCATAAGAACCAACACACTCTCTATACAAATAGAATAAACATGGTTCATGCCAAAATCAACCCATATGCACACACACGCGCACACGCGCACACACGCACACACACACACGCGCATGTACACGCACACACACACACACAAGTTCTCCCAATGGCCTCAAAGAGAGCTGAGCCGATGATTGGCTGACAGGCCAGCTGGGGTTTGTGTTCTTCCTGTGATGGCAGAAGAGAGGAACCAATCAGAGGCAGCCGCAGGGGGCCAGGCACCAGGCTGATTAGATTCGCCAAAATAGCAGTTAGCATGGAGGTAATCACAACTTTTAAGTCAACGCAACAACATTCACTTCACATGAACACTCACATATAGAAGAGATATAGGAGAATGAAAGTGATTGCACTATATATATATATATATATATATATATACCTGTCAAAAGTTTGGAAACATTCCAATTTTTCAATGTTTTTGAAAGAAGTCTCATATGCTCACCAAGGCTGCATTTATTTCCTTAAAAATACAATAAAAACATAGCAAATTATTTTTTTTAAATTAAAAGAACTGTTTTCTATTTGAATTATTTAAAAATGTAATTCATTCCTGTTCCTGTTATTCCTATATAAGTTCTTTTGAACTTTCTATTCATTAAAGAATCCTGAAAATAGTATCAAAGATTCCACAAAAATTAAGCACAGCTGTTTAAAACATTGTTAATAATGTTAAAAAAATAAAAATAAAAAATAATAAAAGGACTGGAGTAATGGCTTTATATAAAAAGTAGGTTTTTTAGAATAGATACTTAGCAAGCAAATGTGTTTTACTCTGCTGTTCAAATATTTGAGGGCAGTAAAAAAATAATGTTTTGAAAATAGTCTCTTATGCTCACCAGGGCTGCATTTATTTGATGGAAAATACAGTAACAGTAATATTGTGAATCACATGAATACATTTTTACATATGTAAATACATAGCCTATGTAATTACAAAACTACAAAATTACATTCAAATGTTTTAAAATATAAAAGTTCTTTGACAATACACAATATGCACAATGTATATATAAATTGTGACTAATGACTACAAACAAGCTGATAATGTAGCGCAAATGCGCGCAATCACCAGAGACATCATTTGAAAGTAACATTGATATTAAAGGGTGTTTGTTGTAGCAGTGCTACCAGGCTGCCAGAATCATCAGTTCCTCATTCTCACTTTAATCACAGACACATATATCTGAACGCCTCCTTCCTGGAGAAGGAGTGAGCCTGGTATAATCCAGCAGCCTAATTACACCGACTCGTCTGAACATGTCACGAGAATCAACTAGCAGTATTTATACCAGCACAAACACACATTGGCATCTGTCATGGTGCTGGCAAAGACAACCAATGAAAGCATGACTCACATTTGAAGGGAGTCACACAGGCAGTATGTGGACCCCGAGGAGACGTACCTACAACTCATTAGTTTATTGTATGGAGACTGTGGGTAGAACAGGAACTGTGGGAGAAGCCATGTTCAGCATGCATATGTTCCTGTGTGTGTGTGTGTGTGTGTGTGTGTATTATGATAAGGCTCTGATGGTGCTGGAGGCGACCAGGGGTCAGACACCTCATTAAGCCAAGAGGAGGAGGAGGAGGAGGAAAGGGCAATTAACCATGATGGAGGAGAGAAAAGCAAACACACTTCATTCACTATACTCACACACAAATATGCACTCACACACACATGCACAGAAACCAAACAAAACAGGAGTGGCTGGATGGGCCCTGATCATTAATGAGTAATCACAGAGACAAATGACTTTTTCCGCTGCCCTATAGTACGTGTCCACTTACACACACACGCATCCAGAGCTTGTGCAAACAGGCATGCGGAGACCTGCAGATGAATTACTCAAGCTATTCTCTTCTGAACTACTTCAGTCACACTCGCTAATTCCTCCAGGTTGCTTTTTTTCATTCTTCTTACTCCTCTTACTTAGTCTTTTTATACCCATAATGATATTTCCGCGCCCTGCCATTGTGTGTGTATGTACAAACCATGTGTATACATGTGGTTGTGCTTCTGTTGTCTTTTTGGTTGGCTAAGACTGTTTTTGTTAATCTGCTTAAGTTTTTCTTGGGTTGTTTGGTTTATGGTCTCCTGTGTGTGTGTGTGTGTGTGTGTGTGTGTGTGTGTGTGTGGGTGTGTGTGTGTGTGTGTGTGTGTGTGTTCCTGGTAAACCCTACGTTGTGGAAACAAAAAGTCCCCACAAAGACGGCAGTATCTGAAATCCTTGTCCTTGAGTGGACATTTTTTGTTTCCCATGAGGAAACAAACTTATAAATCATACAGAATAATCTTTTTTTGAAAATGTACAAATTCAGAAAGTTTTCTGTGATGGGTAAGTTTAGGGGTAGGGGTAGTGTAAGGGGATAGAATAAACAGTTTGTAAAGTATAAACATCATTATGTCTATGGAAAGTCCCCATAAAACATGAAAACACAATGTGTGTGTTTGTCAGTGTCCGTGAATTTGCTTAGTAATACTTTTGTAGTTGTATTACTAAAGACAAAATATGAAAAAAACTCATTTTGGTAACGTGGGGATGTCCTTAGAAAAAAAGGAATAATTCAATTGGAATTCTTTTGGATTTACAATATATATATATATATATATATATATATATATATATATATATATATATTCTTAACCAGATATTATTAACCAATACATTAATAAATACTGTTTCATAAAAATACAAAACGTTTTTTTAATGCTTTATTTACAACAAATGTATGATGTTGTCACTTGCAAAAAGGTTAAAGTTTAAATTTAATTTAAATAATTTAATTAGCTTTGTATAAAAAGTAGGTAGTATATTACCAATTTAGAAAGTCTGCATTTATTTTATCAAAAATACAGTAAAACAGTAATATTGTGAAATATTGTTACAATTTAAAATACCTTTTTTTCTATTTTAATAAAATGTAATTTATTCCTGTGGTGGCAAAATATTCCAGCATCATTACTCCGGTCTTCATTACATGATCCTTCAAAAATCATTCTAATATGCTGATTTGCTGCTTAAGAAACATTTCCTAATATTATCAATGTTGAAAACAGTTGTGCTGCTTCATATTTTTGTAATTTGTTCAAGATTCTTTGAAGAATCGAAAAGTTCAAAACAACAGCATTTACAGAAACAAATATATTCGTAACATTATGTCTTTTCTGTAACCTTTGATCAATTTAATGCATCTTTGCCGAATAAAAGTATTAATTTTTTTTTTTTTTTATTCCTTTAAAAAATAAATCCAAACTTGTGAACACTAATTTTGTGGGGACCAAAAGATTCAACAAGGATAGTAGAACCTGAAAAACACCTATAATGTGTGCACAACAAAAAAGTGAAAAAGTACAGAAAGGTTTCTGTGAAGTCTAGGTTTAGTTGAAAGAAAGATAACATAATTAGTTCAGTATAAAAACAATAGAGGTCAAAGGAAAGTGTGTGTGTGTGTGTGTGTGTGTGTGTGTGTCTTTATCATCACTATATCAGTACACTTTAAATGCTGAACATAGATATTAAATTGCCCACTTCCCAACCACAACGCGACTAAACAATGGTTGTTTTTGCAGCTTTGCAAACAATGACACTCTTTTGTGAGAGTGAGGGATGAGGGAGTAAGCAGACACAGAGGAACACAGGGGGAGAAGTAGCTTCCTGCTCCTTGATGCCGTTGTAACTGCTCTCTAGATCAGATAATGCATACACACAAACGTTCTTTCTGTCCAACATGAGATTAACCCGCATATGCGCGCATGACATTAAAACCCTCCTTACTTTCTCTGCCACACACACAAACTCACAAACTCGAAAAGCCCTTGCTAAGCTAAAGCCACACAGCCAGTTTCCTGTTGGAAAGTGGAAATAGCAGCACTTGTTGCAGAGGGGTCTAGTCTGGTCATGTCTGGCGGTGTCTTGCACACTGGAACGAGCCTCTATATTTGGCCTCTGCAAGAGAGCGTGAAGCACGCCTGAAACCCCAAAGCTGAGGTACGGCAAAACCCTAGCCCTCCCATGTTGAAAATAAGTGATGGGAGAGAGAAAAGGCAGCAGTTTCCTTAGGAGGGGGTTTAACAGAAGTGTAACCAAAAACCACATCTGCTTGGCTTCCACTCATATCAATTGGAAAGGGTTGCTTCTAGAGGGAATTATTCAGTATGGCTTGGGCTAAAAAAAAAGATATAGATAGAAACAAAGAAAGACGGGACACGTTCACATCACAAACCAAAGAGATTTTCTGCTTAAATTCAGTTTTTCAAGTGGTTGCTCACAACTTTTTAAATGTGAACCATATCAGACGTCAGTTTGAGCAGGTGACGCTCCTAGACCTGCATGTGTTAACCTCTCAAACCTGCTACATTCAACAGAAATAAAAAACACAAAATGTGGCCACAGCTTTCCATGGCCTAGAAAAGTAATAAAATGTGGTAAAATCTTAATGTATTCATTTTCCTAGTTTTGCTCTGCTCTAAAATTGGCTAAACATTGCTCTTTATGATTGTTTGTATATGTTATAATTTGAAAACAATGAAACATCAGTGCGTTTATTGGAGTCATTTGTACACTAAATGTGTAACTCTTTAAAATGATTGGTTTTAAATATTTCTACCTCATACAAATGGAAATCCTGTCCAAATAACTACCTAATAATAATCATTTTAATTAAATACCTGGTTTAAAAATACTAATAAAAAATTAAAAAGTTGGTAAAGAAAAGAAGAAGAAAAAGTTCTAAACTAGTAATCATGAATAACTGAAAAGGTCATAGAAAGTGTAGGAACCATGAATGTGGTTTTTGCTGTTCGGACAGTCTGTGTCAGATCTGTGTCACATGTGAGGGGGGAAAAATGATTTGGGGCACATTGTGAGTGAGAGAGAGAGAGAGAGAGAGAGAGAGAGAGAGAGAGCAGTCAGCAGTCTGTGGTGTGATCCAACCCTGATCATCCTGTGTTCATGCTTCATTGTGCGTGTGTGTCGTGTGTGTGCGTCGTGGTTAGGAAGGGTCAGGCTCATGTTGAGTGCAGTTCAGTGAAAAGGTGAGAGTTCCTACGTAAGGCCACCGCTTCCTCTGACAACCCAAAACTGTCCTCCTAATCAGACTCTATCAGGACACACACACACACACACACACACATGCAGGTCACACAATTCTCACTGTCTAAAGCGACCTCTCACTCTAGCTTCCTCTCTTCCACATCTTCTTATTTTCCTTTAATCTTTCAACAAAATGTTTGAAAAAGAAAAGCCATTTATGTATCAGGCTTCCTGTAAAAAAAAACCCTCACAATCAATGCAGGTGATATTGAACTTTTTATGAATGTTCATGAAAGGATAAACCATGGGCAATGGACAAGGATAAGTAGATGTAACAAAATAATATAAATGAAATAAAAAACTAAACAAGTTCAAACAAGGACATTTGACCAATAGAGGACATCACAGTTTAACCGCTCTTGATTCCTACAAAATCCATTTATTATATATTATTAATTTTGTAAGGAATTTATTATTATTTGTGACTTATTTTTTTCCTAGTTTGACAGACACAGAGAAAAGCAATGCAAACTGCTCAATTTTCCAGTGTGTGTGTCACAATGTTCTCTCCCTCTCCCTTTCCTCCTTCATTCCTCCTTTATTCCCTTCTGTTCATTCCCCTCCCTGTCGTCCACCTCCATCTATCTGCCTTCTAAATCAATGTGTCTAATAAAGCCATCAGCTGCGCTGAAATATTGGGCAAACATGCACTCAATCAATGCATGCAAATGCCAGCCATCCATTCAGGGCCCTTCTGAATATCGACGGCGCTGCATGGGCGCACCGTTCCGGGGGTTTGTGTTCGTGTGTGTTCGACAAATAAAAGCAGAAGGAAGGACACATGAAGGGTTGAGAGAAGAGGAAAACCCGAGATAAATGCGTTTCATTTTCTTCTCTCATGGCTCCAAAATGGAGAGAGAGCGAACGGCAGGAAAACAGACTTCCTCTCGATCCGACCTGGAGGCCACAGACATGCCCCTGTTTGAACTGCTGTAGAAGCGATGCGAGGAAAGGCAAGGCTGATCCCAGATCTGAGATTAAACGCCTCTGAAAACGAGAAGATTGGAGTAGTATTGTAGCGTTCTAACCTTGAGCAAACACACAGCAGGAAAGATGAGGCTGTGTGGGTTCAACTAAGTGCTATAGAGGTGATTTCTCCCTCAAAACATAAACTAACTGTAAGATTCATTAGAGGCAAGGGTGAGCTCAGCTCAAAGAGATCTGCAGGAGAACCTGAATAAGCCTTCCAATCCTGGACAATCACACACAGAAAATAACATAAAAGAGTAAACATGGCTGATTTACTGAGCTCATCCTAACCCTTAGAGGCAGTGGTAAAGACTCTGGGTTCAGTAACCTCATGGAAAACCATCAGAGAAGCAGCCAGTGTGAGACTCTCTTTTATGACCCTAAACTAGAGTCAACAGCTGAGCATTTAGCTCGTTCTCTCTCTAACCCCACATCTACACTTGAATTGATCATGAAAACTCAATAATTAAAAATTAAAAAAAATGAACTGTACACAAACATGTTAATGGTGTCAGCTACTTTACTGTAGAAGCGGCACTCTACACTTTGGAGAGACAGGACACGTTTTCACACAACAGAACAAAACTAGATTGCTCCTATTATAATCATTTATGTTCATTTCTTGACTTGACGGTTCAGACTACCAATTTTGTCATGATCCATTTGACGTAGGATGTCATGGGGATTCGTAAATGACAATGGGCGTCAGGGCCGTAAAAAAATATGGACGTAGTGTCCGTGACGTCACCCGTAGGTTTCTGAAGACCGTTTTTGAAGCCTAAAGTGGGCGTGGTCGACCGTCGCCATCTTGGCAGCGCGTCACTCCCGAATTTATTTATTTTTACAGTTAGACAATTAGCTGAGGTAACGTGACGGCTAACAAACAGGAGACAAACGGCTAATGATGACTAATGACCACTGCAGCGGGAATCCACCTGTCACTCAAAAGTGGACACCCTTAATTATGCAGAACTTTAAGGCTTAATATAATGTAAACGGATGAGTTATAAAAAAATTCACCCCCCTCACAGTTGTCATGAAGGGAAAAATAAGCTATATAGACCAAAGCCACTTTTTGCACCAGGCTGTAAACGTGTTTTTTTCTGCTGTAAAGTTGGGCATTTTAACATGGGGGAGATACAGATTTGACTCACTTCTGCACCCAGCCTCAAGCTTCCGTGTTAGTTTCAAGAGAGAGACAGGGAGGTTGCCGCTTGGTCAGGACGCAAGAAATCTGTAACATTGACCAATAGGAGCACAGAAGCTCTTCCGCAGACAGCTTTCAAATTGGCGAAACGAAAGAGAGACGATGTATCTGTGCTGCTACGTGGAATTATGCAATGGAGGAAAGGTTTGTGGAGATATGGAAACAATCCTACTGCCTTTATAATGTTTCCTCAAGGGACCACCATGACGGAGTGAAAAAAGATAAATGCTGGCATCAATATCGGAGGCGCTTCAGCAACCATGTGAGAGTACTGGAATTAGCATTAAGCTAGTACAACCGTTGTTTGTTTACCCTCTTGTTTACCGAAGTCAGTCGCTAGTTCCGCCTCCTCAATGACATCACGTACGTTGTTAAAGGGATACTCCACTTTTTTTGGAAATAGGCTCATTTTACAACTCCCCCAGAGTTAAACAGTTAAGTTTTACCGTTTTCGAATCCATTCAGCCGAACTCCGGGTCTGGCGGTACCACTTTTAGCATAGCTTAGCATAGATCATTGAATCGGACAAGACCATTAGCATCTCTCTCAAAAAAATGACCAAAGAGTTTCGATATTTTTCCTATTTAAAACTTGACTCTTCTGTAGTTACATCGTGTACTAAGACCGACGGAAAATGAAAAGTTGCGATTTTGAATTGGAGTTGTAAAATGAGCCTATTTCCAAAAAAAGTGGAGTATCCCTTTAAAGACGGCAAGCGATGATTGATCGGGAAACAACGTGTAGTCTGACATATGTCTTGTCCACGACACAATAAGAATTTAGGAGTCAAAATCACATAATCTGACAGTGACTATCGCAACAAACAAAAATACCATGTAGTCTGAACCAGGCAGCACGGCTCTTACCAATACTCCACAAAGAGGATAAAGAGTTATTGAAAGGGTATTAAAGAGCGACAACTCAAGGAGAGACGAACTGAAAAATAAAGGCACAGAGAGATGGAGGAGAAAAGAAGTGAAAGGCATAAGAAGAAATAATGCTAGTAATATTCAGAGGGTAGTGAATGTGTGACTATAAAGGAAACTGAATCACTTTTGCAGATTGTATGTTAAGGATCAAGGCTGCTGTACAAAGGTGTGTTTGTCTACACAAATATTAATATGAGGCAGAGACTGAATTGAAGGCGATGTAAGCAATATTTGGAATACGACGCATAAAATGTGATTACCTGTCAGATTTCACTGAAATAGGTGTCCGAAAAACTATCTCTGTGACAGTCCTAGGTTGAAAAGAAGCCCTTTTTAGCCAACAGAATCATTTCTGCCTGTAAATCATTTAGCAGGTTTGGGTTTTGGAAGAAGAATGTGAGAATGAAGTTTGGATTTTAGCAAAACAGCACCTTTAAACTGAGTATCAGACTAACAGTCGGAAGTGACAGAGAAAGAGCAAAGCAAAACAAGCATGAAGTGAGCGAGAGAGAAATAGAACTTGCAGACTGAGTCACACGGAAAGCTGAATCGGAGCCAAAGGGAAGTGTATATCAGCCAAAGTGTAATCATAGGCCGGTCTCTCGGCTATTAGGAGAATTAAAGGCTGATTGAATGGTCTTTACAGTGGCAACATAACATTGCGCCGCCTCATCGTGTTTGTCTACTCACTCTCACAGCTGGCCAAAAAACTCTTCTGCCCCACCGAGAGGAGCCAAGCTATGAAGAGCGTTTGAATCATTAAAAAGATCTGAATCACTAACTTTCATAAAAAACGGCACTCGTTCTATCCCTTAGACATCCGTCAAGGAGCGAGTGGAGCAATGTTTCTGGCACCCGAGATGTGGAATCACTATAGCCTCGATTCACGCCTCACATCTTTCCCTCTTTCATCAGGCTGGACCGGCTCCATGTCCTGAACGTATTTGTGTGTGTGCGAGGGGGAGATGATAGGGGAGGACTGTGGGACTTTGACTGCCTCTGTGTTGTGTCCACAGCTGTGTGTAAGGCTCCTGACCTCCAAACAAAGCTCAGCACAGAGGAGCCACTATCTGGCAGGCATGATAGAGGACAGGCCTGCCCGACCAGACGTGCTGAGGGAACGAGCGTAAAGCCAGAGAGACAACACAGCACCCGCAAGGCCTTTGATAACCGCTGACGACTGGAGCCGGCGTCACACGCATGCACTCATAGCATTCATACAGACAGAAACACACACTAACAGAAACTGCTCACAAGTTCATGTACATGTATAAGAAAGTGTAAAAGCACAGATGAGGTTGAATATGTTGTCCATAATGACCTGTAGGAAAGAAAAATCACAAATGAGATCTGTTTCTTTGTTTCTTCTAGACAGCAATGAGATTAAACGAAGAGCAAATTGAGTCTCCTGCTTTAAAGAGATACCAACAGTGATGAGGAGTGTTTTCCTTATCGTTGCAAACATGGTACGCACGCGTTCGCTAAAGAGTGTAGGCAAATTATTTATGTGGCTATTTTATTTTGTCCTGATTTCCGCCTGCTCCCTGAGAACTGCTTATTTCCTCTATAATCAGATGCGGGATGTTGATTTGAAGGACAAAAACAGGAATACAAGAATTTTTCAGATCAAAATATGCGTGATGAAGCCCATAATCTATTGCGTGGCGTGGCTCTTGTTGCAGAGTTGCATTGACGCGTCTCATGCAAACGCATCTTACACGTACAGCGCTGTAGTAAACAATGCAAATGAGGCTCCTCGCATTAATGAGAATGCACTGCTGATGATGTCATTGCCGTGAGCCCTTTAGAGAGTCATTACACAACTTTCCCTTTCACTAATCACACACTTTGCCTTTCGTTTTTCCTGTATCTCTAGCTTTCTCTTTCTTTGTTTCCCCATGTTTCTTTGTTTGTCTTCACACTCTGCACTTTCTGTTACTCATTCTTGCTCTCTCTCTCTCTTTCTGTCTTTTTCTGTCACTGTCTCTGTCTTTCATTGACATGTTTCCGTGTGTGTGTGTCTCTGCAGTGTTTAATGTGCCGGCAGTGTTTACACCCAGACAGCGGGTGCAGCACTTTAATCTTGGTAGTGTCTATATGACATCAGCGCTCTCGTTCAAGCATAAACCATAGTGGAGAGAACACACACACACACACACACACACACACACAAACTCTCACACATACATTATATTCACACATATATCACCTGCTTACTTTCTTCCTTTCCTCCTCATTTCCTTCCTTCTTTCCTGTCTGTCCATCTATCCTTATTTCCTTTTCATTCTTGCTTCTTTCCTTCTCATCCATTCTTTATTTCCTTTATTCTTTTTTTCGTTCCACATAATTTCCTTAATTTCTACATTTCTGTTATTTTCATTTTCCTACCTTTCCATCCTACTTATCTTTTCTTCTCCCCTTTCCATGTTTCTTTGTTTGTCTTCTCATTTTCATTCTTTACTTCCTTTTTTCTTTATTTCTGCCAGTTCTTCCTTCCTTTGCCCCACCTTTACTTATACTTGTCTTTCTTTCTTCCTTCCTTCCTTTTCCCCTCCTATCCTTCCTACTTTTCTTCCCTTAATTTCTTCCCTTCCTGTGTTTCCTTGATTGTTTTCTCATTTTCATTCATTACTTCCTTTTTTCTTTCTTTCTGTCAATTCTTCTTCCCTTTGCCCCACCTTTACTAATGATTTTCTTTCTTTCTTCCTTTTCCCTTTCTTTCTTTCCTTCCTTCCAATTCCTTTCTGAATTTTGTTTTCCTTTCATTCATTCATTCTTTTTTCCCCTTTTATTTGTTTTCTCCTTCTATCCTTCCTTCATTCCCTTTTCCTACATTTTCCACCTTTTCTTTCCTTCTTATCTTCATTTTCCTTCCTTTATAGTTTTTTCCCCCTTTGCCTCACCTTTCCTAATTATTTTCATTCCTTCCTTGCTTTCTCACTTTCATCCCATTCTTTCTTCCATTTCCTTCCCCCTTCCTTACGTTATTCCTTCCTTCCTTCTTTCATTTTCCCTTCTTTTCACCCTCACCCATACTTCTATTCTGGGGTCCAGTGAATGATGAAGTCCTCTAATCCCCCTCTAACCATAGTATCAGTGAGAGAGCGAAGCTCAGAAACTCAGAGCCCAGAGAGGGATTACCAGCAGCCCCAGGTCTCATTCTGCTGCCCTGCAAACTCTGACTCAGGAGAGACGTATAACAGTGCACACTCTCATGTGCAGAAACCCCTAAGCAGCATCATCTTAAAAATAAATAAAAAAACACATATTACACAAAGACACTAGCTGTATACCTGGTTACTTGTCAGTATAAGCTACTTTAAAAATGTCATTTAAAGTAGTTTACAGTACTTTAATTACAGGGACAATAGCAGGTTGCACAGGTTAACCCCCCTGCCCAAAGGCACCATGATTCTCAGTAACGCACAGTTCGTGGGTCACCCCTATCTGGGATCACACCTGTTTGGGTCACCAGCCCAGAGCTATTATCACCAGGCAACCAATACCCACATATGTGTGTGTGTGTGTTGGGGTAATTAAGCAGTTAAATAAACAAGCGTACTGATGTTAGCCGATACGTTTTTAAAGCTAGAGATCTGTTTATGGGAAAAGAGCGATAATAAGGGTAGGCTTATACACATGCTCTATAGACTTTCACACACACACATCCACACACTGACATGCCACTTTCCCTTGTCAACAGCCCCTCTGTATGTAGTCATGCATTCCTCTTCAATCCAAATCACAGTCATTATGTTGCCATGCTGATAGCCGCTGAGCAGGTTTGTGTCCTAATTCAGCTGGCTGTGACCACACAGTACACCTGACCACAGATCAGCTCGTACACCACAAAGCACGCCAGCCAAGCCATGCTCGTTTAAGCAGTTTATTGTTAAATCAGTGCATTTCGGGGGCCAAGGTGGTGTGGAGAAGGAGGACTCTTTTAGATTATTGGAATGAAACCCACATGTTTTGACATGTTGTTCGCTTCGCAGAATTTTACTTGTGGGAGGAGTGAAGCTGAGAATTCATGTGGTCAAATAAGGCTTCATTTTTCTGTGCATTCTGGGTAAAAATGGCAAGGCCAGAGTCCAGAAATAGAACAGGGGCTATTATGGGATGCATGGAAGGCTGGCTCCGTGTTCAGGCATGACTGTGTGGTCACGGTGGTCACGGCACTGTCTTCCCCCACAGCCAGCCAACCTCCTGCTGAGTCTGAGAAACGCTAATCAGAACCAGAGAGAGACAGGCAGAGAGAGAGCGAGACAGAGAAGAAAAAAAACAAGCAAGTTCTTGCCTAAAAAAAAAAATAATAATAATGCAAACAAAAAGATTCAGGAAGACGATTAGGGAGGGATGAAAGTGAGCAAGGAAAACTCAACAAGCAATCAAAGCACGGGCCAAAGACAAAGGCGACGCGTCAACCAGAGTTTTGTTTTAATCAGAGAACATGAAAATATTCAGACATGTGGCTCAAAAGCAACAAGTCCCTCTCGAATTAAAGCCTTCGCTTTAACGAGAGAGAGGAGAAGGAGAGGAAAACAGAGAGAGAGAGAGCGTGTGTGTGTCCCTCGAGACTGATTAATATTGAATTCCTGATGCTAATCTTTGTTTTGTGCTTTTTTTCCTTTACTGGTGTGGAAGCGACGCGTCCTTAAAAAGCATGCTTTATGTATATTTAATGAAGGCTCTACATACATTTGGAGTGCTCGTCTTGCTGTGTGGTATCCCACCCTCGCATGATCACATACTGCCACATACTGCTCAAGATACCCAAATATCGAAATTTACATTGTGCCTTTCATAATAGTCATATGCGCCAGGAGAAAAAATGTGTTTAATAATGCAAAATGATGACAAGCATAAAAAAAAAAAATACTAAACGATAACGGCATGAATAAGGTAGTCGGATTCTGCTTGGATCTTGACTGGGGAGAACAAATGGAGGGAACAAAATGTCCCCACAAAGATGGCAAAATCCAAAATCCTTGTGGGCACATTTTTGGTCCCTATGAGGAAATCAGCTTAGAAATCATACTAAGTGATGTTTTTTGAAAATGTAAAAATGCAGAAAGTTTACTGTGATGGGAAGGTTTAGTGGTAGGGTTAGGTAAGGGGATAATACATTTTGTACAGAATAAAAATTATTATGTCAATGGATATAAAACACAATGTGTGCGTGTGCGTGTGCGTGTGTGTGTGTGTGTGTGTTAGCGCGCACCTGGTACATACAGGTGTCAGATGCCATCGCAGCATAAAATCCTTGATGATATTGCCTGATATCATCTCAGTATCTGATGGTGATGAGCTCAGCACAACTGTGAAATTATGTGTGCAATTGTGCATGCCAAGGCAGGACGATCTGACCTTGGCGAGGACACACAGACAGATCGATTATTGATCACTGTATGCACACGCATGCACAAACACAGAAATTATATAGCATGATTCAGAACACACACATTCCCAAAAAAAAAAAAAGGGAAGTGGATTTCCCAGTTCCTCCAAGCACACACTCAGGACTGTCACTAGTTTCCTTGTCCAATCACACATCCTCACCACAGAAATGGAAGCACTTTCAAGGTTTTGTTTTTGCAGCCTATTTAAAATGTCATTTCTCTCTACTATCAGACATCAAAGCCAATGCGGAGGGCTTTTATTTTCTAAGCCAAATCCCAAAATTGTTTCTCATTTACAAAAGCTGGCTGCAGGCCTAGTCAAAGTTTGGACTTAATAATGACAGCAGTGCAAGAGACAATGCGAGGGAAAGAGTGTGGGAGGAGAGAGAGATTCCCCACATGGTTATAATATGCTGTGGTGGTTGAGTCCATCAGTCGAGGTGTCACAATGAAAAGTAGCTCACAGGATGTAGCAAGCAGCATGCAAGCGCACACACGTATACATGAAAGGAAGAACGCATTCCGGTACAAAAACAGTAAATTGACAGGGTTCAACAAAAGAGATAGTCTCCTGACCCGGGCCAGTGTTTATGTGAAGTTTGTTTTTTTCAGATACTTATAAAAAAATGTTTGTAAAAAACAAATACAAATATATATATATATATTCTCTCTTTCTTCCTTTTTCCTTTCTCGCGTTCCTTCATTCCAATTCCTTTCTGAATTTTGTTTTCCTTTTATTCAATCATCCTTTTTCCTATATATATATATATATATATATATATATATATATATATATATATATATATATATATATATATATATATATATATATATATATATATATAAATCATTCATTCCCTTTTCCTATATATATATATTCCAGACATAATAAATCGTTTGTTGCATATTAGTATATTTTAATACTTATAAAAATAAATTATAAAACAATAACAATATATAAAAGTCAATTTCTTGAAAAAATAATAAAAAATAATAGGCCAGAGGAAATGTTGGCATGGCAAGTAAAATCTGCTAGCAGAAAAAAAATCCTTGTTCAGCCTTTAGATTCAGTTCAGAGATTATTTATAACTATTCATATGAACATAAGACACTTAACTATTGCTGATTCATGCGAAATTAACCAGAACATACACTGCATTTTAATCTGCAGTATAAACTAATTTTCAAACCGCTGAAGAAACCCCTTACAAATTTCAGAGAAGAAACGTGTAACCCCCTTAAGGAAATGTGTCAAAATGAGTGAGATAGCTGAAAGAATCACTTATGCTAAACAAAACAATAATAAAATGGAAAAGAAAAAAAAAATGCTGGGTGTTAAACTGATGAAATCCAAACAGCAATGTTGACGAGTCAGGGGGGGCTGTTTTCTTGTGAAAATGTGAGCCAGTAGGAAACAGAGGAGGAAGAGGAGGAGGAGGAGATTGAAAAAGGGAGGGAGGGAGGGAGAAAGAAAGAAAGAAAGAAAGAAAGAAAGAAAGAAAGAAAGAAAGAAAGAAAGAAAGAAAGAAAGAAAGAAAGAAAGAAAGAGTCTGACAGCTGTATAAATGAGCTCTGTAGCTCATGGCGCCCCAGAGTACTGCCTCATTGTTGTGCTGATCCAATGCACAGCAGATGAACCCAGGGTTTAAAAGTTGAAGTGTGTGTGTGTGTGTGTCAGTGTCTATTGACCCTTATTTGCTTGCATCCGTTATTAAGCTTAGCTTATGTGTGTTTGTGTGCGATTGTGTCAGTGTGCATATTACAAGCCCTCCCAGTGAGCATTTTCAGTTCTCAAGTATCAGTTGCACAAATCCAAGTCGGAAGAGCGACAATTTTCAGATTTGGTGTGAAAACACCGTATCATATGTCAGGTGTGTAATAGGTGCATATGCATGTCTGAGTTGCCATGCATGCAGGAAGAGTGTCATTTATACTCACTTCCTCATTTAAACCCTCCTGATTTGCATTAAATATATAGCAAACTGCTTGTAAATGTCTTGTCAGCATAAAACAATCACATTCGTTTTAGTAAGTACACCAAAGCTAGATTTGAAATGACATATCCAGTGTTTTAACATTATAATTCCATAATCAATTTTTCACCCTCATGTTTTTCTTCTGTGGAATACAAAACAAGATATTTTGAACAACTCTTTTTTTTTAAGTGAGGGGGCAAAACAAAATTAGACCCCATTGATTTTAATTATATACGGTGTGTCCAAAAAAACAAAATATATTTTTCTGTGTTCAACAGAAAAAAGAAAGTCATACAGATTTGGAATGACATAAAGGCGAGTAGGCCTAAACAATGTCAGATTATTTATTGCGTGACCTGTCCTTTTAAGATGAATGCAGGCTTCAACGTTTTGGAAAGCACCATATTGGCCCTCGTGAAGTTCACGGCACAGCTGTGCTTTTGGGGAAACACAGTCCTGATCAATAGTCACAGACATTGAAAGTGTTGATATTCCATGGTGCTGCAGCAGGTAATACATTTTTTATAGGTGTACATAAGAAGGTGTACGTATCAAATATTAATAAATGATTTTCTGCCGACATTGATGACGTGTAGATGCATTGTTTGAGGGGCAGCGGTGATGGGTGCAGTCGGGCCAGGGCGTTGGGACTCTCTCGGCCTACTGAGGCACATCAAACAGTGAAAGAAGAGACCGTGGGGTGGAGGGGAGGGGGGAACGATGTCGCTTCTGCCAACGAAGCTCTGCTGAATCACACACACACATAGAGAGTGCCGTACACTCGCTCACAGCACTCAGCTGGCAGGCATAGTGAGTGGCGATGGAACACGCCAGGCTCTGTGCTACCAAGCAGAGGTAATTGGGCCAGATTACCAACCAGGTGGAAACATTCAGCCACTCTTTTTCCTCGTCTCCCTCTCTCTCTTTTAGTCACTTTCACTCGTCCCCCCTTTTGGAGAAGCGGAAGAAACGCATGCCATTACGGAAGTTCAGGATGAAGATGGAATCAAACTAAACGTTCAATCCAAATCAGAAATCAAGTTAGGGATATTCCCGTAATGACCTAATTCATTTAGCGTTTAGGCCCAAACTGATCCATTAGCTATAAATCAGAGATGATGCAGAGACAGACAGGTAAAAGTGAGAGAGAAAGAAAAAGAGATACTAACTAGATCCTAGGGAACGCAACTAATTTAAACTACAAGCCCTATCAAAGGCGAATGGCCCGGGGGCAGCAGTACCTCTGTGCGGAACAGGGCTGCACCGCGGAGGAACGAGTGGACGGGGAGGGTGAGACAGGTTAGGATCAACAGCAGCGCAGACAGCATTGTTAAATCAGGACTCAGGGCACACAGAAGCGAGAGAGGAAGAAGGGATATGAAAGAAGGCCAACCGAGGTTTGACAGGGCAGACCACTGCTTTTGCAGAAACATGACTGCTACAGCACAAAGCTACAAAATAACTCTCTGTAACACCGAGGGTGAGGGCGAACAACCACGTGGATGACCGTAACAGACAGACAGGGTGCCACCTAATTGAACTGCGGGTTGGTGTTTGTTCCATCTGAGAATAATTAAATTATCCTCTCTCTTAATCCATCTACCAATCTATCAGTATTTGTCTGAATTGAACAGTTCGAAAATTGAAGCTCTGGCTAAAAGAGTATGCATTTCTTACTTAATTTCACAAACATTGAGGGACTTTTACACATTCCTCCCATGCTGCATGTCTACACTCAATGGATTTCACTTTCTATGTGAGTGTCTGAAATAATCTAAATTCCCTGATCTAAAAATAATTGATAAATGATGAAGAAAATTTAATAATACATACAAAAGGGAGGAAAATATGCTTTTTATATATATATATATATATATATATATATATATATATTAATTAGTTACATTCCATTCAAACAAAAAGGGCAAGATCTAAAACCTTATAATGAATAACTTTTGGAATGTATATTAGTTACATTCCATTCAAACAAAAAGGACAAGATCTAAAACTTAATAATAAATAACTTTTGTCCCAGTATATGATGTAAAATAATACACATATCATCTTATACTACAATATACTATCTATTCTGTATGAGCAGAAAAGACACCTGTGTTGATTAAAAAAGCCACAGCGGAAGAACAAGAATTTGATACGAGCGCACACACATACTCATACACACAGACACACATAGCCTACACAAGTAAATGATGCACCTGTATGGCATGAGCTGGCGTCCGCCTTGAGGCAGACGTTAAAGACATCTGCTGAGGATATGGAGGAAAGCAAAGAAAGAGAGAGAGAGAGGTGGGGGGAAAAAAGAAGAAAAGGAGATCCTACTGTACACATTATCCGCGCGCACTGCCAGAGCAGCATTTGATGTGCACGCGAGACCTGAGCAGCACAACAAAATCCATCAATCTACCGGGGGTTCGGCTTTTAAAATGCATTCAGCTCGACGACAGTCGTCGAAGAAAGAGACAATGAACCGATTCAATACATTAGAGATGAAAAATAACGACAGGCTACATTTTCTCGAAAGCAGCTATCGTAAAAGAGGCTGTATTTTTTATAGAGTTTGCCTTGTGGACTTTCGTTGTTTGTCTCTGTGTGAGGTATTAGGACGAAGTTATTTGTGTAAGGAACAAATAAAAATGACTTTTAAGAAGGCAGTGCGAGGGTATGCAGCGGGAGGCCGGAGAGAAAGACAGCCGCTAAAGACCCCGTCAGTACCCGCGCGCATTCACCGTGGGCCGGGGACCATCAGGGTCAGCGCGCGCTGTGATAGATCTCGCTTCTGAAATTTAATTCTACAGCACAGAGAACGTTATGAGTCCATTTCGAATTCGACTGAAAATACGTCACACCGAGAATTCGACTGAACATATTTAATTTGAGTCTAAAGAAAAGCAAACCCCAAATCGAAATACACTTTAAATTAAGTCAATTTTAAATGCTGAACTTAATAACACACCCAATTACATGCGAAAAATATATAATCTGATACAACAACAAAAAATACAATTTAAGCGATATAAAACTAAACAAAAATATATATTGGCTTATATTTAAGCACACTAAAACAACACCAACGGGAATTTATTTATTTCATTAATTGTCTAGAACTATTAAACTGCTGAGCACATTCTTAAAAAAAACAACACGTCAGTCAAAACGGAGTCTATCTCAACAATATGAAAAGTTAGGCCTATATAGCCTATAAAATGATAAATTGTGGAATTATGTAGGCTACATATGATTTTCTCAGTGATTACTAACAAAAGAAGCATTCACAGACTGACGCATTCATATATAGCATACGAACTTATTTCTCATTAATAATCAAAATGCAAAGTGTACCTCTATCCCAAAGGTACACTGAATGCTGGAGACACTTGTTAAATCTAATGCATGTACTGTCAACTCATTCGCACCCCGTCACATCACCGCTCAATATAGAAACCGGATTTTCTGGTATTACAGACGCCTAGCACACACACATACGCATACACACAGAGCTACTGACCCTAATCTGGGAGACTTCTCGAACCACAGCGCAGACACACTCACACACACCAAAGCTTGTGTTATTAACTTAAAGCAGCAAGCCACTCAAAGATGCACCCTAATAATTAACATAAAATCGTGGGGCTTTACTAGAATAGATATGACCAAACAACTTGTTTTGTCAAAAGAAAACTAGATGTCTGAACGAGCGCGAAACAAAGAGGGCAATCTAGCTATAAAGTCACAGTTCGTTATTGACAAAACACTGAATTAATTAAATCATAAAAAAAAATAATTAACAAATATAAATTCCATTTGACTATATAGCTAGTAAAGTTCTCAGTTAAGGTTGAAGGTAATTTTCTTGTCCGCTTTCTTATGATACGAACTGCTATCAACTAGAAACGACCAGCCTTTTCGCAGCTCATGACAGACATTATGCAAGTAAACTGTTCAATAAAACGCTTTAATTCTGTCAGACGTGACTTACACTGAGTCCGTAGCAATTGCTTATTTCCAAAAAGACCTTAATTTCCCAATAAAAAGTAAGTAGGCTACAAGTCAACGCGCTTTTCTGAAGTTAAGCAATTTAATTCTGCTAAAAATATATGTTTTAAAAGCATTCACTTATCAACAGGGGAAACACAAGCACTTACCTGAATGTGGAGGCATCGCTATATGTGAGGTGTAATATTTCCCAGGCTGGAAGTGACCGGGATGCTGCACTGTCGTGTGCCCGGCATGAGTGATCCTCGAGGCGGCTCTGTGAACCAGCGCGCCTCGCTCTGCCAAAAGGTGCGGCGGAGGAGCGAAATCCCGGCCTTCCATCCCGATAAAAAACGTTAAATCCGAAATCCAGAGCGGGAAACCACGAGAACCGAACCAAACGCCGCCCAGATGTTATAATTCCGTTAAGAGTTTCGGTTAGGTCTTGCATTCAGCACAGTTTTGGCTCTGACGGCCAAAAAAGTATGTCCCAGTCATGTTTTCTGCAACACAAAAATCATAAAATGTAGTTTCAATTACAAACCAGTTACACGAATGAGTGATGCAAATCCACAAGATCGTATCATGTTAGTATCCTTCAGAAGTGTAATGGTAATCCTTCATTGGAAACACCAGGAGTGTACGTCCATTGCTGCGACTGCTGCCTAAACTACACATTCTCCGCTCGTCTCTCTCATCTCACCACAATTGAGCGAGCTTGCAGCACACCTCCACTTTTACATAGAAGACTCACTGCAGGCTATATACCATTCAGAGAGATGCCAAGATCAAAACATTTTTACAGTATTCTTACGCATATGGAAAACTAAGGACGTCTAAAGCAAAAAATATATATAAAATGGACAAAGCTAAACCAGTCGTTCTGTCTTTCACGAGACAAGATGAAAAAAAAATTAAGAAAATCTATAATCGCTGACGTTTGGTATGACTGCTTCCATTGCAAACGGTTAATTATTTAATGCATCAAACTATAAATGTAATTTCTTTGTCAATTTTTCTCAGTCATTCCATTAAATTAAACTGCTTTGTTCGTCTGAACCAGGCTTTCTGTAACCTTTGTATATGGGGTAACAGCACATGGATGATGGCGTCTATATTTCACCTCTGGCCTCTAGTCCTTTAGTTTCCTAAATCACGGGTAAAAGCAACATTTTGCGCTGTTGCAGATGGAGTCTTGTCATGGCAAAATGGTGCATTGAGAGGATTGTCATGGGGTGTGTTACTAATGCGCGAGATTTGTTTCAAAACATCCTCATAACATGCTTGCATAAAGTACTTTTGCCAGATATTGAACATTGAAAGGCAATAATTAGAAAGTCTGCTCAACAGAATTACAAAAGCTCGCGCGAATGGTGCTCTCCTTATCTCACTTAGCTCGCATCTTCAGATATTTGACGCTCAGAACGTTGAACGTCTGTTGGATGTTTCAGCGTTTTGCTGAATGAGGCCTTAAAACGTTGGAAGTTCCCAGTTTTGAGTGTGAGGATGGTTGCAGTGCCATACTGCTGTAGCAATACTACTTTCATTAAAAACACAAAAAAATGAAAAGAGAGAAGTTGAGTGAGTGAATTGATGTGCACAACATTAGGCATCAATTTAAGAGAATTTTCCTTAAATAATGAGCATTCACTAAATAACCTAAAGAATGAGGCACAGAATTAAATGTAGTGCACCATTTTTGCGCTGACAAAGGACATTTTTAGCAAACATGTATCATTTCTGCAACATCATGAAAAGAAATTGGGCAGCAATTTTAAACCATGAAGTATTTGAACGCAGAAACCTCCCACTATTAAGTAAAGCCGAACTTTTAACGTTCATTGGGATCTGAGATCTATTAGACTTGGCTCGGAGGACGGATGGGAGGTGAGGAGGAGCACATGAAAGAACAGGTTTCCTAAAGAAGGTTTTGAGTGTTAGGAAATGCCATTTTAAACTCGAATAAAATCCAAACAATTTTATGAATCATGGTATTTCAATATAAAACGTCTATAGAATAAAAGCACGTGAAAATTAAAATTTAGTTAACAGGCCAATGGTCAGTTTGCATTTAATAAACAACTGTCCATTATTCAAGTGTAGCCTACAAAGGTAAAAGCGCGTATGTTCTTCTGCCATCACGTCCATTGCATAGCAGTCTACAAATGGAAGTCGAATTTAGTCTTTTGTTAAGATTGTGTATAATTATTCACACTTGTATTTTTTGCATTATTAGTCGATAAGACATTAATGTCTTCCCTCTAAATAAAATTCCTTCTTTATTCAAACAGAAATTCAGTCTTGCACTAATCTTCTATTATTATAATGATAATGATTATTATTATCACCATCATCATTGCTCAAACAAAGCAACAGAGTCGGATGAAAATAAAGGGATATTTTTCTTTCACCCCCCTGCAACACAAACTCGGTAATTTTGTATAACGCCAGATGTTCTTTAAAAAAACAAAAAGTAAGAGCAGCTCTTGAAGGCAAATGTTTATTATTGCACGCATATAAATACAATATAAACGAATTACTTACTGGTAAGTTATTCCTTGCAAAACAATAAATGGATTTAAAAAAACATAATACAAAAAATACGCAAAAGAGAGCAGAAGCAGAATAAAAACATTTGGAAATGGTTACATCCTAGAGTCTGCTGAATGCAGTGCGTGTGCAGTGCAGAAGTTCGGAGATGCACCGTAGTAGTAAGAGCTTCTGCTGAATCGAGCCCCGTACAAGCAGTCAGAGGCTCTTTCCTGAATCTGCTAGTGCCACTCAAGGAGAAGAGGGGGAGGTGACTGTGGGAGCAGTCGCGCCCATTGGTCTAATACCTACATGTCAATAAGCTCGTGCAGCGCGCCCCAGGATAAACAGTGGCTCCGATTGGATGGCGCTCTGAGCCAATGGCGTGTCAGCTGGATCAACTAAACAAAACGGCGGGCGCTTTATTTGAGCTTTCCTGTCTCGCGACTAGTTCGGTGTGAGGCACGACCACATGGTTGCTTATGCAGCCTACAGTGCCATTATTTAAATGACTTCAAACTACACAAGAAACGCAATTCACAACATTTGAGTTTTTAACAAGCGGAACAGTAAGCCTTGCAAACATTACAAATTATTAGTTGCCATTATATAGCCTATTGATTATTTTAAATTATATCCGGTGTGTCTCATTGAGTAGCCTAGCCTATAATACAAACTAACTGAACAATGATAAAATGAGAAATTTAACATCAGCCAAACGTAAATAAACTCTCTTTCTTTTTTTAACCAATTTGTGAAAGTACAGTAGGCTATCATTCAATGTAAAGCATGTCACTGCACGCTAGGTTTAAGGAGTTAAGAAACAAATTTAACCCAGATCACATCAAGATGGGAAATCACTTAAAGCCCAAACTACGGTGCGATGGCAAACAAAGAGTTAAAATCCTGGGCCTCGTCCTTAAAATTGTTTGATTGGTTGGCGTGTTGCCAGAGCGCTGTCAATCATAGAATGTAAACAAGGCTCTGATTGGCTGCTGTCCAGTCCGCACTGGGCTGCCTGAAAAAAGCAATTACTGGCCTTGCGGTTTCAAGGCGTCCCAGAGCTGGATGATGAAAGGAGATAAGGAGGGGCGGTTTCAAGGCCTCCCCTAGGCGAACCTCGTTGGCCCCAAAGCTAAAGGAGAGTCAAGAGTGACTTAATCAAAGGGAATGCGTTAAAAAGGGGGAAATTACATGTTGTATTAAATTTAAAGTATAGATTCTCGGATTAATATCGCTTAATTCAACAGCAACATGACAATTCTAATACATGGAATCTAAAAGACTTAAAACACGAGAAGGCTGAAATGAAGGCAAAAGCGACCAAAACGAGCGTGCGTAGCTAACTGAGGATTTTTTACGATGAAATTTAAACAAAAAACTTCACATTGACTGCGACTTATAACTTTGAGTGGATATTTCATAACAGTAGGCTAAGTATACCGTAAAATATAAACTAACAATTAAACGCTAAAACGAACTATTGTATGCCGTTCTTTTTTTCTCTCGGTACAAATGCAATTCTGCAAAACCTGGGTGAGTGAACTGGAAAATTATTATTAACAGAAATGATTACATTATTATTGTTGTTTGTATTAACCCACAATGCATTATTATTCATATATAAATATATTTTGCCTGTCAAACGCCTTTTTTCCTTTCAATAAACAAAAAATAATCAATAAATATCTGCACTGTTTTGGCTTTGTTCTTCTATGTTTTTTTTATACTCTGCAATTATTCCTTTCTTCATTACCTCTTTAAATTCAAACCATTAAACTTCATCCAGCAAAACCTTCTGCGTAGCAACATCACATAAACTATAAGGGCAACTTCAGATAAGCCATTAGAAGAACTGTAATTTCATGAAAGTGTAGGCTACTATACGTTTTTTGTTACAATCTTGTATCCATTTGTAATAAATAAATAGGGGGAGGCGTCGACCACCATTAGTTTTATTGGATATAGAATATTACGTTTTTAATATTTGCTCAATATATTTGGGGAAAAAAGCATAGGCATATATAATGATTACCAATATATAGAGAACAGTTATAATGTGCTATATTACAAACCACATATGCTTGGTATTTTATATATTTATAGTTAAAATTAGTTAAAATTTTAGATAAAAAAAAAAAAGGGCTGATCATTGAGGCCATCTAAACAAAAGAGAGAAAGAGAGAGACAATAGACTTACTAAAAAAATATAATTACTGGGACTTTTTTAATGAAACGATAAAACATTCCATGATGTGGTGGAATCAATTAATAATCAACAGTTCAATAAATCATTCCATTAATGTATAAATTGTTTATGATCCTGTAGGAGTGGGGCTTGTTGTAAAGGAAAGGAAAAAGACAGAGATAAAGAGAGAGAAATAAGGTCAGTCCTGAAAGAAAAATGCCACGGTGAATGAGATTCAACAGAAATTTTGGCCTCAGAAGTATGAAATCAAGTAACGATCCATAAGCAAAGCTCTTAATATGACAAAGTGCACAGTCATTGTGTTAACCAACTCTACAGTACGTGTTACAGAGTGTGTGCTATGCCCTACCGCCGACCCTTCTATCAAAAAAAAAAAATGCTGGAAAAAACCAATAACATTGGGGCAATAAAGAATTCCGTTCTGCAATACACAAAAAGGTGCAGCGCTTTAAGCAGATATCGGCACTTAATTTATTTAGTGACAAGAAAGACCCTTTTATTGTTGGGTTTTTATTGGCTCCTTTTCGCAACTTGAAAGGTGGGGGTGGGGTGCATTTTTAGTGGAGTGCGGATAACACACACACACACACACACACAAGCAGGCAGCCCATGCAAACACACGTTTACACACAACCAAATGCACTCTCTTTCTCGCATGGAGGCTCGTCTAAATACATATAGCCTACATTTATACCTGAACACAACCTCAGTGTCTGTTTCTTTCTGTCACACACACACTCCACACAATCTCCTCTCCCCACGCGCGTACACACATTCTTACTTTTTTTTTTCTTTCACTCACTCACTCACGCACACACAAACAGACACACACTGTCCATGTGCCAGCGCGAGCTGCCCTACTGTGGGACGCGGGGATAATTAATGCGGAGTGACTGATTGCTCTCGAAACAGACCAGTCCTGCGAACGGCATTGTCCGTGATCAATGAAGCGTCTCTGATTGACACTTTCCCTCCATCTTCCAGCTACATTCAAACTACCGGAACGGGGCGTTTGTCACCAGCGTATAGGCCAAGGGTGCGCAGAGACGCAGTTATTGTCAGGCCTAAGTTGCACACCAGTTTTAGATAGTGCGAGATCCCCATGGTCTGCCTTTGGCAAAAGAATAAGACAGAGGATGCCTGAATACTAGAGCCCATTCTGATTCGAATGTATAAACGATGCTTACATGCGCATACACGTCCATGTAGGTTAGGGGATTTTATGCGAGTCCGTCGGATGAATCATTGTGACAATGCACTCCATAACTGGTGACGAGGATGGAGCATGTTCAGTCAAGACATTCATTTCGCTCACTGGCCGGAGATCTGCTCGTAAAATTGCACGAGAAACACGATTTTAAAATTTTATATGTTAACCTATAGGTATTAATATTGTATCATTTAACTAACGTGAAGTGTACAATTTTACGTTGGTGTTAAATTATACAGGAACATCAAATTATTTTATTCCTTAACAGAACTTGATTGAATATTTGAGAGTGCATGCAGGCGTCTTAAACCTATACAAGCTCTAAATTAGGTTGATTGGTAGCTATTTGGTGACCTCTCCTCTCATTTTGATGATTTAAGTTAGGCTACTGCATTTGATATCCAAGCGAAATATATTTGGAGCTACTTTTGAACATTTGCAACCATCAGAATTGCAAAATTCTTGTGAAATGACTTGGCCTCTGGTAAGTGTCAGGCATCAGGGACGTGCACACACGGCTTGGACAAACGGTTTAGAAGGCCCATTGTATGCAGTATACTGGTGTGTATCAGGACTTGTATTTAAAACGTGGACATTATAAATAACCATTTTTAGGCGTAGGAATATTCAGTTTAAATGTGTGCGTAATTTGGTCCGTTGTCATTGATCGAAGCGTTATTTGTGTCGATGACAAGAACTTTACAAGAACAGTAAGGTCTAATGAAATCAGCGATGCAGAAACATGCACAGTTGATTTTAGCAATCGCATATGAGGGAGTAATATTAGACAGACCTGACACCGAAGTCAAGACTCTACCTGAAACGATGAAGAGACAAGCTAAATCAAATGTAGCTAGAGGTTGGAAACTCAACCCTAACCCTAACAACCTAAGAATATTTTGGGTTTAAGACAGTACAGGCCCAGGGATAATTTTTGAATGATAAAAAACAACTGCCAATAAGGGTGAATACCGACTAGCTGCCCTTTATAAATTCCAGGGTATAGCGTTATCGATAGAAAAAGAGCATCTGTGTCCAATTAAGGGAAGTACTGCTTCACCCCCATAAATGGCACAAACCTACCTCATTACGACCTGTTTTATTGTAAAAGCGAGAAGTCAAACTATAGAGAGGTAAATGAATCTAACAAAATACAAAAAAAAAAAAAAAAACACTTACACACACCCGTAAAAAAAACTCAAGAAACTTTTTGTTATTACCTTACAAATCTCCCTAGGACTTTAGAACAGAAGCACAAAACAACGTAGATGAAGGGTAAGTAAATAGGCTACTTGCCGTTGATATGCACCAATTATTGACTGATCCATTTATAATGAACAAGAAACTGACGACTTACCACCCATAGTGCTTCATTAATGAGACTGTCTTATAAATACCTCAGTTTAAATTCTGTGATAATTCATAAAATGTCTCCTTAAAGCTTATCTCCCAAATTTAACGTGACTAAAGAATATTAATCGGATGAGTGGTCTAATTGCTAGGAAATTAGTGAATAATATTAGCAATACCTATTTCGAGTAATCTTCGTATTGTAGTACAGTTGTTCAAAATACGAGTTACAAAAGTAGCCTATCCACATAAGGGAATGACTGCGAGCTGTTATATTGCTCATTACTGCCATAAATCTAAAACAAAGTAGTGCAACCATAATTAAATAGGCTACCTTATATAAAAATCTTATGAGAGATGTAGTCACACAACGCAGTATAATAGTCTACACTGTTTGCATTAGCGATAATGAGTCTGTATGTAAAGATTCAAATAAATCCTTGAGGGAATGGCTCAGCACATGCTTTTGGATTGTCAGTGGCCCACTCGGTTTTGACACGGGACACTGTGCTGTTTTGATCTGAGTATAGCCCATGTAGCCTAGTATATGCTTTTATCACAGCCTGGTGGTTGTCAGATCTTCATAGTTCCTCTCACAGGTATGTATTCAATGTTTTACACGTTATCAGTCGACGTAATTGTCCCTCCTGAAGGCCCTTGATACATGTTGATTTTTATGGGAACAAAAATGAGTCATTCCGAGTTTAATTTGGTTGTATAAACAAATGTATAGCTAGTATTACATTTCACGAATGGCTCAATCCAAACAGACTGAAATAATATGAAATCATATAAGCTACCATCAATACATGTTTCGTTTAACAGCAATAATGTTTTGACCCTATGACCAAGTAACCTTGGTGAGCAAAGCAATAATGCAAATGACTGAATTCGAATGAATGAATTACTTAAACGACTATAGTAGAGATGTAGTTAAACATTTAGCATGTGAACGGAAACAATAAGTATAAAAGTTAAAATAAATTATATTTAATTTAATATAATTTATATGTATTAAAATTTTAATTTTTGTGTGTGACGTAAACTATTTGAGAGTCCAGCACAAACAATGAAAAAGTCAGAACAATCAAATATCCGGTCAAAAGGCCCTCTCCCATATTACACAGAACGGCGTGTCTTTTGTGGGCTACCCTAATAGTGATAAAAATCTTACGAGATATAACACATTAGTATCTTTCTAAAATCCCCATATCAATTATAGGCTACAAGTAAATATATTGTTTAGGCATTAAAATACTGAATCCAAAGCCAGTTTTAGAAAAAGGCTTGACTTCTCAAAAAATTGATACAAGTTTCTTTTTACTGACCGCCAAATAGTTCTTGATCGAATGGTGTATGTCCGAGATGAAAGTGTATTTTAATGTCAAGAACAGCCTTGTAGTAAATCATTAGCATATTTATTCTGAAAACCCATGTACCTTCTGCATAAAGGACACAAACATTTACGAGTAGCCTAAACATGTATAGCACGATCTTCTCAATACTTCTGCAAAAGTCCTTATGGCTGAAATAAATCACAAACAGATGAGTAGAAAACACCTACCTATAAAAATGGAAGTCCATCCAGACAGAAAATATTTTTTAAATAAGAATTGACTATTGATTTATGCGAAATGGGGAATGCGCCCGTGATCTGGATTCAAATCTTTCATCAAGAAAAAGCCGTCTGAAGTGTCCCTTCCTCGCGCAGAGCTTTCTAACTAATCTTAACAGCCTTTGAAAAAAAATAGAGGCTTTTTAATTTATCATGACTACTTAGTCATAGTCTAGTCCGGTAAAAAACTATTTAAAGCCTAAATGGTATATAAAAGAGTCAAGACACTTGAATGGTTTCTGGTTGTTGAAGATCTATCTGAAGGTACGGAGCAAATCCGTCCGAATAGAGTCAACTGCCTCCTCGAGCCTCTATAATCACAAATTTATGGCTGGATGACGCGTCCTCTTCTCCCACAATGGAGCTCAGTGACATTAAACAGAAAATTGATGGAGAGGCGAACGAAATTTAATCTGCTGTCATATCCAGACCATTGCATTTTTGCCTCATTTAATTAGGGGAGAGGGCACGTGTCTCTTGAGCATACCCCAACTCCTTAACACACCTTGAACTGTTCTACTTTTTTGCATGTTTGCACCGAACGGGACCTTGGAAAAGATTAGGAGGAAAGCGGCCCCTTTCCTCTGCGACTTATAGACCTTGGATACTTAAATCAGATCTTCTCCACCATATTGGGCTTTCCACATGATGTGCAAAAAGAACCAAGCCTACCTTAATCGGACTAAAGTAGCCAGTTTCATGTGGTAACTTCAGGAAATTAAAATACATCGCAGACGATTCGCGAGTCGATCGTGACCACGCGTGCGAAATTAGCTATAAGACATCGTAACAACTGTACAGAATATTGATACTTCAAACCGATTTTAACTGTTGTTTTTCAATGTACATACGCGTTTTGTAAAGGCTGATACAATGCATTCGACAAATCCAATGTGTCCGAGAACAGATGTTATGTAGAGGAGGTTACAAGAAACACCACAAACACACGTTCGCTTCAATATGTTGTTTACTTAAATAACTACAGATTTACCTTGAGGAAACACAGGCAATCCATTACAAAATACATTTGTTGTCCTGAAAGAAAAGCAATGCCCGACTCTTACAAACAAGTTATGTTTTTACATCCAAAACAGGCTATTTGTTGAAAGCGAGGCGTATTTCCCACTCATCCCCGGAGCAAAAATCTGCCCCCACCCCTACCTTTAAGGTCACCGCCCCGGGAATGATGACGTCTGAAAATTAACGCTTTCAGTCCCGTGAGCACTGATCGAGTGAGACGCAAGACTTTTAGCGTTACACAAATATATTGATATAGTGCAACTTGTCATGCACTTACAAGTTAAAAGAACCAACTTGCAAAAGGTGAACGCTGTACTGCTAAACAGGCGTGCAGTTTAAAGGTGCACTCAAAGCAAAAAAAAGTTTTACACAAAGAAACAAACACTTTTGAGAATATCATTTTTGAAGCAGAAAAAGGCAAACTAGAGATTAAAATAAATTTGTAATTTGGGAGATTATACTCTGTCAGACTATAATCAAGATATATCATCTACACTGAAACAATTGTAAAAAAAAATTTACAAAAAAAACTACTAGTAAACTTCACAAATAATTACAAAGAAACAGCAAGTAGCATTTAATTAAATGTAAAAAAATTGAAAGACTAAAACAGTACTTTCTAGTAAAACGTACTGCAATAATATTTATTTTAAAAAACTCAGTGTACATATATGAGCTGCAACTGCATAAAAAAAATCAAACCTGACGCTTTTATTGGTTTAATCAATATTGATTTACATATTAACCTCCCTGAAAAATTCCCTCACCGATTGCCAATGTTTATAAATACCCAAAGATGTTACAACTTGCTCATGAAAGTTCGTGTAAGTGCAGAAATGTGCTGAATGCAATAGTTTTATTCATTACAGTTGTCATATTATATTTATCAGAGGTGGACATTCCATGAGCAGGCCTACCCCAAATGACAAACAAATCAGAGACAGATCTGCTAGCATGCATATACTGTACATCTGCACACTTATAATTAGCAGTCAAAGTGTATTTAAACAGTTAAACAGCATCCTGACAAAACAGACACCACGGCACATCTGCATTTACTGCGTATACAGTGGCTTATATGGACGCTTGTGTTTAATAATGCAATTTCAAAAGGGATCAATCAAGGGAGGACAAGAAAAGTCAGATACTTTTTCCTGGACACAATCTTAACCCCAAATTACCCTGCTGTTCCGTTAAAGACAATGTCATTGGCGTGACTGCAATGGCAGAAATTATAAACATCATCTGCTTGTGTGGTGAATATTCTTAATGACTGTGTGTTTTGGGCACTTCCTTGTTTGTTGCATAAACATATGTGAATGGTAAGTGTTTGAAGGAGAGAAGCATGGAATAATTAACACTATTGTCTGCACTAAGCAAGCTTCGGGGCAGCTAACAGAAGATTAAAGTGATGGAGCTAAACCTCTCCATATTCATGAAAGCATGAATGATGGTATCCTGCTACTACAAACTCCTAACCTTTCTCTTGTATGAATACGTTAATTAAAATTACAGTGAAACTAAACTTAAGATCCATGCTCCTTATTTGTGCACAGAGAGAGTCCTGCAGAATATAAGTGTCAGAAGATGCAAATATGTGACTGATTCGGGAATGCTTTAATGCATGTTCCATTTATTTCAATTGGAATGTAATCTAATCAGTCCCTCTGTACAAAGATTTTTCTTGCCCTGCCCTTGTATATTACATATTTGAAACAAAATGTATAAATCTATTTTAAAAATGTCATTTAATATAGATATTTTCACAGGAGAACAAATCCTCATTGGCCTTTCAATCATCATTCAGCCCCTCCAGACCAGCACTGAGATGATGAGATTAACAGATTAATCAGAATGGTGGATTAAATAAAACATAGGCAAATATCATGAGATGACAAAATATTTTAAAAAACAGGACATGGACTTATGGCAAATTAAATTTAAAGTAGATATGGTCAAAAAAAACAAAAAACTTCTGTTTATAAGTACTATCTACAGACATAATTTTCTTCCTTGGGCCTGCAATTTTGCCTGTGGACAGACCAATCACATGTTAAGGGCGTATTTCTATCCCCACTGGAGAAATCACAGTAAACCTGTCTGTGCTTAGTCCACTGTGATAACAGCTGTAATATGTTAGAAAAATAAGACTCTAAATTCCTCCATGAAGCTGCTGACAATCCAATAAATGGAAAACTTTCTAAAAGATCCATGATTTCCAAAACATTTTAGATTTTTTGATAGTAGGCTAAAGGCATTCTATGCTTAAATGGACAAAGGAGCAGGAACTTCCATGTAATTAACCATTGAAAGCAACTCAGAAATGAGAGTCGCGTTTAAATAGGTTACATTGAAGTGAATCACTTTAATTATCATCCCGTTTGTGAACGGAATTCAGGAGTCACTTCCGAAACAGGATGTAGATGATTGACACGGGCCTACTAATTTAGTGATAACAATAGCGACATTTCGACTTCTCACAGGCATAAAATACGTGTGGTGGAGATGTTTACGATCATAGTAATATTAACGATAGAAATAATCTGTCGCTCTCGCGCGCAGTTTAAAGACATGCGGACCTCCCCATAGGGTGGGGAACTAGTGGAGAGAAACAGAATCAAAATTTGAGAATGGGTAAAGACGAGTAATATGTGTTTTGTGCTTTCCTTGCACCGTAACCCAAGCTGTCAGTGTCCAAAAATAGAGTGACGTCACTGCTATTGTTGCCTGAATCAATTTGGTACATTACGCGACGGATGCACGGAACGATTCACTATGCGGACTTTCTATAGCTTAATGTGGTTGTCAATACAGTGAGTTTTCTAGAGTACATTTTTAGAATGCAAAGAAATAAATAGTTATGGAGTGTGCATGTGGCCTATAGGGGACAGAAAAGTGCTCCAAGAGAAAATATGGGCATAATGTACAAACTTTTTTATTTTAAAAACAAACTACTGTACAAAACATTACACTGAATGACTCCAGTAAACAACATAAGTTTAGAAAATGAGGAACTGCATCAGGTGTGTTAATTCCATGATCCTTATTATGTTTATGAATAAGAAAATAAAGATAAATATTCAGTGCTAAATTCACACCACCAAATCACAGTTCCAAACGGCTTGAGATGTGAACAGGATTGAGCAGTGCTCATTATTTTATCTTCAGATCAGAGCAAGAGGTCTGATTTAAACACTTGTATACATATGGATGAGGCATTAGATGTAGTACAGAGAGAACTACAAACAGAGACATCTCTTAAAAAGTCTGAGGCATTCAATTTCTTCTTTTTTCAGGTTTTTCAAATAAGCTCTTTATTGCAGCTGTTAAATACAGCAGCTGGGAGAAAGATACAAGGACAGTATTGTGATGCTCCCTTTGTATCTGACGCATTTGTTTTTTGCCCTGGATGTTAAAAAAGTTCCCTCACCACATCTGTAGCGCCATCACATGGCAGGGCAAGCATCTTCTGTGACCCCCGAAGCCATGGTTGTTGTTGGGAAGAAGAAAGACAGTTTGTGAGGGCATCAGAACCCAGCTGCAGGGTTGAGGAGAGTGCCACAGTCATCAAGTGATGGAACTGCCCACCCAACAATGAACCATCTCTTTTCCTCCCTCTCCCCACTGTCCCTCGTTCCTCTCTCGCATTCTGCTGCCTTTTATCAGTCTCTATCTCTAGGCCTTGGGCATCGCTTTCTTTTTAAAGATGTGCAGAGAGAACGAGGCGACCCTGTGTTCACCCTCTGATACACACCAAGGTCCCAAGACTACTGCTGATTTGATTTTATGAGACGAATGAACAACGGACTCCATCAGCCACACAATGGAACAGATTTAAGGAAGAAAATGTGAGAAGCAGAAAGTGAGGAAAAAAATAAGCAAAATGGTGAAGGGGAGGATGAAATGAGTTTGTGGGCCGAGACCTCCTGATCTGTTAGTTGATTTTTACATCACACTCATGCCTCTAATTATATTAATTATTCAATTATCTTGCAAACACTTCTCAAAAGATCTTAAGTCAAGTCAAGTCACATTTATTTATATAGCGCTTTTTACAATACAGATTGTTTCAAAGCAGCTTTAAAGAGATAACACGAAAATAATGCAAAAAAGTTTGTTTCCGGAAGAAAATAGCATCACAGTCCAGCTTAAGTCATTTCAGTGGTGTTTCATTTTTGTTTTAAAAAAGTTATTAATTTAGTTCATTTACATATATAGCCGCTCGTATATATCGTCCAGCTCAGTTCAGTTCTTGTATAATAGTGTCAATGCAGGAAGATCAATATTATTGTTGAATATTAAATTAAATGTTAAATTTAATGTCCCCAGCTAAGCAAGCCAAGCCAATGGCAACAAAGGTGGAAAAAGGCGAACGTTTAAAAGAACGAAAATTCTGTCATAATTTACTCAATGATGTGTTGTTTCAAAAAAGGTCATACAGGTTTGGAACGACATGAGGGTGAACCAATAGCCTAATTATACTCTATTATTATTATTATTTTTGGTGAACTGCCCCTTTAAGTGTGCATATTTGCTTATATGTACCATTTTTAAGGAATAGTTCATGCAAAAATTTTAATTCTGTCATCATTTATTCACTCTCATGTTGTTCCAAACCTGTACGAGTTTCTTTCTTCTGCTGAACGCAAAAGACGATATATTGAAGAATGATAGCCACTGACTTCCATTGTATTTTTTTCCTACTATGGAAGTCAATGGCTACTGTCAACTGTCTGGTTACCAACATGCTTCAAAATATATATTTTTTGTGTTCAACAGAAGAAACTCATACAGGTTTGGAACAACCTGAGAGTGACAACATTTTAATTTTTGGGTGAACTATCCCTTTAACACCAAAATTAGTTTCATATGCATTAAAGAATATGGCTTATTAACAAAATTAGGTCTCATGTGACGCATAATATTATGTACTGATACTGGCTCATGTTGTATCCTCTGCAACAGGTGGCCTCTTCTGTATAGATCAGTTCCAAATCCTGTTGGCTCTTTTATCACCGGACAGCAAGAACACAAGTGATATTTCATAGGGAAGGCTTAAAGGGTGCCCAGACATTGAGTTTTACAAGCTACATGAGCAAACGCCCCCCTTGGCAAAAGGCAATAGTGCTGTTATACACATATTCTCGAGCGCACACACACACTCAATCACACACACACACTCTGTATCCTGACCATGTTAGCTGGAAATAAAATTTTAGTACCCCTGGTAATGTGCAAGTCGTGCTGAAGACCAGGACAAAACTGAACACACACATGTATTGATGCACACACATCTTCAGATTACATTTTCATTTCACCTTTCTATTTGTTACAATACTATCAATAAATGCTCAACCCTGGTGCAACAAGTTTCAGCATGTATGAAACATTGCAATCAAAAACATTACAAGATACAAAACACAAACAGAGGAAAGGGGATTAGTAAATTAACAACATGAATTGATCTACTTGGTAAATTGTACCAATAAAAGTCTAACAATCATTTACAATTAAGGTTTATGCATTTTTAGAGCAAACCCACTGCATTCAAAAACAGATCTACTGTCTGATCCTAAAACTTCAAATCAAATCCAAAATGCCTCTCCATTCCCCTCTCTGCACGCGCTGCTGTGTTCTTTATTGCTTTTAAATGGGGCTCCTTACAGACAACAACAGGGGGTCTGCAGCTAGCTCAGGGGTAAATGACAGCCATGTTATGTTTATCAGAGTTAACGTTGGAGATTGCTTCCAAAATTCCAAACATTATTGGCTACTTAATGCACTTTAATGCAGAACTCTCTTAAAAACAGCAACAAAATAAATCTATAAATGAACTTAGCATGACTTTGGAAAAAGAAAGAACTGTATCACAGTATCAAAATGTGCTATCATAGATAGATAGATAGATAGATAGATAGATAGATAGATAGATAGATAGATAGACAGAATGGTCCAGCTGATTAATAAACCAGTGTAAGGAATATTGTCAGTTGAACTCGATTGTCTAGACTAGAGTGGTAGTAATTCGCACATTTAGGGGGTGCACCAAATGTGCGTCAAATGATCAATTGTCATGTAGCTGGTGACAGACGGACTATGAGAAAGGCAGATCAACCCGAAAGTCGAGTAATCACCCCTCTACGGAGTTATCCATTAATTCAGGGTTAAAGTCTATTTGCATTTAGACAAAGAGAGATCGTCCATCCATCACCGAGTCGAGGGTAAAAAGGAGGGGTAAAATAGTTCTCTTGCAAATAAATCTGTTGCCCTCCGGGGTGCGTTTACATAGGTGTGAACTGCGACTGTTGGAAAGCCGAGAGTAATTCATTTGAAATGCGAAACCCCAACTCACAATACTTTCCAAATAGCCACCCCTCGACTTTTTTGGTAACACTGTAATTCTCCAGGCCTTTACATTATACAACGTATACTTTACATTATATAATGTTTAACAGACAAGTGCACTTAAAACATAGTAAAAAAAACGATTTAAGGAAAATTTCACACACGAACCATATAGGCATATCACGATAGACTGCACTGATCTGTTGATGACTTCACCATCACTTAATTTATTCTGAGGCATTTTCCCCTTTTGTTTTTGCAAATCAATAGTCTTAGCTTTCCAAAAAGTAGCCAAGCAGAACATCTAACCAGGGCATTAACCACCATCATGAGCTCTCTGCGTTTGAAAGAGCTCATGTTTTAAGGTGGACACGTTCAGCTCCAACACACTCAGTTTTCTTTTAAACAAAAATAGGCTTCGTGCTGAATTTAAATTCTGCTATATGGTTCATTGGGACTTTCTGCCATGGGGCTATGTTGGTTGATTGCTGATCTCATTTAGTTGGCCACGTTATTCTGATCATAACTATCCATTTATTTCCAAATTACGTTATGTTATCTATAAGCGCCCCATACCATTCCCTGTATTTCAAAACAACTTCTCCAACATTGTGTTTTACGAGGTCTAAATAAAAATCTGGCACGACCGGAACGCACATTTAACGTGCCAGTTGTTTGCGTCTATCGAGTCTACGGATCCCCCTTAAATATGGGCTACGTTTGGTGGGAATTCCTTTTTGCGCGGCTGGCCAAGGGCTCCCTCCCGTAGATCCAGCGGGTTTCCCCTCCCCCTATCCACCTCGGCGGCTGGGTTGGGGAGGGGAGATCCCCTTGCACGACTCCTCTCCAACCCTGCTACCTAAAGACGCCTGTGATTTTGCGTTAAGAAGAATGGCGCGCCTCCGGTGCTTCAAACCCTGTTGTGGAAATGGACGACGGTGCACCTACAACGGAAGATGCCAAATGTCTTGCGTTTTTTTGATACGTCTAGATCGTTGTTGTGGAATACAACAGTGAGGAAGATTGCAGAGCGGACTGTAGCCTATCGTCTGGAGCAGAGAGAGGGCTAGATAGCTTATTTCACAGTCTTGTCCGAGAGCTGTTACACGTAGTCTTTAAAAAGGCAATGAATGGCACCGCGAGCATGAACGTTCTTCTCCGCGTAACGCTCTCATGTTGTCATGGATGTCGACTATTTGTAAATGTTTCCAAACAGCACTACGAGATCAGCACGCGTTGCAGCATTGCGCGTCATTATGACCAACAAGACATTGGATAATTTGGCGCGAGTTTCGAATGTCGCGCTTGCTTGTTTTCTTATAGCCTACTTGCATTTCGGAGTTTAGTCGTACGATAGTGTAATGGTAAAGATAATGGCGACAATCAACAATAATTGGAAAAAAGAAGGAAAGAGATTTTGTGTGGTTAAACAAATTCGTCGTTTTCACATCAAGGATGTTTTATATGCATGGGATGTCTCGGAGGTCACATTGCCATTAAGGTGGGATACAGCGATTTATTTATTTAGCCTATATATATAGGCCTAGTCTAAATAATATTACAGGCTGTTTTCAAAAGGACATATATGAATAATTCATTGGGTATCCACAGATTTCTTAGAGGACAATTGTTTGGATCACTGGTAGCCTAATATAGGCTACACTTCTCTTTTTTTAAAAAAAAATATGCAATTTACAGCAAGACAAACGATTTTTTTCCCCAGTCATCTTTAGTAGCCTATAAAGTCTATAGGCATATTTAAACATGTTAAATTGTATATGAATGATCAAACCGAATTGTTCCGAAATAACGAATACATTCCTTGCACTATAGCCTACCTATTTTAAATCCACGTATATACAATTGCGATTCTGATTCAGGAACCGAAAAAGACTTATGGTCATTTATTAGCCTAAGTTCTGCTTTCTGTTTTATATCGCGCATGATTTGCATTTTTTTAATTGTATTTACAATGCCTACTTATTTATTTTATATTTATTTGCACAGCATGTTTTCAGATACAAAATACTGTAATCAGTTGTGTATTGTTTATTCGTGTGAAAAATAAAAGTAAATAAAAATGTCCTGGTCCTGTAGCCTACCGTATTTTTTTTCGACCTATCTATCAATTTAAAAATCATGAGTCATATTTTGTTGCGTGTCTACTAAAAATCCCTATACACAGACACGATTTTTTTTACGTGTTCTTTAAGCAAATCTAGTCTTTAAGATCTGTTGTCTGATTTTTATAACGTTATAAATAAAGAGTTGGTTAAGATTGTGTTAGTTGAATTATTAGAAGCCTATAAGGACTTCAAAGAATGATATTTGTATGGTGGTGAAATGTACATTTGGTGTGTGACACAACTGCCTAAAACTAAAAAGCTTTTTGTGTGTGTTTTGTATCGCCACAATTTAACACATTGTGAGTGTGTGTGTGTTTTTATCAACATGCACAAAAGCAAATCCAATTCAGCAGTGCCATATAGGCCCCAGATAATTCATAAAACATATTGCCCAAAATCTAAAGCAAACTACAACCCTATTTTATTTTATTTTACGTTACCTTATCTACTATTTTCTATTTTTCTACATATTTACATGTAAGGTATTTATTTTACCACATGTTTGTTTTATTTATTTTACCCATATTATATTTTTTTGTAATTGTATGGCTATACTTTTTATACCTAGGCTATTATTACCTATATTATGTTGGGGTTTTTTTTCAATTTGTGCAGGCATGTTGACTTTGCGTATGTTGGAGTGTGAGTTTGATCATATTTTTTTACATTAACATTTTTACATTGCTTGTATTTATGTTTTGTAATTTTGAGATTAACCGCTAGATTATCGATAAACTGGCATTCTTGTGAAGGATATAGATAGACAGCATAACCGGTTTACCTCGTGCACTGACTTAACAAAAACAAGAATTCAAGAACACAGAAAGAATATTTAATTTTCCTCGTTTTTTCTTTCTTTCTGTAGGCCTATAACAATAGACGGAGCCCCGCAGCGAATAGTGACGAGTTTCTGAAGTTAATTCAAACTGACTTGAGCAGAAGGGAATTTTTATGAATACGATGACGGAGTTAGGCTAGTAGCAGTATATTCTTAGAGGAAAAGACTAAATTTATAATAAATCAAGACAGTCAATTTACGCATTTTTGTGGCAAGGCCCTATTATGGTTAATGGAACATTGTGATTTGCAATTACTCAATCTTTCTAAAAAGGTTCACGCCAGACCAACAGCCTGCCTATGACCCAAAGCCTTCCTCCGACGACGGCCAGTAGAGGATGAAGGCCAAATAACCAGTTTTTCCTCGATTCTTTTTACAAGACCAAAGACACATCTGTGTTTTGTAGATTTTCCAGATTGACGTAGGTAGGCTACTTGATGTATAAAACATTCATTAATTTATGCAGGCTGCTGGCCAGTAGGGCCTCTCATATAGTTCGTGTTATCAGTCTTTTCACTTCACTGACAATACATCTCGCTGCCAACTGTATTTGGGATATGTATTTACAGTGTAAACCCTTTAGAAAAACAAAAGCTATTGGGGGGGGTTATTTCATATTCGAATCGAATGGTGTTTTAAATAAATTCAAATGAGGTGATTTTATACGAAAACCTGAAAGCTATATGCATAGCTCGGGACATTTTACAATTAGACATACCAATAAGTCAATTTTTTTTATTTGTTTGGTTGTTTGTATGCTTGTAGACTGTTAACACGCGTTGGAGATAGCAGAGGAGTTAATGTGTGACATTTTATATGGTAATATAATAGCTTTATGTGTTATGTAAGCTTAGAGTAATGTAGTTTACCAACGTTCCAATGCCTGAGGCAAAACAATAAGAATATTTATGCAATTATGTATTTATATTTAATTTTATTTATTTTGTTTATTATGTCCGTTTTCAAAAAGATCTTGCGAAAAAAAAGAAAGAAAAAAAAACAGTGGGAAAAATACGGCCACAGATTAGTTCACGAAATTCTTAAATTTCTTGTTCTAGGCCTATGCAGAATTATAAAGCCTATTAAGTTGATGCGAACATTATGGTCAGCTGAAACATTCAAGACAGATAAACTGTTGTTCGTATAGGCCTAGTTTAAAAATAGTATTGGTGACGATTTATAATAACCTTTAATTTTAATTATTAGCAAATATTATTGTAGGCTATACATTATAAAGCTCATATAATTTGTGATAGGCCTACATCCAGTGACAAATGCCTTAAACCTTAAATTTTAATAAATATTGTAAATTTAATGTACACGAATTACTGATCTGTGTTAGTTAATATTAGTTATTTGACCGTGTTATTTGACCGTGTTACCAATAGCCTATATTCAGTGGGCCGACCGGCCGGTATCAAGACAGAAGGTGTATCATCGTAAACTCAATGTAAAAGTCAGAAGTGTCTTAGGCAGGAGACTCTCTCGCCCCCCTGAGGCAGCCTCATACCTCTCCCTTTGTGTCTGAGAACTAAACTATCACTTCAGAACGCCTTCTAAAATTCATTATGGATTTATAAGAAATTTTGGAGGCCAACTGAAGACAAAGAGCTTGCAGCCATTTAAAGTAGGCTACAGTCATTACTTGAAAATCGTCAAACACAAAATTTAATTAAGCAAATGCTTTTTGAAAAGTTCGAAAAGTGACGTGTGGATGGAACATTCTAAGTTGTAAAAAATAATTCATTTTTAGTTATATTCAGTTTTCAAGATATTCCACATGTAGGCTAAATCTAGCTAAGTATTATTACAATTTATATATTAATAATAGCATGTGTAAATAATTATATATTTTAAATTTTTAAAAAAAAATAATAACACCCATAGTCATCGCACAGATAATAGGCCTACCAGATTTTTGTAGAAGGCCAATTTTTTATATATATGAATGCATCTTTCTTTTTTTTTCCACACGATAAACTTGTTCTTAAAGTTTACAACTTAAACTAATGCTTTAGGTACGCTAGCTGAACATTATTAAACGTTTAGAAAACTAGAACTCAACGGCTGTGAGTCGACAGAATCCTGCGCTGTAAAACACAGGAGAGCCCGTTAAACACAAGTCCAAAGCCGCCGTGCTCATTTAACCAGCTATTAAAGTAAATCCAAATACCTTTCTGATCCTTTCTGGAAACGAGCTTCTTTCCTTTGATTATTTTAGCTATGGATTTTAAACATTTTTGGAGCAACGTGACTTAATTTTACCTTGCATAAAAACAAACGTCATTTGAAGGCGTTTTTTTGACAAATAGGGCGTGATTTCAGATTAAATTGCTAATACAGACAATGGCAAACAGATGTTAAAAACATTATAGAATTAACCCAAGCATATTCTTTAGGTAATGAAATAAGTAAAACAAGAAGCATGTCTGTTTTTCCCTCACAAATATAATATGTGGTTTTGTATGACACTGGCTCCTTCCTGTTTTATTTATTCATTTTTTGAAGTTACACTGTATCAATACCGAAGCAGTTTTATAACTTTGCCAATGTGTTTTCTCTTGTGTGTGTGTTTTCTCTCTTTAGTATTCAATTTCCTGTGGTTGTGTGAGCTCTGCATGTAATGACCAATGAGGATGTGAAAAGACTAACTGCAGATTCTGATGCAGTGGCCATGATGAATGTCCATTCAATACTTTTATTCTTTCACTGTATTGATACAAACTGTTGACTGATGATCAGAGATTGATCCGGGGAGTATTTCATGCAATGTTACATTCTTTCTTTTCTGTTACTCATTCCCTTGTGTGTTTTTTAAGACCCCTACTTTTAATCCCTTTACAAATGTTTTGACAGCAATAAAAATATTCACGAAAGATTGGTGCTGAAGAGTGTTGCTGATCAGAAAATATATTGGAGAATACTGTATTTAGAAGTGCTAGACATTTTGTTTTATATAAGATCAGACGTATTCTGGCTATCCATGAAAATTTTGATTTGGACTGACTGGACGCAGAGCAACAATACTTTATCATATACTTTGTTCGTACCGAAACTATCGTCCGCTCCTGTCATGCTTATCATTTCATAAAAAAAATTGCTAGGGTCAAATCTTTTCTCCATCCTGACAGGTGTCCTGGCCAATGACTGGGCTTCTAGGTGTTTTTTTTTTTTTTTTGGCTGAAGTCTGCCCTGTGCCGAATCCCCACTGGAAACACCCCACAGGCTTGTAAGGTACCAAACATATCCGAAGACTCAATGGCCTTTCTCTGCTCTTTGGTCTATCTGCTTTACCTCCAAGGCCCATGGCTATGACTGACAGACAGTGATGACAATAGAGATCTCTCTTTCTTTCTGTCTCTCACTCCCTTAGTCTCTAGCTCTCGCTTTCTCTCTGTCTGCCTCTCTGAGTGAGGAATGAGTGTTGAATAGGAGGTGCAGGGGGTCTTGGAGCGAAGGGTGGGTGGGGGTAGGGTGGAGCTGGATTGGTGCTTATTTAATTGGCTGTCAGACCTCCTGGAGTTTCAGCATTTCCACAAAATGGGATGAGCCTCCCTCTCCACCCACACCCCCCACAACACACACATGCACACCCCTGACATCTTTTCAAACTAATGTAATTATGATTCCTGGGGATGTATTACGATACATTGACTCAACATGCATGCACAGAACAGAGAGCAGCACAGCAGAGAATAAAAGCAAACCATAGTTTGAACCTCTCCACTTAAACTGATATGACTTTTATGGTAAATTACAATACAATTTTTTTTTTATCCAAAGAATCCCCATGAAGTCTCAGTGGATGATTCCTGTGGGAAGACAGCCATCATGTGTGTGTGTCACAGAATCTTAACTTGAAATCAGTTTCTTTCTGACTCCCTAAAAATATGGATTGGTCTGTGTGTTACTAAAAAAGTGGGAGATATACAATGTCCATCTGTCTCATAATAAAATAATTAAAAAAATGTTTTTTTTGACCTCTCATTTATTAATACCTTTTAGAATGTTTGTTTTATATATTTTGCATACAGTATCTAATTCCCCAACATCTGAGATACAATTTTTAATTGAAAATAAAATTCATAAAACTTTTCAAATAGTTAATTGTATCCTATGAAAACATAACTTTCTGAAACTTTACGAAGCAAAAAACCCCTAACCAGACCAAAAATGAACAGTAATTGAAAAAATGACTTGTTCTTGACTCTTTAACTTCAAAAACGCAAATTCATTAACAAAAACACCGCCCACTTTTACACGTCAATTACGCTTGTTTTGTGTTCAGAAACTTGGCCTGACAAGTCTATATGGCCACGTTCACACAGCAGCAGAATACGGTTGCCAGTCCTATATTAGAGTGATTAATTCTTGGTAAGCAGCATTCTATGACTGAATTCACAGGCTTCACAACTGCATTTTCGGTAAATGCTTTGTGAACGAAATCGTAGTGAACTAAGTTGAGAGACCATTGGTCCCAATTATTTATCTTTCACCTGTTTCACTTCTTTCACCTACCATCAGTTTCTTCCTCATCTCCTCAACACACAAAACTGTGTGTGCACGAATTCTTGAGATAATTTTTTTTTTTTACTGTAATTCTGTAAAAAATTACTGAAAAATATTTATTTTTTTACATGGGCTATAGCCAATATATACATACACACATTTAACATGCATTACTGTGGTGCATCCGCTTCATTTAAGAAAATAAAAAAATGCTTTTATTCAGTGATTGTGTACTGCTCTTAATTATTACAGCCTCTTTGTGAGGTTCAAGGGACAGAATTACGGTGATCATTGTTTTACAGCGAAAGCTGCGGTAGCGTGTGGTGTGTTTAGGCTGAGAAATAGCAGTGTTATTGCTGATGACAAGATGGCTGAAAATGAACCCCACATTGTCTTTCGAGACAACAGTTAGTTGATGTTTTTATTATTCACAATGACAGCACAATACTCTCATTCCGCAGAATCATTACAATCTACTGCACTACTGAAAAAATTCTAATGACAAAATGCATCATCTCGAGACTTCGTTCTACTCTGCAACAAAAGCGGTGCAGCGTTTATCATAATGGGCCTTACATTTCCAAAAATTAACTGTATTTACACAGTAAGATGTAGTTTTGGAAGCACATAAGGCAGCAACTGCCTTCTCCAGGTCCTCTTTCTAACAAGGCTTCGGCTCAGATGCTTCCAATAAAGGGCTGAAAAACTCCTGCCTGTAAACCGTTGTGACATATAAGGAGGACAGGTGTGTCTTGCCTATTGGGAGAAAGCATTTCTGGGAGAAGAGTGGGGTCCTTTGAAGGGGGAGAGAGCGGCACAGCGGGGTCCGGCCGAGGTTGAGGTTCTGCACGATTGTCGTTTCCGTAGCCGAGCAGCTCATACATCATTTTCACGTCTTGGGTTTACTTTACCAATCACTGCGAAAGCTGAGGGCACGATGTGGCTGATACGATTAATGGACGGAGGGCAAGAGGTGGCGTGCATGTGTGTGCATGTGTGTTATGTTGAGGTACCTGTGTGTGTGTGCGTGAGTGGATCACCGGCAGGGATAGGGATAACCAAACCAGATGTTGAGCCAGAGGAAAAGAGGGGTAGAGGAAGGTCATGTGCGCTGTCTTCCTCATGTCCTTTGAGCCTTAAGTCCTGTCTCAGATTCTCAGAACTGCACAGACCTGGCGTGTGGAGGACCCCAACGGACACCGCTGTATGTGTGTGGTGTGTCCAGGTTTCCTTGACTGTGAATGCCTTACAGGGGAGAGAGAAAACAAGGAATAAGGCAGTGTATGTGTGTTTAAAGATGTGTGCGTCAATCTGAAGCCAGACCTGTCAGCGGGGGTAACCTATGACTGATGAGATCTGAAAGGGTAAGTTTCAGTAAGAGAGATGTTCTAGGGGAGGCCACGGGGGAATTGTATTATGAGTCGAACGGTGAGGCCTGCAACATTCAGTCCCTCTTTTTCAAATTCACAGTCACATTACTATAAAGCGCACTTCTATGAAGCAAGAAAGAAATAAAAATTGCACTTCTTGCTTAAATTACGTGTTAAATGATGTGTTCATGTTATGCAAGGAAATGTGAGGAAATGTCTCATAAAATGCATGATGTTCATGTTCACAATTACATTATTAGAAATATTCCCGTCAAACAGGATATTCAAAGGGAAAAATGTTAAGAAGGACTTGATTTTATTCATCAGGGACTGATTGGATATGTTATTATTTATAAAATTTTGATGAGATATATAGATGGGCAATATTTTGCAATATATCCTTCCCCCACCATTTGGCTTCTGTCCAGTATTGAATACATGACAGACACTTTAACGACTCCACCTACTGGTGTAAAAGCACAGTGCAGGCTAAAAAAAACCTCAGTAAGATGGATTGGTTTGTGTCCTATTGACCTGTTTAAACATGCAAGTGAATAAGGAGCTAAAATAATAAGAGCAATAATGTAACATGTAGCCTGTAAAATCGTGAAATAAAGTAAAATACAATGCTGATTTATTAGTTGGAATTCTCATTTAACCATCATTTTCTGTAATTTGTTAAGTAAACTTTTTGCAGTTCTTGTTTTTTCCTTTGGGGGGATTGTAAATTTACAGATTGTAAATGTATTTTCGTCCGTGCCTGAACTGAGATGATATTGCCACGCCTGTGATGTATAACCCAGGCTCAAGGTTTAGTGGTAAACAGTAACACCTGCTGTATGTATAATTCATACAAGACCCTCTCTCTCTAACACACACACGTACGCATATACAAGCCTGTGTATGTGGAAGAGGCTTGCAGTGACAAAAACATCTGCAAGAGATTTGTAGAGTGAATTGATACCTAATCATAAATAACATGAACATTTGAAACTCATTTGGTAGGCTGGCTGTGACCTCAGAAGAGTTGAAGGGAGCATGAGGGTTTGCGTATGGCACAGAGAAGTTTTAGGCATGGAGTTAAGTGACTCTAAATGAGATGGGAGATGAGTGCTGTAACATGGCTGCTGATTGGTACAGGATGAGAGGGATCACAGGGATACGCAACCGGACCCGGACACAACGCAAGCCCCCTTGTGCCCCCTTATTAAGTTGAGTTCAAGATTACACAAATTGTAGCTGGGAAAAAATTAAGAAACAACTCCAATTTTACTATAGTTAAATGAGACACTTTGTGGTTGCTTAAAATGATTGCATAGATTAAATTTTTCACTTCTTGGTTTTGCCTGCTTCTAAACAGTAAACAATAAATATATAGTTGCAGTTATGCGAAATATGGTCAGAATTTCGCAATTGTGAAATATAGTCACATTTTGAGATTCGAGACTTACAATTTTAAAGTATAAAGTTGCAATTGTATGACAAAATCACACAATATGTGAGTTATAAGAAATGAAGTTGCAACTGTGAGATGTAGTCACATTTTAAATTAGAATAACAATTACGATAAAGTTGCAGTTATGAGAATTATAGTTGCAATTGTGAGATGTAGTCACATTTTGAAATATAGCCACAATATGATAAAGTTGCAGTTATGAGAAACAACTGGGAGACACAAAGTCATAACCGTGAGATATAGAGTCAACCTTATGAGAAATAAAAGTGCAATTGTGAGAAATAAAGTCACAATTACTATACTCTGTCACAGTAATAATAAATTACTGGTGCGGAAATGGACATCCCAAACACTGTTTACAAGCCTGTCTTGCAAGGATAAATAAAAAATTGAAGTATTCAAAGCCCTTAAGCATGTTGTATGTCAGTGTGCAGAATACACTTTATGTGACAGACTTGGAAAAAGTATGTGCATTCCAATTTCCAACAAGCTTCCAAGAACTTTTCAAATCTGTGGCTTGTAAAAGGTTGCTTGTTCATGCAGTTAGTCAAAACCAGCATGAATGAAACTTGTCAGCAAACACACATTTTTCCCACAGACACTATTTTTAGTAGTAAAAACACTTCAGCCTCACACATGTGATAGCCGTCTGCCTCTGTAAGCAGTAACACAGCATGTTCCTCGTATGAAAACAACAGCACGCATTATGCGTGGACAGTAGAAATACCAGTGAAGGTTCAAAGTGTTTTTCTGAATAACTGTCTATGTATAATGCAGTAGATGATTTGAACTGGACACGGTCATTCAATAAAATTTCTGATAGCAACACGAAGCTGATGGAAATATTTTTTTCTTACTCTTTGTAATCACTTTACTGTTTTATCTCTCCATAAAACAGTTTTCATCACTTGCTTCTGTTGTCGGATCAAAGAGTCTGTTTTTGACAAGCAACTAGGCCGGTATCTCAGAGGGCAGCAGTCTTGTTTCAATTGAAATCGGTTCAGCCCAGGTTGGGTGAGTTTAAATATTTTGACACTGGCTTCTTTAATTTGAATCGGCTTGTTTATGTTCTCGCCTCAGCAGAGGGAATCATACAAGAGGAGTCTCTTTGTCCGAATTGCATGTGTTTCTTATCAAGGCAGCCAGGCACAGGCATATTTCCAAACTGCACACAAGGATCCTGTGTGGCCAATGAAAACCCCAGACCCTACAGCGCCCCCTACCTGCACCAACTTGTCTGCTTGCAACTCATTAGTCTTGAAGTCTTAATTGTTCTCCGTTACCTTTTAAAGATTATTTTCCTTTCGGATCCATCATTAATTATTCAAGGCACGCCCTCTATCAACTCGCAATCGTTTTCTCTCTCTCTCTCTCTCTCTCTCTCTCTCTCTCCCTACCTCTTGTCAGTGTGATTTGCTGTGTTTCTGTCAGTAGCTGACTCAAGGCAGGTGGAGGGGTTTCCATGTGCTTTCCATTTGCCCTGGACTGAAACGGCCACAATTAAAACCAAATGTGCAACCTGTGGCTCGCGCACGCAGCGCCGCTCAGACACACAGACACGTACTCGCTTGCAAATAGTAGGGCGAACAATAACAATTCAAATGTATTGCCTCGAAACAAAACGATTGGCTGAACTCTGGAAGTCTGCGTTGTGCTGCAGTCTCCGAGCAGGAGAGAGCGTAAAAGTTGTTTTGGTCGGGTGCTAGACGTGCGGAGGCCGGGGTGAGCGAGAGGCCAGGCCGGGGTCATCGGCGCATTTCAGTTAAAAAAGGAGAAAATTATGCGGGCAGGCTGAAGTTTCTCCACTGCAGCCAGAATGTCTGCTGACCACACTATGTAGCTTGAGGACATGGAGACTATGATTAGAGCCCTGGTAGGCAGGGCTGGGGTGACTCTGGTAAGGTCGTATATAAGTACACCCACATGTTGTAGAAGTGCAGGTCCTTATACCTTGTGGGCATATGCACCCCACCTCTGACACCCCGAGGCCCCTCTTCTCTCTGTAGCATGACCTCGGCGAGCTGATAATCATAGTTATTGACAGAACAGCCTCCAACTGCGCTAAACACTCCCTGTGGACAAACCGAGCTCTGATTTTCCTTTTGTCCAGATATAGGCTATGGTAGTGGTTATGTACAGCATTGCTTTAGGGTGAGGTTCAATCAATTTCGGGATGTTCAGGGCACAAATGTTCACATTGCTAGTTTTCATAATACATTTTGATCGATGTGCAACTTACATTTATTAATAATGTTATCCATAGCACCACTACAATTGCTCATACTAAGCCTCTAACCTCGAGTAATAAACTTTGATGCAACTAATTGCTTGCGTTTCAAATTGCGAAGCTACTTCTCAATATAGATATTTTTTAAAAACGTAAAATTGTCCCGCAGTTTGTGGCGCAGACAAGAGTGACACCTCAAATATTGCGGCTTGTTGAGGAGAGTGTGCTATTACTTTTCTAAACAACTTACTGGACTTATGAAGGCAAGTATGACTTTTTCTTCAGAAAATGTAAAAAATCTAGTTTCATTCCTGCCTGAGTCTGACCAGGTCACCAATTTCCTCTAATACAGACAATAAACCTGATCAGAATATTGAGTCACTGCAATGAGACCCAGAACGCTAGTAATTCCCCTTGCAGTCTATCTGTGGGCTTCATCTAATTTCATAAGAGCTAATTAAGCAGTGAAGGAGAGGTGGGTAAAGGGTTAGTTCCTGTGCTCGTGCACAGAGGGGAACAGTTTTATCTCTCTGTGTCCAAGGGCAATGCCACTCCTCTCTCGTGAACACAAAGTGCCACCCACTATGTGTTCTGTGCCCAAATATTTACACTCACTGCAGGAATGACCCCCACCCCACCCCTCCTTTTGATGCGGTTTACAGCTCAAAACTCACTGGAAAATGTGGCTTTGGCACAAAGTCAATGACTCACAGCAAATAAGCAGCACCATTACAGAAAATAAAGAGCAGGGCTGTTGTTTCAGGACACTTGGGGGAAAAAAACAAATGGGTGGGAGGGCGTAATGACAAAGGGAAGACATGGCTTTATTCCTCAACCACTTTCCTCTGTCCACACCACTGCATCCCCAACAGCCGCCAAACACATCAATCGCATGGGCCCTCTTTTTTCATTTACCTGGAAAAAGGCATGAATTACGGAGCTAAATTTCAGAGAGAGAAGAAAGCAAAGGAGTAGACATGGAAGAGAAATATCCCCTTGAAAGTGCACACAGGCAGGGCACAAGGAGCTCACAAAGACTGCCCTTGATCAGACCAGTGTAAGAACAAAGGCGAGATTGTGGGGACAGTGAAGGCTTTCATGTGGATAGCCACTGTCTGTGTGCAGGCCTCACTCATGTGCAGGCGGACACAAAGCCCGGGCCATTCACAACACACAAGTGGCAACCAAAAAAGTACAAAAGCCCCAAAAAGTATCTGGACACTTAGGCTTCACTTGCATGAAAATACATAAAAATGTCATTGCATATTCACAAAATATCAAACCAAGTATAGCATTTATTTAAAGTCATCTCTAATTTCTAAAGTCAAATCTATTTTCGAAATGAATATTATAGATATTATAAAAAAATAATAAAATATTATATATATATATATATATATATTTATATATATATATATATATATATTTATATATATATATATATATATATATATATACATACAGACCCTTTCCAAAAAAATTTAATATCATGGAAAAGTTTATTTATATAACCAGGTTTTGGTTATTTTGGCAGTGTGGGCAGGTGCAAATCCTGCTGGAAAATGAAGGAAGCATGAAGTGCTCTGAAAATGTCCTGGTATACGGCTGCGTTGACTCTGGATTTAATAAAGCACAGTGGACCAAAGTCCTCTTTTCTGATGAGAGCAAATTTTGCATCTCATTTGGAAACCAAGGTCCCAGAGTCTGGAGGAAGAATGGAGAGGCACACAATCCAAGATGCTTGAAGTCCAGTGTGAAGTTTCCACAGTCTGTGTTGGTTTGGGGAGCCATGTTATCGGCTGGTGTTGGTCCACTGTGCTGTCCACTCGACGCAGCCGTCTACCAAGACATTTTCAGAGCACTTCATGCTTCCCTCAGCAGACAAGCTTTATGGAGATGCTGACTTCATTTTCCAGCAGGATTTGCATCTGCCCACACTGCCAAAATAACCAAAACCTGGTTCAATGACCATGGTATCACTGTGTAATTACTGTGTGATTTCATGTAATATTCTAATTTTTTGAAATCCTGTTTTCGTGGGTTTTATGAGCTGGAAGCCCAAATTATGTACAAATAAACAACTAAATACTTGAAATCGTTTAAGTTGTGGGCCCTGCATCTATAATCTATGGAAGTTTAACGTTTTGAATGGAATTATGGAAATAAATAAACTTTTCCATGATATTCTAATTTTTTGGAAAGGGTCTGTATATATATATATGCTGAGTATTGTAAGTAAAAATAGTAAAATATCATGACATAAAACATAAAAAATACATTAAAGCAATATCATGTGTAACATGTGTATGGGCATTTATCAGCACAGCAGATACTTTGTTTGAATATATACTGTAGCCTATATACCCTGTATATACTGTATGTTCATTCCACAAATGTTCTCTGTGCGATGAGGATATATAAAAGGCAGACTGTGAACTAATAACTGTTTAGATTTATGTGTGATTATGTTTACATATGCTGGCTTTCGACATGAAATAAAAAATACTGTGTTTCCAGGGCCCAACTGTGCAGTGAAGCCCTTACTTATGGCTATTTAAGAAGACATTTCCTGTTTAGAACAGGATAATGTGTTTCTCTTTGGCCCGAATCTGCGGCTCTTGCCAGCAGCTGCTCTGTGGTGATCCTCACGCATTTCTGAGCCACAGAACGAGGGAGGAGGAGGAGGAAACGGGGCAATAAAACGCGAGGGTCTGAGATTCCAGAGGACCCGGAGCAAGTGTGACACACTTTCTCTGGGTGAGTGTGTACCTGTCGGTATTTGTTTGTGTTTGAGTGCAAGTATGTGTCTGGTGAGTGTGTGTGTGTGTTCCTGAGCATGTGTTCGTGAAGGCTGAGTTAGAAGCAGATGCAGAGATAATGGATGGATGTTGATTCTACACTGTCACCACTGTATGGCCATTTAGAGCCATTAAAAATCCCCAAAGTCTCCTTGATTCCTGTTCACTTCAGCTGCTGTGCTCCTTCTGAATTGCATGTGCATTTGTGCATGTACGTGTATGTGCCTATTAGATCTGACAAAATGATCAAAAAGGAAAACCATGCTGGAAAGCGGAGAGACACTGAATATAAGAAATCCATATAGACGTTTCTGGGTTGGTCCACTGGGCTAGTGGGCTTATTTTATAAAGCGATTTTAATCATATAAAAAATGTAAAAAAGAAAAGGTTCATCCTCAAGCTGCCCCATTAGCTTGTAATAATCCTGAAGTAAGCTATGTGTGGGAGTGTGAATACACACACACACACACACACAATATATATATATATATATATATATACCTGTCTTACATACAATACTCACCATTCACAAATCTATTTTCATATATATATATATATATATATATATATATATATATATATATATGAAAATAGATTTGTGAATGGTGAGTATTGTATGTAAGATATCACGACTGGTGAGTACATAAAATATATGATGTTGTAAAAATGTATGATGTATGATAAAATATATGATGTTATGGCCGTTTATCATCAGCACAGCAGAGCAGGTACTTAGTTTGTTCTTATAAATATGATTTAAACATAGCAATATAACATATAATAACAATTCCGTTAGAAAAGGTATCCGTTGCTAATTCAAAAACGTCACGTTAGCAATGACGGTTTGGCCATTTTTGAGGCGTATAAATGTATTTAACTTAAGCACAATTGTGTGATATTGCTTTTATACAACAGTACCAATAAACATGAAGTTAATATTGAGTAACTTACTGTCCAAACACGTCTTTCAATTCGCCTTCAAGACGTCTTAAAAACAAAAACAACAGAAGAGCGATGCAGTAGTGTCGTTTCGTTGCTGGAATGATTCCGTCTTTTCGAATGAATCGGTTCAATTAATGATTCAATGAATCACCCGTAGACCTTTGCTGATTTCGGAACCGCATTCTGTACATGCAACACTTACTATTTCTGCCATAGAGTGATATGGTTTAAAGAAAATTAAAGAATATTATGCGATTCCGAATTCATCACGTCATTTGTGTCTATTTTTGAATGAATCAGCGTTTTTGAACAAATCGGCTGAATGAATGATTACAAAAACTTATTCATAAAGACAGACACCTGCTGCCACCTAAAGGCGTATCGATACCATTTATCCGCAGAAAGAGTTATGCACTTTTTGTATTTATCTTAATATTGTAGCATTGTTAAGTATTGTTTGACAAGTATTGTCAAAGTAAAATGACATAACATTACACTTTAAAGCAGTAAGAATTGCCTCCATAACTCAGTTCATTCCACCAGATCAGTTTTTGTAAAATGTAATCAAATTTTTGCTGTATTTTTAGATTTTTACTCTATTTTGCTGTCTAAAACATATTTGGCAACATGAATAATAAGATATAATGCCTGAAAAGTGGCAACAGGAACATCTCCTCAATAATAAACGACAACATGAAACAAAGCTCTCCTGTATCAGGTAGACTGTTAATTTTGTTTTGACGTCAACTTTTCAAAAGATTCTCTATAATATGCAGCACACATTCACTTCCCTGGAAGAGAGGAGCCTTATAAAGCTATACACTGTTGATGGAGAAGAGAGAGAGAGATTATGGGGTCATGGTCCATAAAAAGGGGGGTGGGGGTTATGTGGTTATTCGAAAGAGTGAAGGAAGGGTGAGGAAAGGGGGGTATTCCTGTACCCCATCTGTTCCCCTCAGTCACTATGAAGAATATACGTGGCCAGGGATGAGGTCAATCAGAGGGCAGGGGCTGGGTAGCTCACTTGCTGCATGTGAAGCCATGAAAGTCATCTAAAAGAGATTCATTAGTAATGTTAGGGGAGCAATGGCTGTACCCCACTAATTCCTCAGCAGCTGTGAGCCACGCATCTGGTCTGAGCACTGTGCCTGTGATTGGCTGTGTTTCAGTGGGAGGGGCAGAAGAGGGAGGGGCCACTGAAAAGATCTATGATCTATGCTTTTCTCTTTTAAGGCACTGAGCTGCCACTGTCTCCTCTCTTTTTACCATGAGGGTTATAATTAGTGAGAAACGGCCGACACAGATTTCTCAAAGAATTATAGAGAGGCCCGAAAGTGGCATAGAAAGATTTCCAGAGGCATGCGGTGGCCGTTGCTTGTGTAAACTGAGGCCAAATCAAAGCATTTATGGAGTAATATATTATATTTGGAATTCACTTTCATCAAGCAAGTCCTAAATGATCCGTTAGTTTTACAGAAACCTGAAACCAGCCCAATCACTCCCCACTGCCACACAGAAATGAGGTGCCTTCTTTCTCCGCACGGACCCACCTAAGACTGTATATCAAGAAATCAGTCAAGTGTCGGCATTCACACATAACCATGTCTCAAAAAAGGATTTTAATTGGAGGAGCTCGACGGGAGCCTACTCAGGGGCCCTTTCTGTGCCCGCCGCATGTAACAGGCCTGGCCATTGACTGGCCCTCCATCCCCCGTGGCTGATATACGGCGGGCTTGTATGAGGATGGCTGTGCATAACTTTGAGAGGAGAGGCTACATAGATCAGCCCATCAGCGCAACTCTTGTCACCCTCCTTTTTTATGAGTCTGAGGGTTTTTTTTTTTCTCATGTAAAGATTTATGACACGTTTTTTCTCTGCTATTTCATGGGTGTTTGAGTTAGTTAAGCCCAATTCAACATGAAGACCTGATTGAGCTGTACCAACAGACGCTACTGTAGTTGGCAGTCAGGGGGGGAGGGATGGGTCGGGTACAGAAAAAGATGGAGGAAAGAGGCAAAGGAATGTTTTAGGCCTGTAAAATAGCCACCTCTCAAGCCGAGACGCTTGCCATGTTTGGGTGGAGAGCAGTTTTTAATGGGGAAAGACAATTTGGCCCTCTTTCTGAAAGACTGACTTTCAGTGAGTGCTTCACAGGCAACCAGCGTCTGTACACATGTGGTCAGACAACTGATAAATGAACAGGACAACTAATCTGAAAGGAAAACATTCTCACTTTAATTACCCCCTATCTTTAAGCTGTGTGAAAACCGAAATTATAGCTGTCAGGCCAAGTAAATACTGAATGCACAGTTTTTCCCTTCACAATTGCCATCTTGTGTGTTTGAGTATGTGTGTGTGTGTGTGTGAGAGCTTCGCCCCAAGTCGTAATGGCAGTATCTGTAACGTAGAAAGATTTAGTCGTTCTAATGGTGTAAATGTCATTCTGACACTTTTACTGTCCACATGCACATGCCAAAGAGCTGCCTGTGCATGTGTTACTGCGGGAAAAATTCCCAGCAATGTTGCTGACCCCCACGCAGTGACGCGTCTATGTGTCTGAGGCCGTGTTCTGCTTATTTAACAAGAAATATCCATGAAACAATGAACACTGTTTTTAAGCACCAGCTAATATTCTGTGTCATCTCCCAAATGTTCTCCTTAAAATGGTCACGTCTTCCCTGATATTTTCATCAATGATGAATTCTTAAACTTTCACCCTCAATCTTGAATTTGGCATTTGGTAAAAAAAATATACACAATATATATATATATATATATATATATATATATATATATATATATATATATATATATATATGATCAATTTACCTAATTAGTCAATTAATTCAGTGTTTGTGCTTTTTGTTATTTTATTTACTTTATCACCAGGATTATGACAAATTCACTGAAAAATTGGTTCTCATTCCATCGCACACCTACAGTTGGAATGACAAGAAGCGGAATTTACTGAATTGAAATTCAACACGCATTTTGGGAAATGAAGTGGTTGTCCCAACCTAAAATTAATTTATTACATATGAATTAATTTATTAAAATATCTACCTCTATACTGTGAAAAGTGATCAGTTGACAACTTACAAATGTGAGGAAACCAGTTGCCTTAAAATTATTAAGTAAATAAACTTCATGCGTAATTGAAAAAATTAAATTATTTTAAAACAATTATATAGTAGGCTATATATAGTATATTAGTTTTCTTTTTTTTTTTAACAATTTTTTAAATGTTGCAATTTTAAACCAATTACAATTTACGGTCATTTGATTTAAAAAAAAAAAAAAAAAAAAATTTATTTTAATTGTACTGACATTAAAATTCAAATTGCAAATCTGCATCCTGTTTGCTACTTCATTCCAAATTCAGTTGAATTTGAAAAAGTTCTTAATTCAATTCTGATTGACACACAAACATATGCAGAACAAGACGTTCTAAAGGATTTTCTTCTAAACTGATTTTCTTATCTTCATCACTGAGTCTATTGTATTTAAAACACACCAACATGGATTTGAAATAGATTTGAAACTCATGATTTGATTTAGCAAATCATATTAAAACAGGTGACACTGGAGTGAACAAAAACCGACAGGGCTGTTTAGAACACTTAGTAAACCATTGATTGGTAACTACAAGCGTTGACAGATTATTGGCACAGGAACAGGTATTTGTTTCTTTTACTGAATCCGTCCTTAATTTCAACCAGGCTCCCATTATAAATAGGTCCGACCTTTGGTTGAACGGTTGATTGAGGCATACCATTCTCACTGCACAAAAAACATCTTTTGTTCCTTTTATTCACTATTATCAACATAATGGTCGTTATCTGCAGCCTTTAGCAATGCTGATGGTTAATAGAGAGGGCTTTAATAGATTTTAGGAGGACAAAGGTAGGCAATGTTTAGCTGCACATGTCAGTCTTTTTGTGTGCAGGGAGAGTTTGCATTAAAAACCTCTTTCACAAGGCTGGCTGATGTGTAATTAAATGTGATTACAGCCGCAGTCTGTGTGTGTCCTTTCTGAGGTCACTTACGCACACACACACACGCTGCAACTCTCCGTCGCCAGGTTTCATCCCCCTTCCTTGGCTTCCTGAGGAGCCTGTGACTTTGGTGGCTGATGGGAAATTTTGTGCATGCCTGAGCTCACAAAGGCTCTCTTTCAGCTGCATGCATGCTTGACCTCTTGCAGTTCATCGCCCCGCTTTGTGCTCCCGTGACCTCGCGCTGACCAGGGGTTTCCCCTGGAGGTCAGCGGTTCAATCGGGTGCCTGTGTCTAATTTCTTGCTGGCTACAGAATCTCTCTCCCCCCGCTGCCAAATCTGCCCAGCAATCTGCCCACGGTCTCCCCTTCTGCTGCTTGGGCCTAATTCCAATCTTCAGGGATTAGGTGTGGAGTGACAAGACCCTCGGGCCAATAGGCTGACTTGTCAGTTAGGTTCGAAGGCCAATGGTACACAATAGCCAGACTTTTCCTGTCTCCTACCTAAAACCAGCCCCCCTAAAACAACACACTAAAATCCCCTCCCAGGAGAGCATATGCCTAACTGGGGCACGCTGGTCCCAACCTCTCCTCCAAAAACACTAGCAACAGAAAAGAAGCCTATGTTGCCCGGAATCCGCGGAGCTCCTGTTGCAGATCAACATCCCTTGTTCCTGTTTCCCTTTCCTGCTCAAATCTCTGTCCAAATGAAACAACACCGTGTTTCGTCTGTGTAGGTGCTGTTGACAGACAGAGCCATTGATGTGATCTCTGCATGCATAAAACCTACACCGTGTGTCAAAGTAAAGCATTGCGGGACTCAAAGATATTGCAGGTGTTGGTTACTTTGAAAACAAAACGAACAAACCGTCAACTTCCAATTTCAGCAATATTTGTCAAAAGAAAGTGAACCTGACTAACCGTGACATGCTGTGACGCTGTGTAATTCCACTCCTGGCCACTGGAGGCGACAGGGCGCGCTAGTGTCTTTGAGAACGCCACACTGGCAGCACTGCGCGCGTACTTCCTGGTTACAGATTGTGGAAACAAGGTTTTTTGTGCCTATTTCGGGAAATATCTTTCTAAATATTTGTTGAAACTCCTTTAACTTTATACAGGCGGCATAAACATCACCGGACGTTTATTAATGATCGTTTTAAAACAGTTATGAACCGATGATGACATAGAAATGAATGACTGATGGGAAAAGTGTGGACGTGGTATGTAAACAAGCTTTTTTATAGCATCCTCAGTCCTGAGATGGGAAACTTTATGAACTGTCAATGTGGTTAGTTATGAGACATGTTAATTGTTGCAATATGTATAGCATATTAAATTGGCAAATTAGATATAGTATAGAACAACTAACGTTACTTGATGTGTTACTGTATAGTATTCACTCAGTGTTATACATACTGTCACATGAACTCTTAATATTAATCTGATAGACTAAAGTGTTTATTTTCTCCATTGATTCAAGATAAAAGCAAACACTGCATATTTTCTGTTTATACTCTATGCAAACATGCTGCCATTTGTGATTTTATTGTAAACTGGACCCCCACCCCCACCCCCACCCCCCCCCCCCCACCCCCCCCACCCCCCACCCCCCACCCCCCACCCCCCAAAAAAATCAACATGTTCTATGAGTTGTATAAAAGTACTCAAAGTGCTTCTGACAACACAACTGTTGCCATATGGCAAGCAAACCAAAAACACATTTGACAACTACACTTGCTGTTTGTAATCAGTGTAACAATTAGATATATGCCATTATTAATGTTTTCAAGGAATCAGGTTAGTTGAACTTGTCTGTAGACCAACAATAGAAAAATTAAAAAAATGTATTCCAGGTCATTCTGTGATGATCTGCCTTCCTTTAGCATGGAAGGCTATCTCTTATAAATTTAGCATCTTTTCTATATTTCAGAGTTTATTTGGAGGTGGTTTATTAGTATAAACTATATATATTATATAGTATATTAGTTTATTAGTATAGAATTTGTATTGATTTTATATATGTGTATATGTATATATATATATAGCCTATGCTTTGATTTGCATTGATTACTGTTTTTAAGAAACTGTTTGCATATTCTTCTTCTGTCATACAGGATAAAAATTAATTTTGAATAAATTAATAAATAAGCAATTTAATTGTTGAAAAATTATGTATAAATTGCTATTTTTTATTAACCTGTATATTCCTCTTTATATACAAAGCATAACACTATAAACAAGAAAATCTAAAATCTCTCAATTTCATTAAGGCTGAATGTTTTTTGTTTTCTTCTGTGTCTTCACAGAGCATCATAGCCAACAGTTAAAGGACATCTGTGTCAACCCACTTATCTCAATTAAACCTGAAGCCAGTGTAGAAGCACCACACACACCCGTCTGGACATTAGAGAGCTGTTCGAGAGCCAAAATGACTGCGTCAAATTCGGGTCTGATCATGAACGTTGTAAACAGCATTGTGGGTGTGAGTGTCTTGACGATGCCCTTCTGCTTCAAACAGGTAAACACTTTGTTAAAGGGGTTATGGGAAAGTGTGCTGTGCAGTTTTGTGTGCTGATAGGAGGATTCCATATGATTAGGTCTGCCAAATGCACTTACAGTGGTTTACACACAACTTTGCTGGTTAATAATCTGTAAGCTGAGAGAATCAGAAATTGATAAGCTGCAATTTTAGTTTGTCCACACTAGTTTGTATCAGTACAAGAATCAGTGTAAGCATTTGACTTTGATTTTAAACATGTAGGACATCTGTGTTCATCTATTATATGGATTTTTATTTTATTTTTTATTCTCTCTGCAGTGTGGAATTGTGTTGGGCACATTGTTGTTGTTCTTCTGTTCGTGGATGACCCATCAGTCCTGCATGTTTCTAGTCCACTCAGCCAGTAACACCAAACGCAGGACTTATGCTGGACTAGGTGAGAGTGAACAAAAGCAACAAACACACAGAGGTCGCATTCATTTTCCATCATTTACCAAATAACAATGTTTTAGAATATCCTGCATGTGGATTACTGTGGAATAATTCATTCAGTTCAGTTAAAGGGATAGTTCATCCAAAAATTCTGTCATTAATACCCTCATGTCGTTCCAAACCTGTAAGACTTTTGTTCATCTTCGGAACACAAATGAAGATCTTTTTGATGAAAAAAAAAGACCTTTCTGTCCCTCCATAAACTGTTATGCAACTAGCACTTTGATGCTTCAAAAGGTTCATGAAGAGATTGTAAAACTCTGAAGAGACTCACTTGATCGCTTTATATGATGAACAGATTGAATTTAGGCTTTTATTTAACTTAATTCACTTCTTTGCTGAAGATTAACAGATCATTATGAAACAATATCATGAAATTAAATGCATTTACAAATTTTGAGAAGGCAGCTAAAAGAAAATATCTAACTTTATCAATGCAAGTGAATCAAACATATAGGCCTTTCAATTTATATAGTTTCACAAAAGCTACACCTACAATTCATCGTTACGCAGATTGAAAGATCTCCTGCCACAGCAGTGTTTGTGATAAGTAGTGTCACATTAAAATGCTATTCAAGAGAAAGTGTACAACCTTTATTGTCAAAAAATAATAATACAAAAAATTAACTTTTACAAGACACGTTTGGAAGAAACTTCCTTTTTTGGTTTTGGTGTTGAAATTTGCCAACTCAACATTTTTTTTCTCTATCTCTCCCTTCCCAGCTTTTCATGCTTATGGAAAACCAGGCAAAGCACTTGTGGAATTGAGGTAAGATGCTTTTGTGGAGATTTAACTTTTTCAGCTTCGACCTCATGAATGAAGTAAGGTCTTATTGCTTGTATTTTCTACTTACATTCTCTCTCTTTTCAGCATGATCGGACTCATGCTGGGGACATGCATTGCTTTCTATGTCGTCATCGCAGATCTAGGGTCCAACTTCTTTGCTCAGCTGCTTGGGCTGGAGGTAAGAAATAACCGTCCTACTTTTAGGTTGTCACCTGGCTAAAATGAGTTAAACTCCTGTTGCTACTCCAACACCTTTCTTCCAAATCAATTAATTGTTGATACGCAGTTTACAGAACTGATCATTGCCCTTGTTCATAATCCTCCTGTAATGATAAATTCAAAGGCCACTATCTATAAAAAGTGCTGAGCTAATAAAAAAAGAACACTTCATAGACTTTTTATAACTCTAGAGTAGATTAGATCACAGTTTCTGTGTGAAAATGAACTTTTTATCACACCTTATCGCACCGGGTGAATTGAGAAATATTACTGGCCATGAATATATCTTACTAGTGGTCAAATGATATATCGGCTTATCAACCTTATATTGGCCTTCAGCCACCCTGCTCTCTAAGATATCACCATTGGTCATCAAAAAAATAATATCGGTCGACCACTAGTAATTACATTTTATATATATTTTTAAATATATATATATATATATATATATGTATATATATTATATAATTTTTTTCCAGTTTTGTTGCCCTGAATATTGCCAGTAACTGCTTTTCCTTTTGCTTTTTCAGGTGACACGTAGCTTCCGTATCGTGTTACTGATCTCAGTCTCGCTGTTAGTCGTACTACCCCTCAGCTTGCAGAGAAACATGATGTCATCCATCCAGTCGTTCTCAGCCATGGCGCTGATCTTCTACACACTCTTCATGTTCACGGTGAGTCGTTCCCCTTTCCACCGTTCCAAACTCCAACCCTGTAAAATGTAATATCAGATCCCATCAGCACACCCTCATACAGATGTAGGCAGTTTACTCTATATATATATATACAGTGCTATGCATAAGTTTAGACACCCATGCTAAAGTTGACTAAAAAGAGGAATAAAAAATCATCTTTTGGAAATTGAACTTAATGCCTTAATTTAAAAAATTAGGAAAAATCCAACCTTTAAGGACACCAATTTTCTTTGTGAATGAATAATGTATCGTAAATAAATAAATGTTCTTCCTTAAAATACAGGGTGCATAAGTCTGGACACCCCTGTGTTAAATTCCCATAGAGGCAGGCAGATTTTTATTTTTAAAGGCCAGTTACTTCATGGATCCAGGATACTATGCATCCTGATAAAGTTCCCTTGGCCTTTGGAATTAAAATAGCCCCACATCATCACATAGCCTTCACCATACCTAGAGATTGGCATGGAGTACTTTCCATAAGATCATCTCTCAATGCAAATCAAACTATTCAAACTATCTCAATGCAAATCAAACTACTAACTAATAGCTATTAGCTATTAGGCTAACTGAAATAAAACCATGCCAATCTCTAGGTATGGTGAAGGCTATGTGATGATGTGGGGCTATTTTAATTCCAAAGGCCAAGGGAACTTTATCAGGATGCATAGTATCCTGGATCCATGAAGTAACTGGCCTTTAAAAATAAAAATCTGCCTCTATGGGAATTTAACATAGGGGTGTCCAAACTTATGCACCCTGTATTTTAAGGAAGAACATTTATTTATTTACGATACATTATTCATTCACAAAAAAAATTGGTGTCCTTAAAGGTTGGATTTTTCCTAATTTTTTAAATTAAGGCATTAAGATGATTTTTTATTCCTCTTTTTAGTCAACTTTAGCATGGGTGTCTAAACTTATGCATAGCACTGTGTATATATATATATATATATATATATATATATATGGCATTGATAAGAGGAAGTAAAGGAGTAATTTTATCTTTTAGCGTTTTGAATATTTAATTAAATGATATAAAATGTTTTGTAAAATGTAAGCACTTCAAATTACAGCTGCTCATTGTGGTTGTTTTAAGGACATGTTTTTGAAAGTCACTTCAATGATATAAGTATGTGTGAAATTCATTTATAGCTTTTTTTAAATTAAATTGGCCAATTTCTGTTTCTTTTGAGAAGTTTAATGTGGCGATTGGTTGGTTTTTGTGAATACAATGTGAGTATGCATCACCATGGCAGCAGGACTTCAATGTCAGTGGATTTTTTGAAAGCTTAAAAGTGAAGCGTAAGCTCTTAAACAACTAAAGAGAGCTGTCACAGAACATTATAAAACTCTATTAGGAGATGTTGAATGCGGTGGAGAACAGTTTTTAAATCAAATTCAATGAACATTTAATGTAAAAAGTTTTCGAGTTATGTACAGTGAATAATTGCTGAGGTCATATTGAAATTCTGTAATTTAACCTGTACATGTACGTTTTAGAATTTTGAGAAATGTAAAACAAATTAGCAAATTAATAAGACAGATATTTAAGATTCTGCATTCTAGGTCAGTAATTAAATGTAATATTGATGATAAATGATTTTATTGCTCATAAATGTGATATTGATCAACCTCTTTGTAAAGAAGGTCAGGTGTTCTTCCATTGAAGCAAAAAATGTTCAGGTTTTACGCAAGATTTCACTTGAATTGTGTTGATAATATAATTATAAATTATGATATAAAATATAAAAAGGCATTTTTCTCACAACATAGAAGCACTAATGGTTACTAAAGGTCCTGATATCGAAATTTTTGACCCAACTTTATGTAATCTGAATATTTTATAACATTGACATTGCAAACATGGATGTTCCTGGAGTTTTTTGTCTATTGCATCACAGTGTAATCACCTTAACAGTTTATATACCTTTTATCCAGCTCCACGGTGTGTTTTTTTTCCCCCCCAGCCCAATTTATTAGTCTAGCATTTAACCATCTATATGTCTTCCCTCTGCCCCCATCTCAACCTCTGCCCCGCCCCCATTCCTGATGCTGACTTCCGACTGACCATCTGATGTACCGGCCTATAGATAGTGTTGTCGTCTCTGCGTTACGGAATAATCAGTGGCTCCTGGGTGGAGCAAGTACATCTGTGGCGCTTCAAGGGTGTCATACAGTGTCTGCCAATTATCGCCACCACCTTCTGCTGCCACCCGTAAGTAATCTGCCCCGGAGAACGGACCACTCCACTGCCATGGATTCAGCTACATTACCCAAAATCCCCTTCCTCCTCTGTCCACCTTCATCCAATCCAAAACTCTGTTTGTCGGCGCTGTCTGGTTTCGGGTATTTTTGTGTGTGTCTTTGTGTGTGTGTGTGTGAGGTTAGTGCGTTCGTGGCAGAATTCATATGAATCGTGGGTCGTCAGAGTTGTCTTGACTCTTTGGTAATACCCAGAGTCCCCTGATATATTTCCCGCTAGAATTATACACTATGACTGGGTAAGCAGATCTGATAGGGTTGGGATTGGTGGTGATTCTGACGGTTACACGGGCTGGCGCTCTTGATTTTGAAAGTTGCTGTGAATGTTTTCTGCAAACGTGTGCAGCAGTCAGATTTTATCCTTCAAGATTGTTCTGCATGAAACTAGAAAGTTTTCCTGTTCTTTAGAGATGAACTCGTATTGAAAATCATGTGTGGAAGTTGATCAGTACAATTTGTTTCCCCTTTAGTTGGCAAATTCATTGATTTGTTTCTCTCCTTAAAGAATAGCTAACTCAAAAATGAAAATTCTGTAATGATTTACTCATGACAGAACTATTGTTCTAAACCTGATTACTTTCTTTCTTCCATGAAACACAAAAGAAAAAAGTCTATGCTGTTTTGATGTTTTCAAGCTTCTAAAAGGATGCAAAAACCATAAAAGTGGTCCATACAACTAATGCGCTGTTCTGAACCCATGTGATAGCTTTGTGTGAGAAGCAGTCTGAAGTCAGTTTGTGGTCAGTAAGATATTTTTTTAAAAGAAATTAATACTTTTATTCAGCAAGGATGCATTAAATTGACCAAAAGTGACAACAAAGTCCTTTTTAAAAATTATTTTTCAAATAAATGTTATTGTGAATAAAAATGTATCACGGTTTCCACAAAAATACAAAGTGGTACAACAGTTTTCATCCTTGATAATAATATGAAATGTTACCTGAGAGCTAAATCAGCATATTAGAATGAACAGAGTAATTGCTGCTAAAAATTCAGCTTTTCCATCACAGGAATAATTTACATTTTAAACTATATTAAAATAGAAAACAAATTCCAATACTATTTCACAATATGGCTGCTTTTACTGTATTTTTTATCAAATAAATATAGCTTTGTTGAGCATCAGAGACTTTTTGAGTAGTGTAGTTTTAGAAGACTTGAAAAATAGTTATCAATCACTTTTTTGTGTTTTTTTTAAGCTTTAAAATTAAATTGCCAAATTGCATTTAAAAGAGCGACTAGTCCATAATTTCTCATTTTGTGTTCCAAAATAACATCATACTGGCTTGGAACGACATGAGGGTGAGTAAAAGTTGACAGAATTTTAATTTTAGGGTGAAGTCTTTAAATCTCTTTAAACAGATTACAGTGTCTCCATGCACTCTTCGTAGTCAGTCTAAGGGTTTAATCACAGCATCATCACTGCCCTCCTCGTCTTTCTCCCCCCTCCCTTCTTTCTGGGATGTTCTGTAACCCTCCTGCTCTCCCCTCCACCACAGATGGTGCTCTCCTCCTTCAAACACGGCCTCCTCACTGGCCAGTGGCTGAACAAGGTCATTTACGTTCGGTGGGACGGCGTCTTTCGCTGCATCCCTATCTGTGGCATGGCATTTGCCTGTCAGTCGTAAGTACTCCCCAATCCTCGCACTGCCTCTTCCCTCCTTTCTGTCGCCAGTTAGGCTTAATTTAAGGCTCCATTTTAATGGTGCAAAAGAACATTCAAGAGCCGATGCATTAACACAAGTGTGTTTGCTTTGAGAAAATGGACCTTTGAAGCTGCTTATTAGCTTGTCATTACTATATTCTGCATCAAATATCTCTGAGAAATCTAATCTGCGTGGAATGCCTAACTTGTTGCCTTGTGCGTACTGTTTTTACCCTATTCTTAACACTAACTCTGTTCCTTAAAGGCATAGTTGACTCAAAAATGAAAAATCTGTCATGATTTACTCGCCATCATGTCGTTCCAAATCTGTATGACATTCTTTCTTTCATGGAGGAATAGACCAACATTTAAGTTTTTATTCACTGTTTGTCTTGCTTCCGCTGTAGCTTTTAAATCTTTCGCACATGTGCATAATGAAAACTTAAAAAAAAGGAAAGAAAGTCATACAGGTTTGGAACAACGAGTGAGTGAATAATGGCAGAATGCGTTTCAGTTGTGAGTAAACTATTCCTTTCCACGAAAGGCCTCTTTCCCTTTTTAAAATGTTTGAATAGCTTCGCTTTTCTTTGCAATAAAAGATTGACCCACAAGGCCGTCTTGATTTATTCTGTCAGTGGACATCTTGTCAGATCCGCATAGTTGAACTACAAGTGCATTTTGATAGAAGCATAAATGATGAGTTTTTGCAGCTTTTCATAGTTCTTCCATAAGGAGATCACCGTGACCGGATCGTCCCCTGATGAATTCAACCACTTTGCACTGACATAGTCTTTGTCTGTATTATGTTGAAACTCTGATATGTTGTGGGAGCACCATTAACTAATGTCGAGATCATAGTTAACATTGTTACAGCTCTTTGATACTGCTGGGAGACATTTGTCCAGTGTTTATTCACATCGATAAGAATTCACATTCTTTTTCTCTGCCTTGAACTAATTTCATGTCTCTATTCTTTCCTTTCCGCTAGCTCAAATATACTAACCATGAAGGGGGGGTTGGTAATCTCAGTGTTTACCTGATCAGGTATTCTCAAGCTTGGGCAGGGAGCGTCATTTACACACTCCTTTCTGTTTCTAATGTTTCACAACATTAACGCCATTCACCACACCATGTCCATTCATCTTCCACTCCCAGTTCCTTCTGCTCCTTTTTTCTCTTTTTTATTGTACAGATCATTCTTACTGTAGTTTTTCTATATCCACATTATATAAAATATCTACAATACACATATGGTTATCGTAGTTTTGACCTGTCTAATATTGTCTGTCAAATGGATGTTTTTTTAAACAATTAAACTATCAACATCCAGGGATGTTTTAAAAAAAAACTACATTAATGTAATAATATATATATATAACATATAGGCCTATACATATAAGGTTCCTTCTGTTATCTTTAACATTGTGCATGTTTGTGTGTGTCTTGGTTTTTATGTGTTTGGAAGTGAATAGAATTGAGGTGTCTAAGTGTGCGGATGCCAGCACAAATGTGTGTGTGTGTTTGAGAGTGAGGGTGTTGGGGTGGAGGAGGTGTCAGTGTTGGATTCTGGTGTGGATGAGGTAATGTGGTTCTTGAGGCTGACTGTAACTCTCCTTTACACACACACACACACACACACACACACTTTCTCTGAAGGGTGATGAGTGATATTTGGCTGTGACTTCTTGGCCAGCATTGACATACAATGCCACTTACACCCGATCATTAGAAGAGCGAGACGATGCTACATGACCCCTGATCAGACCACAAACAGTTCCTGTCATCGCCTACAGTTATCCATCCATTTACATTTATTACTTTAGTACATTTAGTACAAGCTCTGTTTGATGCCAAATTGATTCATTAGAGAAAAGTTGACTTGCTTGCTCTTTTGACTTGGAGAACAGAAACTGTTTATTAAAGAGCAGCATTCTGGGTCCACTGGTGCCCTTATACGGCTCCTGCTTAATGTGTAAATACCTCTGTAATGTGTAAACACCATAATAGTGTTATTCCTATCGTAAAATTGTCATGTCAGCTTATACAGCATCAAGTCACAGATTCACAGCTTTAGGTGTTATGACGGAGTCATTTTAGTAGTATTACAAAATAATTACTGTGTCAACACTTGGTAGAGGTGTAGAGAAATTGCAGTGGGACTGTAGCATCACCGATCTTCCCCCTTTATGCACACTGAAATTTCATCAGGAATGGCTTTTCTGGGGTCTTTTTCAATTTGAACTATATTGGCAACATGAAAGATATTGTGAAAAAGCATTTGGAAGGACTTGAAAGATAAACTTACACTGAAGGAAATGATGTGACCCTGGATCACAAAACCAGTCACAAGTCGCATGGGTATATTTGTGGCAATAGCCAACAATACATTGTATGGGTCAAAAATATCGATTTTTCTTTTATGCCAAAAATCATTAGGATATTAAGTAAAGATCATGTTCAATGAAGATATTTTGTAAATTTCCTACCGTAAATATATAAAACATTTATTTTTGTGAGTGGATGCAGCAAAATCGCGAACATAAATGAAAAACTTTAAACTTTTTTTTTTTTTTTTTTTTTTTTTTTTTGCACCCTCAGATTCCAGATTTTCAAATAGTTGTATCTCGGCCAAATATTGTCATATAGATACCAATGGAAATCTTATTTATTCAGCTTTCAGGTGATGCATAAATCTCAATTTCATAAAATTGACCCATGTGACTGGTTTTGTGGTGCAGGGTCACATATTTGCATTTCCTGAAGGAAAAAAACAGGGCTTGCAAATTTTTTTAAATGAAGTCAGATTTTAGATTTGGGCTCTGGGTAAATTACGCATCACGTGTTGCACATCTCGTTGCCATGTGACTCAATATGTGACTGGTTTGTAGTATATGAGAATCAACCATTGGCTTCTAAATGGTGTCAGTTAATAAGTATTTCCTAGGAGAAACAAAGGTAGCATTTACTGGCCTTAAAATACAAATCCTCAATTATGCCTCATTCAGATCACATTTTTTGTATTTCTGAGACATCTGTTGACATTTATACAATACAGTATGCAAATTTTAAAAAGACAAGACAACATCTATTCATTTTCAAAAGTTTGGGGTTGGTAAGATTTTAAATGTTTTTGAAATAATTCTCTTATGCTCACCAAGCCTGCATTTATTTGATCAAAATTGCAATACATAATTAAAAACTGTTTTCTATTTTAATATATTTTAAAATGTAATTATTATTGTGATGGCAAAGATGAATTATCTTAGTCTTCAGTGTCACATGATCCTTAAGAAATCATTGTAATATGCTGATTTAGTGCTGGAGAAACATGTTGAAACAGTTGTGCTGCTTAATATTTTAGGTTAAAATATTCTCTGATGCATAGAAAGTAAAACAAAAACAGCATTTATTTGAAATAGAAATCTTTTATAACATTTATAAATGTCTTTACTGTCACTTTTGATCAATTTAATGCATCCTTGTTGAATAAAAGTATTAATTTCTCCTATCAAAAAAAAACTTGAATGGTAGGCCAAGTCAATGGGAGATTTTCACATTTCAAATGGACTTTGAATGGAAAATGAATGTTTGAGCAATATCATAACAGTGCTGTGTTGCAAATACTGTAATGAACACGTGAAAAAAAAAACACACACATAAAATGTGTAAGTCTACATAGATGTCTCTCTCTCCTCCTCCTCTGGTTTTTATTGGAAGTGGGTTCCTGCTATGAGACAGACTGGTCTTTGGTGTGAGATCAGGCGTTGGCTTAAAAAGCCCAGAACGTGGTACTGTATATCCCAATAAAAGCAGGAATGGGCTCCGACTGTGTCTACAAGAGCTGTGAGTGGGCTGAGAGCAAGAGAGCCCGAACAAAAGCCCATACTGCCAGGAAATTTTATAACATGCTAAAGTCTGACTAGCACTTGTCGATAATATATAGCCGTTGTAAATTCCCCATTTAATGTTTTGCTGGCATCTGGTTTTATTAGTTGTCCTGATGACAGACATAGATTTTTTTCCCTGCTCTTTTTGTAGCTGTTTTTTGTTTCTCTGTGATACTGAACCCTTTATCAGTGCTCGTTTCATCCAATTCGGCTCTCCCTCCTTCCCACCCTCCCTCCATTTTGTCTTTTGTATGTCTGAAATGAGTGATGGCCTTTCTATATTAAATTCCTGCTTCTCTTGCTCTCTTGCATGTTTATGTCTCTAGAGCTCAAATGCACAGTTCAGTATGTCCTTATGCTAAACAATGATGATTATACTGTGACTGGTCAGTTTGAGTTAACCCATAAATAAGCATTTGTGTGATTTCACATAATGTTATATTTTGTCATAACGTTACTATAAATCTGACATTGCAAAAATTGTGCATCTGTTATAATAATGTGTCCTTTAGTTTTGTGTTTTTTTTTGTTTTTTTTTTAAAGGAATGCTTTGGGTTTGATGCAAGAATTTATCAGTGACGTGCTGTCGCTTACCACATGGTGTCCCTCAGTTTGTAAAAAAAAGTCAGTCCATATTAAACTGGTAGACCCTGTAACATTGACATATGTGCAAAGACAGAATTGGGCTTTAAAAAATAAAATAAAAAATTCACCCACAATAATTACATCAGTTATGCACAACCATAACCACCTAGAACACTGTTAAATAATGATTTAGATGCTTTACAGTTCAAATAACGGACATTTGGGAAAGAGCTAATATAAACGTTATGAAAAAATATGATTTCCAACTGATTTTTTGTCTGTGGTAATCAACAGCATGTCATAGTCTTAACTTGTATTGACCCACTTCAACGTATGCATCTTGAGCCTGATGTATATAAAAAAGTTTTTTCTTCCATAGGCAAGTATTACCCACTTATGACAGCCTGGATGAGCCCTCGGTGAAGAGAATGAGCACAATATTCACCTCTTCCCTCAATGTGGTCACCACCTTCTACATCACAGTAAGTGTGTGAGACACTTCATCAACTGATAACTGATAATCTGCAGCTTGTTGAGGCCATTTCATAAATAATATTAGGAATCAATCAAACATCATACACATCGGATAGTCGTGTCATATGTTTTTCAGTCATTTGAAAGGATATCGATTAGTAACAACTTTTATTCAGTAAGGATGCATTAAATTGATCAAAAGTGACAGTAAAGACATTTATAATGTTACAGAAGATTTCTTTTTAAACAAATACTGTTCTTTGGAACTTTCTATTCATTAAATCCTGACAAAATATATCATGTTTTCCACAAAAATATTAAGCAGCACAACTGTTTCTACATTGATAATAATATGAAATGTTCCTTAAGCAGCAAATCAGCATATTAGAATGATTTCCTTAGGATCATGAGACTTAAAATATATTAAAATAGAACATTTTTAATATTTCACTATATTACTGTTTTACTGTGTTTTTGATCAAATAAATGCAGCTTTCTTTTAACAGATTTCTTTCAAAAACATATAATCTAACTGAACCCAAACATTTGAACAGTAGTGTATAACATGCATTTTTGTTTATACAAAATGTAGCAATTGTATAACACTTGCTCTGTTGCTGCTCTGTCCTTATTGGCTTCTGGGAACCTGTGCCCTCAGACACGGGAAAGAAATGAGGATTCAAGAATGGTAGAGTTGCTGTCGTCTCACGTTCTTGCTTTTAGATCCATATCCGTCCCCTACAGGTGATTGCCCTTCCCCTTTTGTGGGTTTTGGGTTCACGCTGATACCCTGGAAAATCCTTCCAATTCCCATTTGGAGCTTAGAAGAAGAGAAAGAACTCAGACGATGGGGTCAGACCCACTGGCACGTTCCTCTGTATAACCCACATACACTGACACGCTCCATCAACATCAAATGCCTTGTCTCTTTTATTCCTTCATAAATATTTTCAGGGACACTTTGTGTGGAATGTGTTTTAAGACATCGTCAGAATGTTTCTGGTCCCCATTCTCTTCTCTGAAAGCTAAAGTATAAACGTTACCTTGAGAGATAATATTGCTCGTGACTTTTTTTTTTTTTTTTAACTGTGTTCTTTGTATTCTGCTTTTATATTTCATCATCTTTTTGCTTTTTTCTCTTTGAACAAAAGCTGAATTGATTCAGGGGAGGGTTTGTAGAATAGAATAGAATAGAGAGGGAGTTTTGTGGCAGGCTCAAGGACTTCTGCCTGGTGTTGCTACTTAAGGGAACCTTTTCCTCTGCGGATAGATCAAGGCCAGCAAGGTCGGGAAAGGAGGGAACGCACTGCTTTGTTTCTCTGTAGAGAGGGCCTTCAGGGGGCCGATAGGCTTTAAAGACCTTTGAAAAGCAGCTCGCTATTTTTCATCGCATAAAAACAATATCATTGCACAGTCAGGAGGGGTTGTGAGGTCATCAAAGAGACATGGATCTCTGTTAGGCCGCTTCTGTATAATGCCATAAGAAGTTTTAGTCCTGATCATTTCAAGCAGGATCAAGTGACCCCATATGAAATTTTACACTTCACATATACTGAAGTGGAAAGTCAATGTAACAGAATTCTTCTCCTTGCTTGCCTCCAAACAAACATTACTTCAGTATCGAGTATCCATCTTTTTAAATTGAAAAACTGCAGTGAAACTAGGACTGTGCCAAAATGATCATTAATATATCACAAAATAATCACACATGATGCACAAAAGTACATTAGCAAAACTGTTTTTAGATTTTTTTTTATATAAAATAATATGACTTTCTCAGCCTCTCCAATCAAATCCTGATGAGTCCTACACTACATTAATTTTTGCCTAATTTTTAGTTTGAATTGAAAATGGATCACTACTGAATGCTGTTTCATATTTTTTGTTCTGTCTGTTATGCAGATTTGTCTTTCGTAAGTCTCAGATGATTAACTGTACTTCGTACCGTGTTCCTCCAGGTGGGGTTCTTCGGCTATGTGAGCTTCACGGATAACATTGCTGGGAACGTACTGATGAACTTTCCATCTAACCTGGTGACGGAGATGATCCGTGTGGGCTTTATGATGTCTGTGGCTGTGGGCTTCCCCATGATGATCCTGCCCTGCAGACAGGCCATCAACACAATGCTATTCGAGCAGCAGGTAACAGTCTTACAAAGACAGGTTTTTTTTTACTTTTTGATGCCATGGACCCCCTAAATATTATGTTTCCCTTGTGACTGACCACTTTCCTAAAACATAAAGACAGCAATTTACTTTCATGAATAAAAAAAACATTTATACTGTAAAATATAACGTGTTGTATAATGTAATATTATATATACATTTATAATATTATATGGAAAATATGTATTTTCTATTTTGTAAAATTTGGTTTATTATTTCAATTAATTACTTTTATTTATTTATTTATTTATTATTTAATTTAGTTATAAATCATTTTTACACAATGTTTCTCACTAAACTTGCAGATTTTACTTTAGTTTTATTAGTTTTACTAAAAATATAAAACCTGTCATGTTAATTTTAGTAATTTTGTTTCATCATTTTTATATATATATCATTATTTTTATTATTTTTTTAATTTTTTTATTGCTATTTGTGTTTAATTTTTTTTTTTTTTAGTTGTAGTTTAGTTTTTATTTATTTATCATTTTAGTGCTTCTACTTCAATTTATTGCCAAGGCAACATTTATCATTTTCGTTTAGTTTAAGTTTTTCAACTAATATTTATATTTTATTTTATTTAAGCTTAATTTCATTTAACTGAAATAATTTTTGTTAGTTTTAGTTTTAGTTGACGATAATAACCCTGCCCAGACCTAGGGTTGGGAATTGAAATCGATTCCAATTCTGGAATCGGATACTTATTATGAAATTAATATTTCAATTCCTCTCATTGATTCCTTTGTGTGCATTTTAACATGACTTTATACCATTCAAGGCCAAGAATACCTGCATGCTTTTTTTCTGTGCTGCACACTTATCCAAAGTGCGCACACACAAAAAGTGAGTTCTCTACCGCATCTTTTTGCACTTGAACGGACAAATACACTCAAAATATAGCAAAATATCGCCGTGAACGTAACCTGTTGACGAAGAAAATGCATAACAGTATAGATCCATACAGCTCTTAAAGTGACAGAAGCCTAATATTCCTGCTGTTAATCAAACAACTAAAGACAACAAGAAAATTCACTTGCTATTCTTGACAATAACTTTTTAAACTATATTTGTTATGTATATTTTATTTATAAAATGCAATGTTATTTTACATTTGATTTCATAGTTTCTGTAAATGAACATCTTAAAACACTGTTTTCAATCGTATCTTTGTTCAGTTGTATTTATTTGTGCTATTGCTAATTTGTTTATTTGTTTACTTGTTTTTAATAATGCTTGGAATTTATTTTAGTTAGGCTAGTTTTTTATGCTATGCTATTGTGTTGTTGTTGTAAGTGTTCTTTAGCCTATTGATTTTTATTCATGGTATTCAGCTACAATAAAATGTTGTGCAGTAAGACTTTTTTACCTTATTGGAATCTAAATGAATCGGAATCGATAAAGAATCAGAATCGATAAGTGGAATTGGAATCGTTAAAATTCAAATGATACCCAACCCTACCCAGACCCCAGTTTGATGACCCCTTTTCTAACCCCAGCACTTCATTGTTTGCTTGCTTTCAGTTTTGATTTCTGTTTTTATTGCATTTGTCATTTACTTTTGTGAAACCGAACAGTGCAAATTTGTTTTGACCTATTTTGAAGGAGAATTCAGAAAGAACTGTTAAAAGTGATGTGTATTGTGACTGGTTTGACGTATCAACAAAGACATCCCATTTTATCCACACCAAATTAACCCTCAGTATGTATCCCCTTTTTTTAAAATGCCAAAATTCTTGGCCCACATTTAAAATCCTTTACCTTGCACCGTCTGGACAAACTCAGGTGTCTCCTCCTTACTGATGCACATAAACTGCACCAGCTGCAGAAGTATTTTGCTAAATTTAATGGACTCCATAAAGACTTCATTGAGTCTAACAGATTTACACAGGGCTGATGTCAGACCCCAAGTCTGGTCTCAGTCAGCATGCATTTGCATGCTCTGTCCCTCGGTATGGATCCCTTGAGATTCCTCGAGTCTCCTTCCACTACCCAGACACCAGTGATCCAGCCTCCACGGACAGCAGACAGAGATTCAAGAGGAAATAAAAGGGGCTGGATTGATGAGAACAGGTCCAGATCTCCTCCATAAAGCAGCCAAGATTTCAGTTTGCTGTCTCACCATCGCTGCCACGCTGAATCAGCTCAAATCACGGCTGGATTCGCAGTCGGGTGAAGGGTTTTATGCTGTCGTTAAATCTGGCATTTTGACAACTGAGCAGAGGGGGGGTTTATGAAGCTTGCATGCCAAACCCAATATCCTTACATGCATTTTACTTGTTCAACCATAACAGAGGCTTGGAGAACTACATGCATGTCTGGAATCTAGTCACAGCTTTGTGAAGGTGATCTGTTTGTCTCTGTTTTTCAGCAAAAGGATGGCACCTTCGCCGCAGGTGGGTATATGCCACCCCTTCGTTTCAAGAGTATCACTCTTTGCATTGTTTTTGGCACCATGTTGGGCGGCATCCTCATTCCTAATGGTAAGTCTGCGTGTGCTCACGTTTCTTAAGTTTCACTCTCCCTAATACCGTCATGACATCACACCCCACTTCATCTTCCCTTTTAAAGTATCTCTCCGTCAATCACTCCTTATCCTTCCTCTCTGTACCGTCCATTCATTATCAGTGGAACAGGATGATAAAGATGTGTGTTTTAGGCGATGGTGGGGTGGGCCATGTTTTATTCATTCTTCATGGAGATTGGCTGTCGCTGGCGTGGGCTCTATTTGGCTCAGTGGGCCCAATTAGACTAATAGAGAGGGGAAGGTGAGACTCGCAGAGACGATTGAATGGGGGAGAGGCATAGCTCTGTCCTCCGTGACGGCTCCGCTGGCCACCGGCGTGTCCTCATGGCCACAAATCCAACCATAGGGAAGCAGACATTGCAGGGCATAAATTTGAGTAAAACAATATGGCTGCTCTCAGGATGAAAAATTCCCCCTGGGCCCACTGCCCAGCCTTGCAACACAAGGGCAACATAGAGGAAGGATGGTAGGAGGCAGATAGAGGGATGAGGGGGGAGTGTGTGATGGAAAGGTCAGGGTAGAAAGACTGATGGAGGATGGATGTGGTGATTCAGGAGATGAGATGGTGTAGATTGCCTGTGCCATTTTTTTCCGCTTTAAACTGGTGGGTCTGAATATAGTGCAGGTTGGAATGGATTTTTAGCCTGAGTTAGATCAGCCTGCTGTTGTATTTTGGTTTATATACTAAAGCAATTCGCCATCTAAGGATGCACATTACAGTGATTTATACAACTGTTAAGGGTGGTGTTATATATATATATATATATATATATATATATGATATAGGTTTACACTACTATTCAAAAGTTTGGGTCAGTAAGGTTTTTTTTAAAGAAATTAATACTTTCATGCAGCAAGGATGCATTAAATTAATCCAAAATTTCTGTAAAGGCATTTATAATGTTACAAAAGATTAATATTTTGACTAAATGCTTGTTCTTTTGAACTTTATATTCATCAAAGAATCCTGAAAGACAATGTGTAATAGTGTCCACAAAAATATTCAGCAGCATAACTGTTTTCAACAATGATAATAAGAACTGTTTCTTGAGCACCAAATCAGCATATTAGAATGATTTCTGAAGGATCACGTGGCGCTAAAAATTCAGCTTTGCCATCACAAGAATAAATTACATTTGAAAGTATATTAAAATAAGAACAGATATTATTATATTGTAGTAATATTTCACAATATTAGTGTTTTTATTGTATATTTCTTATCAAATCTTGGTGAGCATAAGATACTTCTTTAAAAAAAAAAAAATCTTTCTGACCTCAGTCTTTTGAATGGTAGTGTATTTATGTAGTTTTTAAAAAATACTCTTATCTTAAAGTATTCTTGGAAAATTTGTTTGAATAAAATTATTAACATGTACGTCTTCAAGATGTAAAGAAAAATTGTATTGTTGTAAAAACATTTTTTTTTTTTTTTGTTACACCACCAGAAATTCTAGAAGCCATTTGTAACATTGGAAAGTTTATAGAAAATGTAATGACCAATACAAAGTAGAAAAGTGAACTAATATTTGACATATTTTCTAAAAAGACACTAATGTCCAATGAATAATTACAATTCTTAATTGCAAAATACTTACACAAATAAATTCTTCCAAATAATATAGGTCATTATCATTACCTTTGGTTGTGTTTTTGGTTTTGTAATGTAGCAACTTAATACATTAATATAGAATGCAAGTGATGTGTGCATGGGCGATTTTACAGCTTCAAATATGTGTTGTCCAATCATATTTTAGAGCCTAATTATTAAATTACTACTAAATTACAATATTGGTTATATAGTATGATATTTTTTTTTGTTTTTAGATTCTTAATTAGTAGTGCACTCACATTTTTGTGATTACAGAATGATTTTATAAAATAAATGTATGTATGTGTCTGTGTGCCATAGTGGAAACCATCCTGGGTCTGACTGGAGCCACCATGGGCAGTCTGATCTGCTTCATCTGCCCAGCTCTCATCTACAAGAAGATCATGAAGAACGCCTGGACTGCACAGGTACGGCACACCCGACGGTTCATTTTTTACCCATATGATATATATATATATATATATATTAAAATATGAAACAGTTATTTTAAATTCCTATTAATATTTCACAATAGTACTGTTTTTTTACTATATTTTTTATCAAATAAATGTGAATCTTTCGAAAACTCTTACAGACATCAAATTTTTGTCTGTGTGAAATCTGATGTGAGCTGAGATAGGAATGCACTGGGATTGTGTGTGAGGAAGAAAAGGCAGCTGTTCTTCTCTTTGTAATGGAGTTTGTCATTAATTTTGATATCCTGCAAGTGCATTGACTTGCTGTGTGGAGTCACTCCCACAGTGTGTGTGCTGGCACTGTCTGGCTCTGTGCCTCGAGCTGTGCCCCCTCCGTCTCCCGCCCAAATTACAGATGCCTTTGCTCTCACAATAGAGTGAAAACAACTGAGGTCTCATCTTAGATGATGTGTAACCACAATGCTGATGTCTCCCTCACCTCTCTTGCATTGTGTGGTTTGCGAGCAGCCAACATACTGATGTTCATTGTTCTTTAGTGCCAACCATGCCACACTTCCATGCCCATGAGTCTTTGCCACCAGGGTCACTTCCCAAACACTGGAGTCCACCCAAATGGATGGTGTTTCTGATATTGGGGCGAGGATCATTCCAAAAGAGCTTCTTGTCATAATGAGTGCAGCAGATGTTTGTGTTGGCGTGAGTGTATAATGCCAGTCTTCCATGTCTCATGCCAAGCAGCCTGACATGTCCAGGTCCACTGCTGCACAAAGAATACCCACAGATCAGGGGCAGTGAAACTGGGAAGGGCCTGCTTTAATAGATTTCATCAGCGTTTGGGGCACCATTAATGACTGTAGGACATTATTGTAGATCGGATGCCAACGATACCCTTGCCAGCATTGTGTATTGAGCAGAGCGGTGCTGTACTGGGACAGTTTAGAGAGCACACACCTCACGCCATGAGCAGGAAGTGCTGCAGAAGTGGAGTATCCTTGAGCAAAGGAGGGGGGAAAACGAATACATCCTTCCCATTTTCAGTGAGGTCAAGCACTTGAACAAACTTTTGATTTTATCATCTCTAGGGGAAGCTTGACAAGGTGTATGCAAAATGCAGGCTGTGTAAAGTCAAAGTTAAGTATGTTAGGTGCACTACAAACATGAGGACTCACATTGAACGCATTCCAGAGATGAAAGATGTGGATCAAAAACCCACAATCGCAAACATTCTGGTCAGCCAACACACTCTGCACCAATTTTCGAAACTTCTGGCCAACTCTGAATGGGCGAGGATAATTACTCCATCCATACTTTTTCTAAATCTAGAAAATTTTAATTTGCTAAAAAAAAGAAAAAAAAGATATCTTCTAAAAAATAAAAAACACTTATTACCATTTTATTCATTTAATTTCATTTGCCAGTTTTTATCTTTGCAAGTTATTTTTGTAAGTGGGGTAATCATTAAGTAAAACTTTATAATAATTTCCTAATACATTGAATACCTGTTAGTGTACATGTCTTAATTATATTCGTTAGTTTTCAAAGTAAACAATTTTTTAAAATATTTTTAATATTTATAAAAACTTTCTAAAACTGTGATAATTTCCAGCTTTGTTTTTTTATCCACATAGCAACGTTTTGCATTATGCTCTAAGGAGTTATATCAAAATGAATTTTAATGCAGAAATTGAAAAAATATTCATCAAAGACATGGTGTATTTAAGGCCTTGTCTGTATAAATTGTATTTTTATTATATTTTTGAGTGCATTTAATAGAGCCTGACAATAAAAAAGAAGACAAATCTGAATCACACTATTGTTCTTTTACTGAAGTATTTCAGATGACCATATACACTAACTCTCTTTTCTCTCTTCATTCCTCTCTTTCTGTTTTAGCTGGTTCTGTGGGTCGGTCTCGGTATCCTGCTCATCAGTACCTTCACCACGCTGTCCATTTCCTCCAACGAGCCGCAGAAATTAAACCCCCCTCTGGATGTCCCCGCAAGAACTGAGGACAAGCTTCCTATCCCCCACGAGTTGCCCAAAGTACCAGGTACATCTATGCCTAATATTTATGGAGAGAGAGTCATAATGAGTTGAAAAATGGTACAAAATACAAAATGAAGTTCTGAAAAGATGAGTTATAATGAGAAAAAAGAGAAAGAACTGTGAAGGAGCACAAATGAATCGCTCCAGTAGAAAGCCTCTGTTTGAATCAGTGACCTGAATGACGCCCTTCAAACCTGAGCGCTCGGTGTCCCAGAGCAGCAGTGAAACGGCCGGTGGCGTTTTCCCGTTATGGCTCCGGTCAGGGGAGGAAGATGGGAGGGCGTCCAAATCTGGGAGAGGGCAGAAACGACAGTGTTCCCTCCAACACAGGCTGATACAGGACAGAGGCTCGTAAAAAGGCACATACCAGGAGCGTCCCAACAACTTCATCCACCATTACCTCTCCTTTTCTGTTCTGCCACTCCTCCTTCCTCTCCCTCTCACTCCCTCCTGCTGACTGACACTGGCATTTATCATTGAGCGGACAGCCACTTCCACACCTGTTTCCTGTTTACAGCGTGCTGTTGAGGGCAGCTGTATGAAAACGCAGGGCTCAGCGAGCGAGCGAGTGGAACATGGGGCCCGCGGGCATGTAGAGGTGTGCGTTTGCAGCTGTACACGCAGGCACGCTTTGCTTTTCAGGATTGTAGGGAAGTGCACCCAACCCCCTTTACTATACACTCGCTCTTTCTTTCCAACTCCCTTCTTCTTGTCTCGCTCCCTTAGATAATGTTTATCAAGACTGCTATCCTTTCTCATTGGAAATGTGTAACTCCTTTCTGCATATCCATAAATGCTGTCGTGCAATAGATTATCTGTTACGGTAGTGGACTCCGGTTAAAGAAAGGTGTGGACATTGTAAATATTCAAAGGCTGTTTTGCACAGGATGAGTGGCAAGGTTATATGGAAAGCACTGAGCATCCATCTCATACCCTTATTATAAATCTTTAGGGTTCTGCTCGTATCCTGTTGGTCTTTCATGCTCTGCTGCCCTCTACTGGTATTTGTGTGGTGCACTCTGGGATTTTTAAGACTGGGCTGCAGCTCAAAAGCATGCACATATTTTAGTTTCAGGCTTCTTGCTATGGCTTGGAGTAAGAAGAATATTGCATATGACAGTGGTACTCAGCCTTAGCCAGTTTAAGATACAAGTTCTTTGGTTTGAGAGACTCACATTTGTAAAAAGCCTTCTTAATGTGCACAAATTAAAATATACCCTATTTATTTTTTAAATACACATTCATTGTCTTATTGTGAAATGCTATTCCAAAGAAAAAATATATAGTTTTGACTTTTTGACTCATGTCACCAAACCCTCTAAGTCGTCAATTCTATATACACTACCATTAATTTTTTTTAAATTTTTTTTGAAAGAAGTCTATTATTCTCTCCAAGGCAGCTCTAATTTGGTGAAACATTCAGTAAAAACTGCAATATTATTTTGGTTATTTGGTTATTTTATCAGGGACAATGCACTTTAATAATAATACATGACAATAAGTCAAATGTGCCAGATTCAGCTAAATTGGCTAATTTTCATCCATAGTCCCTTGTGAAATATTTAAAAACAAATGTAAAATACTTTTCTATTTTAATATATTTTAAAATGTGGTTTATTCCTGTAACGGCAAAGCTGAATTTTCAGCAGCAAGTACTCTATTCTTCAGGTCACATGGTCAGAAATCATCTTTCTTATATGCTGATTCCGTGCTCAAGAAACATATTTATTATTAATAATGTTGAGAACAGTTTTGCTGCTACAAGATACAAGAAAATACAAGATGGTTTTGATTTGTTTGAATGCTCACTGGATAAATTAAATTTATACCTTCAACTTTGGGGATTTTTGCCATAATGAAGACCAATGCAGTGTTGTAACCATAATTTTGCTTTATTTGGATTAGTTTGTCTGTACCTAAAGTAGGGTTCACACTGCAAATTACATCTAAGTAAAGAACCAAAAAAAACAACAACTTTGAGACCACAATTAAAGAGCCACATGAAGCCTGAGAATCATAGGCTGATAACATTGGGTATGGGATCATTTTAACATGCCTTTTACCTTGCACAGAAATTTGAAATAATTTTTTTGTTTTTTGCACATTGTGACATCTAGTTTGTCTGTCTGTTTCTAATGCAAGAGAATGGAGTGGATCCTCATCCAGGAGAGAAGCCAGATAGGCCCCCAATAGAGATTGAACAGCCAGCAGAGCAGCAAGCAGCAGAGCCCCCTCAAATTAAAGTACCTGTGGAAGTGGCTGAGGAAAAGAATAAGGAGGAAGAGGTTCAGCTGGATCGCCCTGGAGCAGGTAATGCATTTAGCTTTGTAATTTTGATGGCTTTATGAACTTCTGAGCAGTTAAGAGTTATGACTAATCTTCTACAGGTGTAGCGGTCCCAGAAGGGGAAGCCCACCGCCATGAGCCGCCCATCCCTCATGACAGAGTTCAGGTAGATGAGATCAAAAACCAGGAGGAGCTAGAGGATGAAAAGAAACAACCTGTAGCTGTGGAGGAAGAAAAGAAACTGCCTGCCAGAGAGGAGGAGGAGATTCTCGCTGAGCAGGGGGCAGGGCAAGCACAAGACTTAGGGCAGGAATCTATAAAAGAGGAGAAGTCAAAAGAAAAAATAATTGTGGTGAAAAGGGTTGTAGATCAAGACCAGCTTGCAGCTAATGAGGTATTGGACAAGGCAGAAAATCCAGAAGATTTGAAGAAGGTTGAGCCCTTGGTGGTACATAAAGAACCAGAAAACCTGCCTGAAGTGAATGAGAAGCATGATGAGAATGAAGTGGCCAGAGACAAGCTACCAGAGGAGATTGTGAAAGCCCCTGAATCCCAGGATGATAAACGTAAGTGAACACATTAGCATCTCCTTAACAACTCTCTGGCAACCTCCCAGATCTTCATAATATGTACACATCTAGTTTCTGTTTATTGTCCATGACTGATAAACTCTTAAGTAGTAGTCTTTGACCTTTTGTATTTATTCATATTCTGTTTATATGGCACATCATAAGGCCCAAGCAAATGATTTGTTCATTCATTGACTGTGCTTCCTCCAGTGAAGGAGAAGCTTCTTGTGCAGGAGCACAAGGAAGAGAAGGTTCCAGATGGAAAGGATGGAGGAGCAGACAAGGATGAAGATGGGGACAAGATGGAAGGTAAGTGCTTTATCAAATCAAATCAAATCAAGTATATTTGTATAGCGCTTTTCACAATACAGATTGTATCAAAGCAGCTTCACAGTATTAAAATAAAATAATACAACAAAGTTTGTTTCTAGTGGAATTTATTGATTGATAGAATAAAATTAAATATCCCCAAAATATCCCCAACTGAGCAAGCCAAAGGCAACAGTGGCAAGGAACCACTGGATAAAGGAGCTTTATCCATCACAGAACATTGTCCATAAGCTATAGGAAGTGTGGTTTGAAAAATAGTGGTTCCTGTTCTGTTATTCAGTCAGATGTGTGAGCTCACAGTTGCAATTTTCCTTTCTCTTTTTCTGGTTCTGTTATTCTTCATAACTCCTGGCCAGATGGTTTCTACCCTTGTTTCTTAGTGGGAAATGGACAATGGACTTTTTTTTTCTCTCTCTCTCCATTCATCATAGGTTTATTGTTACACAATATCTAAGATTCATAATATTCATAATTCATTTATAAATGAAGAGTTCAGATGCAAAAGCCTCTAAGTGCCATCTGAAATTTTCTTCTAGAATGATCATTTTTTATCAATCTCGTATATTTAAGTTCAGTAATTTCACTTAAATGACAATTAATAGGTAATCTTCATTGCCATTTAAGTGAAATTACTGAACTTAAATATACGAGATTGATAAAAATTATCATTCTAGAAGAAAATTTCAGATGGCACTTAGAGGCTTTTGCCACTCTTCAAATATATAACTCCTTTACCTATGACTTGGTAGGATACAATACAAGATCATTTTATTAAGCAAATTCATTTTATTCAATCCATACACTAGAAAGTAGTATTTGATATGTGAACCTATCTTGCCCTTTTTTCTTTTCTAAGTAATTGTTTTACTTTCTCTGTTTTCTCTGGCCGACATCTGAACTGTCATATTGCATTGCTATGCTCAGATATACTGCAAGGAAGCACCAAATCTTAAATCTGTCTCTTTCACGTGGCTTGTTTTTTTATTAAGGCACTTTGCACTCTTTCTGCTGTCTTTTTCTCTTTTGTTTCTCGATTTCTTATCTTCCTCCACCATTCTGTTGTGCCATGGACTCCTGCCTCCTACAGTGATTAAAAAGATTGTTGCAGGTACGAGATGATGTGTATTATATCTGCTGTTCTGTTCATTCAGTCTGTCATCTTTGCTATTATTTTTAAGTCATTCTCTCACACTTCAGTCATAACTGTTAATAATAGTTTAGTTTACTGTATATAGCCGCTTTTCCACCATCGGGCCAAGCAGTTCTCTTTGCTTAACCGTTCCATTCCGTGCCGATCCAGGCCAGCCGGTACAGATATGGTTTCATTTTCCACTGTGGTGCTGATAACAGAACTCTTCGGAATGTAATACAAATGTGTCAGTCATTGCCTTGGTAACACAAGAGTTTACATATGAGAGAATAGCGACCGTTATGGAGGATGATCAGATATTTCTTTTAATTTTATTATTAATTTGTGTTTATATTGCTGAAATAGTGCACAGAGAAATTGGTAGCCAGGCAACAGACAAGTGACCAACCGTGCTGAAAATTCCGGGGCCGAGAACGGTTTGTAATCATGTCGTGCTGAACCAGGCTCAAGTGGAAATACAACTGGAACCAGTCCTTACTGTTCTTAGAACTGTTCGGCCCGACGCTGGAAAAGCGGCTTATGTGTGTATAGTGTTCTATAGCTCTGGAAGTACAACTGTCTCTTGTTTTATGATGAAAGTGGTTTATTTGGTAGAATTCCATATTGATGTTTTTAGGATTCCATATTGCCTAGCAATGCTTTAGCACATGCATAGAACCACCCTAGTAACTATCTAGCAACTGGCAAGCAGTGCACAAAAAATCACACAGAACAACACCGCAATCGCCTAGCAGCCACCTAACAATGCACTACTAACTGCATAGAAACACCCTAGCAACAACTTAGAAGAACTTAACAATACGCTTGAGAATCAGAACACCTTGTTTTGATTATTGCTTGGCAAATACTGGGAAAGTTATCAGGCCAACTACAACATCACAGCGGCAGGTTTTGTATAGGCATTCACCACAAACGTTTTCTTAAGAAAAATGTAAAATCTAGTTTTAATTTGATAAACAATCAGATTGACAACTGTTTTGGCCATAGATAATTACATTGTAATTATATTCAAAGGATTTAAAATTTTAAATCAAATTTTACATTTTTACGTATTATTGTCTATTTTAAGGCATGTTGGATCATTGTTTCTTCTCTTTTTTCTTTCTGTTTGACTGATCCTCAGAGGGTCAGTTGGACCATGCTGTGCTGCTGCAGGTCATTAAGGAGCAGCAAAAACAGCAGAAAAGGCTTCTGGACCAACAGGAAAAACTTCTGGCGGTGATTGAGGAGCAACACAAGGAGATCCACCAAATTAAGGAGGGAGAAGAAGAACCAAAGGCAGTAGAACAGCAGAAAAAACATGAGGAGGTCCATCAAGTAAAGGAAGGAGAAGCTGAACCAAAGGCAGCAGCAGGTTAGTCTCTAAAGTCAGATAATGATCTTGTGTACAAGCACACCAGTATGCTGATAACTCACAAAAATCAGCTTATTGAAATAATTTGTTGTTTACATGAAAACCAATAACCAGACAACGCAAGTAAACCGCCTTTACAAGACTTTATTAATAAATCAGGTTATTTCCCGGTAGTGACATCAAAACTTAATTTGCGTTTCTGACTCAGAGTATGTCATTTGTTATGTCGGTTGTGATGTTAAATAAAGCATTAAAAAGAGTATTGCAATGTCAGCGGGAAACTTACAGCTCAAATATTATCTTCTCGTGCAGTTACAGATGCAGCATTTGACTGTACCACTGCTGCACGAGATTTCAAGAAAAAGAGTGTGATCTAAAAAGAGTTGCTCTGTCTGGATGCGTTCCGGTCACGTATCACACATGCGCACTTCAAAAAGCCAACAGAAAGCTGGTTAATGCGTTTACATGCTGGCGAAATCGCCGTAAGGGGGAAAAATCTAGCTGTGATGATAGGTTTATGCATAAGCCTTTTATGACCTTACTCCGATAAAGGAAACCGGGTTAATGCAGTTACACGATCACGTGCATTGCCGGCTTATTAAGCATAATCTAGTTAAGAATGTGCATTTAAACACATTCATTGTTTCATACTGGTGGTACCAATACAGACACAGCTCTTCTCAAATTTATTTGTGGCCCTGGTCATGTAGTGAAAAATAAAAAGAGAATGAGCAGTATTGGTGCTCCCTTCTGAAGTGATTTTGCTTGCAGTGCAGTAATGAAACACATCATGTCTTTTGTAGGAGAGGATGCAGGTGAGGTGGAGAATGTTGTGCAGAGGCAGCTGGAAGGGATGGCGGGGTCAGTGAAGCCTAAAGTTGCCGCTGTCATTTCGGCCCAGTTGCAACAGCCCCAGGGTGAGCCGGTTCCTGAGGACCCAGCAGCAAAAGAGGCTCATGTTGTAGCTGGTCTTCCCCACAGTGCCCTTGAATCAGTGCAAGAAGGAGGTGCTGAAGTTCTCAAGAAGGAGCTGGAGCTGAAAAACCAAGAAGTACCTGCAGAGGTCGATGCCCAAGGTCTTCCGCTGCACCAACGACAACCAGAACCATCCAAAATCAATCCTGACCCTCTTGCTGAGGAGCAGAGATTGAATCAGAAACTGGCCCAACTGGAGGCGGAGAAGGAGAGAATAGAGAAAGACAAGTTGGATAAGGAAAGGATTGAGAAGGAGGTGCAGGCCCGTGTTGAGAAGGAGAGGAAGGAGCGGGAAAGACGAGAGGAACTGGCACGCGAGCAGGAGCTGGAACACGTGCGGCAGCAGAAGGAACAGCTAGAGAAGGAAAGGCTTGAAGCAGAGAGGTTAAAACAGGAACAAGAGAAGATTGATAAAGAGATCATGGACCGTGCCGAGAAGGAGAAAAGATTGTTCGAGCACAAGGAACGGCTAGACCAGATGCAACAGGTCATTGATTCGCGACGTGAGCGGCAGGAGAAGGAGCGGCGGGACAAGGGAAGTCTTGACGATGAGAGTTTAAAACGGGAACGAGAGAAGACGGATAAAGAGATGGTGGAACGTGCCGAGAAGGAGAAATCAATACTTGAGCATAAGGAACGACTAGACCAACTACAGCAGGTCATTGACGCGAAGAAAGAGCAAGGTGCACCCAAAGCAGAACTCCCGCCGATGCCTAAGCAAAAAGGAGGCAGGGACTTGAAGGAGAATATAGAGGAAAAGAGGAGCGGACAGAATGACCTTAGGAGGAGGCGCAGAGCTGTGGACCCTGAGGGTGGAGGAGGTGCTGACCTGGATCTTCTGCGGGACGTAGGAGGTTTAGACTTAAACGCTGACCTAAAAGGACAGCTGCTGGCAGGGTCTCTGGTTCACACACGCCAGCTTAAACAGACGTTTCAAAGGCAGGAGAATGAAGACTAGAGTAGAATGTTCTGGAAAGACAACCTCTGGAACCACATGGACCTCTCAAATGGACGTGCAGACAAAGTGATCTGGCTGTGAGAAGAATCGCTTTCCTCCTCATTTTAAAAGTAGACACAACAGTCCTTTTGGGTTCATGATGACAGTGGGCGCTTTGATGTGATCCTTTAGTTGTCCGCCGGGAACACTGAATCCATAGTCCCTTATGAGCTTCCATTATTGTTTTGTGTGAGATTTTGCTGAATCTGGTGCAATAAACAGAATGTCTGGTGTAATAAACTGAGCGGGCATCACATTAAAAATGGGCCTTGATGGGCACGCTGGGCATTTAAGAATATTGTGTTTTGGACCATCGCATAGGAAGGAAAACGGCACAAGTGTACCCCCTTGTGTCTGCTATGGTAAATTATATGCCAAGTTGTAAAATGTAATTTAGCTATTGCATAATTCCTTCTGTGAATGAAAATAGAAGCCAGAAACTTCCGTCGACTTTACAATTAACTATTGGACCATTTACTGTGTGTGCCTTAGTGTTTTCAATCTGCTATTCTGTATTTTGAACATGGAGTGTTAATGTTACCTTGGCCAATATGTTCAGTGGTCAGTCTGATTGGTAAAAATGAGTTTCTTATCTGAGACTACAGTCACTGACATCTTTGTTTTTCCAGTGTACATTAAGTCCAGCCAGAGACTTCCTTAATGGGTTTCAGAAAAATCCCTCAAATAATATTTTCTTTCATTTTCATCCAAAGTCCTTTATGAAACTAATTTTTTAAGTTATTTCTCTTTTTAATGCAATCAAATGTTCGCCTTTTAAAGGAGTGTCTTTCTATGTGGGTCTGCTGCAGTATCAGATTTTTCTTCCAAAGAGTTAACTTATAATTAATAGTATATTTAAAAGTTAACTATATTGTTAACTGTTACATCTAATAGTTAGTCAAACCAGCTATAAGTGAATGAAGTATGAGAATCGCTGATGTTCCGACTGATGCAAAATGTCTGATTTATTGCTAGCTGACTAAAATTATTGTGCGTTTTGTTTTTCTCTTTTGATTTGTTTGTGTGTTCAGCTTGTCTTGTTTTATCACTATGAAAGTATTCAACTCTCATCTTTTGAAGTTTTCTGAAATTGGACCATATAGATTCTTGATTTAGTGTTGAACGTAACTGTTTCCCATAGTCAATTATTTGTTTTCACTGTGCAATGGATTTCTTTTCAGGGTTGCATTGCTTTGTTGTTCTACATTCCATATTTGCCTATGAAGATGTGATTCTTATCAGTGCCTCATGGGTTTATGTTCTGCAGTGATGTGTATCTGAAGTCTGTTACACCCACACTGTGTGTGGATTGCGTCTTTTTTCCCCCAACTGCATTTTTTTATACCTTGCTGGTTAAACTAATCATGGTAATTGATTATTCTTTTGATAAATTTCCTGATCTCGCTTATGGGGATCTTACATTTTATATTTCAAAAGAGCAAATGTATATATATATATATAGAGAGAGAGAGATATTTGAAATCAGAAGATATTAATGGAATGCTGCCTTCTCAGTAACACGGCTTACTTATCCATGTACAGGTGTTTAAAAGTTAGCAGATGATGTGGAGACCTCTAAAAATGCTCAAGTTACATGTTAGCAGACTTCAGAAGTTGATATCTGTTTGGCCTAAACCATTTTAGTTTGTTCTTTTGGGTGAAAATTGGGTTAAATTAATAAAAAGATTTATGTGTAACAGAATTTCTATGCAAAATGTTCTTTGTGTTCATATTTCAAGTTATTATATTAGATGTACAAATTATGTCTATTATTTTTTCCCCTCAAGTTTAGGATTTTAGGTTACATTTTATAGTGAATAGTACATTTTTCATACTTTTTTGTGCAGTTCATTTAAAGGGATAATTTACCCAAAAATGTCATAATTTACTCATCTTCAAGTGGTCTGTATGAATTTCTTTCTTCAGCTGAACACACAAAAAAGATATTTCGAAGAATGTGGGTAACCAAAAAGTTGATGGGTCCCATTGACCCCAAAAAAACTAAAAAAACCTCAGGAAGTCAGTGGGCCCCAGCAACTGTTTGGTTACCCGCATTCATCAAAATATCTTCTTTTCTGTTCAGCAGAAGAAAGAAAAGCAGGTTTGGAACAACTTAAGGGTGACTAAATGATTTTCATTTTTGGGTGAACTATCCCTTTAAACAGTCCTGCACTGTGACAAACATATTTTTTGAATGCACAACATCCTGTTTAGTCTCTCATTTAATATGATGTTATAAATATGGCTTGCTTGATGACTATACAAAAATTAGAAATGTTTAAAACATTGTTGCTGTCCCTGGTTGATTTGCCATGTCGAGTATTGGCATGATAAAGGACAGCATGTGCTACGTTAATGCTCAATGTGGACAGAACTGATTGTCCGCATAAGCCTTTTTAAAGTCGAGACGAGTTCCCCAGCCTAAACCTTTCGATTTTATAGCCAATTTGGACCAAACACAACCGTTTCCAAAGGACCATTCTCTTTCAATTAACACCTTGTAGTGCACTAAAAATGTGCGAATGAAGGACGGCCGCAAACACTGATTGTGACTAAGCTAAAGCATAACCTGTAGCATGTGTTTTCTTATAGATATACAGGTCATTGCTTTGCTTGGAACATTTTTTTAATACCGGAGCCATTCTTCGTTTGTTGATCCCCAGTCATTAGTGGCTGCCTTTATGGCCCTTCTATCAATTAACATGTGGCTAATGAGGGTGCGGGTTGTGCAGGAAGGGTGTATTTAACAGTGGCACAATTTTACATTCCATACGAGACGACTAAGAGCCCATAATCTTTTGTGGTGCCAGTGACATACACCCCACGGATACACATTAATCAGCTGGCCTTTCATGTTTCAGCCTGCTTTTGTTTGATTGGAAACAAACCCCTTAAAACCGCCATCCTAGATTTCAGGAGCGAGTCCAAATTTGGAGCCTGACTGGAGTGCTGATCTGCAATCGGCGGTCAAGGGCGTGATAATGACCACCCATCACGCAACACCTCATATCTCATTTCTCATTCTGACACTCCCTCATCAATTACGCACTCCAAACAACACACAACGTCTGGTTATCATTAGTCTGCCTCTTTTATCCCAATTCTGATATATTGATATGTGAAAACAGCAAAGCAATGATGCAGATGGTGATATAATTCAGTCGAAACTGCCTCTATATATTATATCGTAACGATATGTCTGAACAAAGGAAGATAATTATGATTCCACGTTTTTATGAAAAAAATTTATTGTGGTTTTGTGCACAGTACAATTATCCATTTGAAACACATTATTAATATATCTGTGTGTATTTACAGAGAGAGAGAGAGAAATGACAAAAGCAGCTCTGAAAGAAGATATTCATCACCAGATGTTTTACTGGCTAATTAATTAAAATGATCTCCAACGCTGTCAAGGTTAACATGATATTTATTCATGATGTTGTTCACTTTACTCCCTTTTTCGCCTGCAAATATAAAACAATTAGTTAGGAAAAGCCAACAAAATATATTATATACACATAACATTTTTTATATTACAATATCTAGACAGAATATTTATAATCATTAATATAAAATTTGTCATTTACATTGATGCATTTGACAGATGCATTTATCCAAAGCTACTTGCATTGCATTCAAGGTTTCATGCATTCCCTTGGAATGAAACCTATGACCTTGGTGTTAGCGCCATGCTCTAATGTTTGAGCTACAACAAATTAATAATAATTCAAGTATAAACTAATTTAAATATTACTTTATGATACTTCATAATCTTAAACATTGTTTTCTGATTAATGTCTCTAATGTAGGTTTGTGTGAATAGGATACTTGTCAAAAAATATATACTTGTCTATATGCAGCATAATCGCAATAAAACACTCACAGCAGATTGAAAGCAGCTTCTCAGTGCTTCAAATTCTTTGACACACATGTTTTTGGTCAGCTCCTGTTTTCCAGTGGTTGTGGCGGCCACACATTTCCCATAAGCAGCTGCCTAATAATATAATAATAGAAAAACAGACAGCTTTACAAAACGATAATATAATGCATCTATCTATCTATCTATCTATAATGCAAATCTCCCAAACCTGCTCTACTGGACTGAGATCTGGTGACTGTGGAGGCAATTTGAGTATAGTGAACTCATTGTCATGTTCAACCAGTTTGAGATTATTGTCATGTTCAACCAGTTTGAGATTATTTGAGCTTTGTGACATGGAGCATTATTATCCTGCTGGAAGTGGCCATCAGATGGGTACACTGTGGTCATAAAGAGATGGAAATGGACAGCAACAATACTCAGATAGACTGTGGTGTTTAAACGATGCTCAATTGGTACTAAGGGGTCCAAAGTGTGCCAAGAAAATATTTGAAACACCTTTACACCACCACATTTACGTAAAATTCTGACCCTACCATTTGAATGTCGCTGCAGAAATCAAGACTCATCAGACGAGGCAACATTTTAACTATCTTAAATTGTCAAATTTTGGTGAGCCTGTGCGAATTGTAGCCTCAGTTTCCTGTTCTTAGCTAAGTAGGTGTACCTAATAAAGCGGCCAGTGTGTGTATATGTATATACAGCATATATATATATACATACACACATGACAATACTGATTACACTAATAAGGAATGCTGAATGAACGTGTACCTCTCCTGAGCACTGAGCCAACAGCTCTGGGAAGAGTCTCATTCTCGCTCTGCTGCGAGTCCAAACATTTGAACCAGACATAGTTCAAAGACTTGAAAATAATCCTTTAAATAGCAGCAAAATAATACTTTGGTGTGTCGAAGTTCATTTAAAATCTCTGTGACCCATCATAGTTATTCACAAAAGTCATACACTCAGAGATTTATGTAGTGTGTATATTCAACATGGACAGCGCCATTCTGTTGACCTCTGAGATAACGTGTGTAAACCTCCCATTGACGAGTAATTGGCCAATCAAAGCGTTAATATGGAACCAGAAATATCTTCGCTGCTTTCTGATTGGTTGATTTTTCTGTTGTAGTCTCCTGCGTCTGATGAAGAGCCAATAGTAACATGAGTTGATTTCAAAGACATTTTCAGGATGGTCAAAAAATCCACTCCAGTTGAACTTCCATATCCAGTCACGTGTTCTTTAGGACCGCGTTCTATTGGCTACAATTCATTTCCGCGAATCGCTTGCACTGAACAGATCTTTTCAATGGAGTCATTCGTGATCAAATATTTCTGAACCTGTTCAACTGTTTCACTGAAAAGATCCGATTCACAAACCGGACAGCGCTGTGTCAAATCAGAGTGGGCGAGCTAAACAGAGGTCCGTGTGATTGAGGATATTCTCGGGCAGGAAGGATCCGCACGGTCACCCGCCCTGTGAGCAATGGTACATAGACCGGCGAAAAAACACAGATTGCTCCATCATGGCTACATTACTGGAACGTTTGATTTTCCTACAAAAAGTACGTATCCGTGGCACCAGGGATATTATGTCATTTCAGCTATCTTTTACGCCAAACCTAGTTTCCTACGTTGTTTACTGTATGTCTGGCGTTGTCAGCAGTTAAATAGACTGTAAACAGACACTTAAAAATATTCGACCAAAATACCATGGTACTTCCATGGTGTTTTGGACATGTACTGTGGTCCTACCATGTTTTTTTTTTTTTTTACTTGTACCATAGCAGCAACATGAGTGCCTATGTTATATAGTAAAACTAGTGTCCTATAATGGAGTGTTATATAAATACCATGTTACTTTCATTGTATATAGTAACGTACGTACCATGGTATCACTCTACCATGGTAATTTAGATGGTAATACCACAGTACTTCTAAGAATACGAAACACGTTGTGTGTGATATATATATATACATATATACATGCATACATACATACATGCAAGCATAGATACATACACACATATACAAAGAGTTAAAGTCACCATGAAAGCAAAATCTTATTATTCTTATTTTTTTAATGGAATATTTCAGTATTTATTATAAATGATTTACCTGTGCACATCATTATTTTATTTTTTTAATTCATGTGGCCTCATATTCTTTAATCAAAATAATTTTGAAGAACAATAGCGAAGAAAAGACTATTGCAACTTCCGTTTCAAACTGACTTTGGGAAGAGAGTTTTCCTCACCTCTTTTTTTGTGTCTCAGATGCCAACGCTTATGCGGGCAACATCAGATGACGAATCGCCTTGTCCCGGCTATCTTTTTGAGGAAATCGGCAGTATCCTTTTTGAGGCATTACAGAAGAAAGTAGAGTAGGGCAGGGTAAAGAATTCTCTGTCATCAGTGGACCTTGACAGTCATGGTAACTAAGAAATTTCCCATGAGTCAGTGGGCTGCTGCCAGTGTCTTCTCGAGTACCTCTTGGAGAGACTACAGGTGGAGTCTTGCCACGTCAAACTTAAGGTGAGAGAGTGGTGTGGCTCAGTCTTATTTGGGCTGGTAACAAGAAGGTTGTAGGTTCAAACCCTGCAAAGGGTAATTAATGAACTCCCTTCATTGAGCTCAATGTTTTGACGTATTTTTGATATCTTTAGTTGGTCTGTGGTGTTTATTGTGCTTTTAACCCTGTCCAAGGTCCTGAAGATTCTCCTGCATTTATGTGGCCATGGACCACCTCACTTCCTCACAGAGCTACGGCGGAATGCTACATTTATACAGGAAGTAATAGGTAAGCAGGTCTAAACAATTCAAGGTAAACACTGGAAGTCATATTGACTGATTATTAGGTGTCAGTGTACTCACATACAACCCTAATGTTTCAGTCATCAAAACCAGAGCATCAGTAACTTGTGAAAATCTTATAATCAAGATGCAGGGATGTTTACAACCTGCTTTATTATATTCAATGAGATTAAACTGTAGGGCAGGACTTGATTTTAGCCACTGATAATTGATTAGATTGTTAAAAGTGGTCTTTGTATTACATGAAAAATGGGACTTTCCACAAAAATAATAACCAGCAGCACAACAGTTTTCAACATTGATAATAAGTAATGTTTCTTGAGCAGCAAATCAGCATATTAGAATTATTTCTGAAGGATCATGTGACACTGAAGACTGGAGTAATTATTATCAGGAATAAATAACATAAAAAAAACAGTTTGTCATAATATTTCACAATATTTCTGTTTTTACTGTATTTTCCATATAATAAATGCAGCCTTGGTGAGCATAAAAGACTTTAAAGTTTAAATACTATTACAAAAAGCACACTGACCCCAAACCTTTGAGCAGTAAAGTATTTTAAAGAAGTAAATAGATTGAGTTATGTTTTGAGTTTATTTGAGTCAATAAAAAGGGTGACTGTATTATGTCTTTCTTAGTCTACAGCGGCCCGCCAGACCCCATCCATGGAAGTGCTCTTTTTCAGAAAGTCAGAAGCTCGGCACAGGTAAAACTTTCTCTCTGTGCAGACAAATCAATATCATTGACCCATTAAACTCCAGTTAAGTTCTTTTTGTAGTCTTGTATGTTGACCTTCTGTTTATTACTTTAATGTATGTTTTACAGTTTATGGTATATATAGAAAACAACCATAGATGCACTTCTGTTCATAAAGAATATGAAATGTATAATTAATACAGCAGGCATTCACTCTTCTGTCTATTTGTTGTTTGTTGTCTGAATTGAGCCAGCATTTGTTTCTATACAGGAGTTGGCTAGCCTACTGTTTAATGATACCATGTCCTCAGTTTCTGGACTGTCTCAACACAAAACACTGACGCAATCTGTGGGTGAGTGCTGTTTTGGTATTTTCACCATATTATGCTTTTTGATTTTTATTTTGGAGGTCTGCTACAATAGGTTTACATGAATACATGGTCAAAACACACTTTTATTTTCATAAAATATAATATACATTTCAGCATTGCCTCTTTTATCACAGTGTCCAAAACCAATGTCTGGTTCGATCAAGGATCCGGTCTCTAAACTCCTCTGCTCTGATTGGTCAGATGACCCAGTCTGTAGTGATTGGTCTACCTCTCCTAGCGCATGTCAGAAACCAAACGCCTATTACCATATCTGTATTTCAGTTCCAGAGGCTTCCTCAGAGCACAATACACAGTGATACAAACAGTAACAATGGCATTAGTTTCATCGTATCAATTTAACCATGAGTCCTCATTCTTCTAAGTGACTGCAATGTGGATTTGCTTTCGCAAATGTGGAACTAAACTCTTCCCAGCATCAGCTACAACTACAGTGTTTGAGGGCGGGTCAAAGCAGACACTGTTCACAGGAAGACCATTGGCTGGCATTATGCAAATTTGTTACAAACCTACGTAGGTTCGAGCTGGAAGTAAGACCGGAATTACTGACGACTCGTTTCAGACAGTTCACAATCGGTTCTTTCTTTTGGGAGACATTAACTCCATTTATCCTGCACTTTGATCTTTGAAACTTTGCAGACATTTTACATTCACAAACAGCTTTATAACACTACATAAAAGGTATTATCCCAAAAAGTATAATAGGTATACTTCAGTATAAGTTAAAAAATGTTAAATAGGTACAGTATGTGAATAATACCAAGATTTCTGTTTGCAGGAATGGGCTCAGAGTCGCACAGGTCTGGCATGCAGGGGTTTGGATACAGCCCAGGAAGGAAAGAGTCCAGTAAGACACAGACATTTAATGTTATTCATCCAAGTCCTGAGCTCAACACTAATATTTACAACTGGAAGGCATTCTGGTGTGTGCCCTGTCTCATTTCCCTCTCTCGTTCAGGTGGAGGGACTCTATTGGACAAGATTCAGAAAGCTGCCGAGGTGGTTGCCAGCGCTGTCCTTCCTCCAACAGAGCATCCTGGCATCCGTCTACATGATAACCACTACCACGCTGTGGTGGCGCCCTCTGCTACTGTGGAGATGGCAGTGCCAGCATGTGCCTACAACATCCCGTCCCACAGCCACAGAGGTGAGCCATGCACCAGGTTATAAAAGCAGTGCATGTTAATAGTTTCAAAGAAATGACCGTTTCTCCTTCTCGTAGCATCTCACAGGTGCCCAGGGCAGGCTGGTGGAGGCTGGGAGGAAACGGACAGTGGGCACAGCTCCTCCCACAACTCGTCCCAGGAGACTGCGGAAGCCAGCCAGGCCTCACTGGGAAGAAGCAGTAAGTCGGGCGACTCGAGTCGGGAGAGTGGTGACCTATCGGAACGGTAAGGGACAGACTGCTACAGGGCTTCAGTTCTTAATGGTGGTCAACACACATTGCTTTCTTAAGTGTTAGAGGTCATTAACGCCAGGTCATTGCATCACCAAGGGGCATTTTAATGCTGGCATCTAATTTCCAGAACTAAAATGGCAGTGTACAGAGTCATGTCAGATGTAATTTGTCATATTTCACACAAAATCACAAGATATAAATATTATTATTATTATGAATTTTCGGACCATTGAAACATGACTGATAATTAAGCATAAATACTCATTATCATAATGAATCAGTATGGTTGAGATTTTTTATTTATTAAAATCTGCATACATTAAAGGCAGTATAACAAATATTACCATTATTTATATGTATAAATACAAATGTTTTTGGAAGAAGTCCCTTATGTTCACTGAAGCTGCATTTATTTGATCAAAAATAACTTTCTATTTTAATATATTTTAAAATGTAACTTATTCCTGTGATGTCAAAGACTTCAGTGTCACATGATCCTTGAGAACTCATTCTAAAATGCTGATTTGCTGCTCAAGACACATTTCTTATTATATCTTATTATTAATATTTTTGGGTAATTCATGATAAATTTTTTCAGGATTCTTTGACGTTTAGAAAGTTAAAAAAGAACAGCATTTGTTTGACAGAAATGATTTGTAACATTATATTGTCACTTTTGATCAGTTTAATCTTACTAACCCCAAACCTTTGAACAGTACTGTACTTTTTTCACATAGTGGCAATAAGAATGAATAAATGTGGGCATCATGTTCACAAAGCAAAATACAGTACATTAATTTTTTTTTTGAGGGTTTGTGAGATTTACATATTTATTCTGCGATAATCATTCTTTTAGTATTTGTTCTTTTAATTCAGTGTGGAGGCCATTCAGTTGGGGGACTGTGGTCAGGAGACGGCGCTTATCAACCGACTGACCAATGGTTCCAAAGTCTTCCTGTCCAGAGAAGAGAGCCAGTACTTCATCAAAGAGTAAAAAATCCCATACGAGACATGTTCTTGATTTTTGCTGGCATCAGTGTTGATCATTACTGATCTGCAATACACCCTTGGCTTATAATGTCGGCGCATATAGTTTTCTTTTCACAGATGTGTATTCCAGTGGCCAGTAATGTCATAGTTAAAATAACTGATGTCTTGCTCCTGTTTTCTTTCAGATGCTCGACTCTCAACTGTGAGGTGGTTGTTGAACTTCTCTCTCGCAGACTTCAGGACCACACACAAATCGTCCAGATGGTAATGTTTCCTATTCTGCAACATTTAGGCTTTTTTTTTAAATAAACCTAAATTGTTTTCTTTAACTTGTCTGAAAAATTTGCTTTGATAACGCACAGCATAACCAATTTGTGTTTGCTTCCTGCAGAGGGCGTTGAGTGCTCTGGCCTGCCTGATGTCTTCAGACTTCCTCTCTCTAGATCATATTTTCAACATCACACACAAACGCCTCGGACAACTTAGTGACGGAACCGCAGGCCCTGTCGCCAACAAGGCAACCAAGGTACCGTCACCAAAACCATGTTTAAATGAGTGGAAGCAGGATATTCGATGATAATAAAGCTAATATAAAGCTATTATGCTTTTTTACAATTTCAGCTTTCTTTAGTGTGTAATGTTGTACATGAAAAAGGTCTGCAAAGTTAAACGGTCCACTCCAAATTCTCGATCTACCTTATTTTTAACTTGAGAGTGGATGCGGCCATTTGTAATTTGAATGTGTGAGCCTTCCATTGTCATTCTCTTCCAGTTATTTTAGCTGTACAAAAAAGTCTGTTATGCTGCTTTATACTGCGAAATGGTAATAATAAATTCCCCAAAAAGAATTCCCACCCAAGGAATACGCAAAAAAAAGGGGGTGAGGCAGGGCTGAGTTGCGTTTGTAGTGTGTTGGAGCACATTGCGCTTTCGGAAAGAGGAGCTTCGTAGAGACAGAAACTAAACGGAGTGTTACTGACAGACTGGGAAGAGAGGTGCTGCAACAATGAAAAACAATGTTTTTTGAACATTCAAGCATGAAAACCTACTCTAGTAGATCCCAAAAACAAAATCAAGACTTTGTAAAATGGCATAATATGGCCTCTTTAATAATAATTAATACAGCTAATTAGGGCTGTTTTCGACTAATGATTTTCATAGTCGAATCTGATTCGTTAGATTTTGCCGTAGTCGACTGATAGTCGAACCTTTTTTTTTTAGATAGCAGCTAGATTTTTTCCATTTCAAACAAAAGAGCTAAAAAAAACTAAAAGAAAAACATGGTGTGTAACAAATACCTTTTATTCATTTAAAGCCAGATGAACAAAACATATCACACATATATCATAACATTTCATAAACATGAGGAGCAATATGAGAGAGAAATTTGGTGATCGTTGTTTAGGTAGCATTAAACCACGTAAAGCTTTTTCACGCCCATGAGAACCGTGTGGAGTCAACTCACAGCCGCTCCGCTGCCCTGCTGAAAATGTGAAGCAGAAACGCTTAATATCAGATAACGTCCATAATAATTGGACTCTGGGTTCGATTTTTTGACCATTTTCAGTGGTTATGAGGAGCAATATGAGAGGGAAATTTGGTAATCATTGTTTAGGTACATTAAACCACGTAAAGCTTTTTTCACGTTAGGACTTAGCCTATATATAAAGCCCATGAGAACCGTGTGGAGTCAACCCACAGCCGCTCCGCAGCCCTGCTGAAAATGTGAAGCAGATTTTTGAATACATTTTTATTTATTTACATTAGTAAGCTACAGGACATCATCTTTCAAAACATGACCTGCGCGAAAGCGGAAAATATTTTTTTGTACCCAGCCCTTCTGAAAATGCGAATGCGTCTCTGTCCCCAGCACATTTCAAACCAAACTGACGCCCATGTATTCGACTATGAGGTTCATAGTCGAATCAGACCTCTCCGAATCGAATCGTCGAATCCTCGACTATTAGAAGTCAGCCCTACAGCTAATATTTACGGATAAGCACAATTGCCCTTGTTCTATCCTCTTGTAATTTTTTTGTGGGACTAACAGATTCTTCTTTTTTTTTTAACTAGCTCCTAAGGCAGTTTGAGGCCTTGCTTGGTTGTGTCACAAATCCCAGGTGTGACCATGCTGGGCGTCCAACCTTCGCCAGCTCTTCACTTTCAGACCAGCCCTCTGAATCTATGGCCATCCCATTTGTTCCAGGACGACTTGAAGGAATCGCAACCTCGGTTATCCCATCAGAGGAGACCCCATCTACACAACACCCACAGGGTAACAGCGCTGCACCTGGGTCTCATATGACAAGAGAGCAAGAAGAGGGGGGAAACAGAAACCCGAACACCCCCAAGATCTCAGAACCACTCAGACTGTCGCTCTTCAGTGGAATGGAGCTAGTGAACAGAAGCAAACCTGTGTGTTTGGTTGAGCCTGTTCCCTTCGAGTCAGACGCCCAGACAAGTGTAGAAGCCACTACAGGCATAGACTGTGCAAGCCAGAAAAGCTGTGAGAGAACTGCAGGCTCACCCACATCAAGTGAGCAAGTGTCTGCCTTCTCCTTCCTTAATCTCTGATGCCAACTTTCATTTACGGTTGTGTACTGACATGGGGGGGGGGAACCATTCCATTCATGTTCACATGATTCAGCCTATGAGTGATTTCTTCTAGCACAGAGTTTGCAGTGAAAGAAATTGTTGAATGGAATGGTTAACAACCTTGTGATATTAAGAATAATAATATTATTATAATTGCTGAAAGTGACTACATTTACATGCACATGCAAATTTTAGTCTGCAGTAACATGATCGCCATGACCCGATTAGACACAATATTCTGGTGGTTTCCAGAAATCTGAATAGACCACTGGCTGATGCTTGAATTAATCATAATTTTGAGTCACTTAAACACCTTGTTAGGAAACTTACCGACCCCAAACATGTACATATTGCATGTCAATGTGCTCTTGATGAGTTGATGTCAATATGCTGAATTACTAAGAAAAAACTCCAGTATTTCCACCAGAGAACAGCAGAAAAAGAACATGCATGTCTTTGTTTATATGCCGACTACATGTATACAGGAATATTCCAGTTGCTGTCAAGGATTTCTTGTGCATGTGAATGTGGTTACTGACTTAACCAGTGCTTATGGAGATAACTTCTACCTACAATTGCAACATACTCTTTATGCATCGTCTAAATGCTGCTAGAGGTTCACATTAAGGCTGGGAATAGTCTTGATGATCAGTATGGTACATCTCTTCAAATCATTCTGAATTCTTTGCGATACTAAGAAACAACTCAGGACGCTTTTCAGTTGAGGTGATAAACATGAGTGTTACTGAAATGGCTGCTACTATTTGCACTACAGTCTTTCCTCTTGCTAAAAGCACTTATTGTGTGCATTATAAAATAAGAACAAACATTAACACCCACATAGTCGAGTTTGATCAGAATACATCCTGCCAAACCATTGTCTACCTTGTGTGCAAATATGTAAAGAATTCTCTTGTGTGAAAATGTTACAGCAACTTATAAAACTAAAGCCATGAGTTTTGAAAGGCAGGTTTGAATACAAGTGTCCATTCGGAGACTGAAACGGGAATAAAATGATGCATCTAATTAAAAAAATCTTTATTTAATTTACATCAGAGGAACAATTCATAAAATAACAATGATTTCAAATATTGTATATATGCTAGCTATATATTATGTACAGTCCTACATACAAAACAATGGTGACTGCAGGGACGATTTTCATCATCAAAAGCTAATAGTCTTTCACACAAAGCACAGTGCCTGGGTTGTACAGTATTGTGTGCACTGAGTAGTTGAAAGTGTATCAGTATCTTGTACACAATTAGATCACCTGCTTGAAATGATGTAAGTATCCTCATACAACTGTTTGGACTAAGCTGAAGTTTAGTTGAGGATGTGTATCTAAAAAGGACTGAACTATACTTGTGCATACTACATTTAGGAACACTACCATTCCAGTTTGTTTTCCCATTCTGAAATGAATCAAGCCATCATATATATTGGTCAGACACGGGCATAAGTGTGTTGTATGGACATTTTATGGTAAAATATTTAGGATTTTGTGGTGACATGGCACTGCAGAGTGCTTAGTTAGGTGCAAGCTAATTTTAGGTCATTCCTTAGGTCTGCCCATAGAAGACGAGTCCTCGTATTACATTGAGCCTAGTGAATGATCTAAACTTGCGTATTTCAAGCTCTGATCATTTTATAATTCGTATATGAATATCGGACATGGCTTTCAATTGGCAGTCACTGGATTTATACACTAATTCACTAATTGAGTTGGCTTACACCTTCTCTAAGAGTGCTTCGTTATGTACATTAACAGAGTCCAGCATGCATTTTCAGAATAGTCTCTCTACAGTGTGATGTGCTAGTATGGGTTTCCTCGTCTAAGGTAAAGGTAAAGAGATTTTTTTTTTTTTTTATTCGACGGATCTGGCACCAAGTTCCTCATTTGAAGTCTCAACCTTCATGGCACACAGGGAGAAATCCTCTAGACCTGAGTTTTGGATATGTAAGCAATCAACAAGCCTCCCCCCCCCAAAAAAAAACTTCCTGAAAGAGTCTAAATTCCAGTGAGAACCAAACCGGCATCTTCTGTAAACAACAGCATTATTGATCATCCTGGAATGACTCCAAAGCAGGGCTGCAAATATAATCACATGGTTTACCTCAGCTCCTAAATAAAAGATATTATTTTATTTATTTTTCCTTATCTAGACCAACCAAAGAGTGTCAAAAGTGGCCAAATGCATGTGTCTGAGTAAAACATGACCCAGAACCGCAGTAGCACCATTTGTGACTGTCTTGTAAAGGGGAAAAGCTTACAAGAACTTGATGTTGTTGTTTTTTTTCAAGATAGTTCTTTTATATAGCACCTATGTGAAGTTCATGGTCAACACATCAAGTAGAGCCCCACATAAACACTATGAACATGAAAAAGTGCTATAAGAAAGAACATAAATGCATTTAGAGGGCCTATATTTGTGCCAGGCCTTAAAGCGACCCATAAAATCCCTCTAAAAGCTCCCCAGTACATTGCTCCTTAATGCCAATGGGTGCTGGAAGAGTCACTGTCCATCACGTTGGACCTTGCTGACCACGAGTTTGCAGGCTACTGAAGTGGGCCTCCCTCAAGATACGGTTGATGTGATCATACGAGACGTTGTGGCTCAAGGAAATGGCCGGCTCTTCTGCTGCAATAGTGGGGCTGCAGGGAGCCTGGGAAACAGGGAGTCCTCTTTGGTCGGTCTTCTGGATGCTGGAACTGGCACCTGCCATGTGGTCTGGACTGCTAATCCCACTGCTGTCACTGCTGGAAGACTGTTGGGAAAAAAAGATTTGAGGGTTTCTGTGCTGTACCAATTCTGGTGAAAGTTTCCAGTGAAAAAATGTCTTACAATTGGGCTGTCAATTAATAAAATAATTAAAAAGAGATTAAGGGTGTGTTCACACTTTGCATATCTGGTTCGATTAAAACTAGCCCTGGAGTGATTGCGGTTCATTTGAGTAAGTGTGAACACTGCCATCCGAACCCTGGTGCGCACCAAACAAGCGGACCAAGACCGATGGGTCTCGGCCCGCTTACAAACGAACTCAGTTCGATATGAAATATGAATGCAACACGGACCAAAGATATGTAAAAGGACCAAAAATGGGACACAATGTCACAAGATACGACCCTTAAAAGGACAGAATGCTAAAGCATACCTGATGTTTCTCGTTATAGTCGTGATGTTTCCGCATCTAACGCGACTCCTCACAGAAGATCTTCGTTTGTGTGTGTGAGACGGAGGGATTCCTGCTGCTGTTTCGACTCCTTAAAATATTTTATAAGCTTTTCAAGAGTTCTCAACTGGTCAAAATACCAGGCTACGCACATACAACGAGCGCATTTAACCCAGCACACAGCATTGTTTTGGATGTTCGGCAAGTTCCATCTCGAAACGTTATAAAAGCAGACCAGTCAGGTTGTGAATGTATCCCTATGCCTTTAGGTTTGATGTTAAAACGCCAATGTGAACTCTAAGAGGACCAGGACTAAAAGTTTTCGTTTTTTTGGTCCGGACCAACTAAACCGAACTATTAGTGTGAACACACCCTAAAATTAGGTTCATTGATCACACTGGAAAAGTCAAATACCTTCCATTTGATACAGCTTTGGAATCAGACTTAACTCCATACTTTTGTAAGAGCTTAGTGTGTGCCTTTATGAAACACATCATTCTAGAATGAACGTCAACAGTTGACCGTTCTTGAACGAAAGAATGCTCTTGGCCAGCTGTTGCGTCTTCTTACCTCAGAGTCCCAGACATCACGGCCAACCTCAGGAAGAAAGGAATAACCTCCAGACCTCTTTGCCTGGGGTAAGACCTGGAGTTGCTCAGCATCACAGCTGCGTCTGCGTTTTCTGTTGACAGAGACCATTAATAATTAACTTAATATAAACTAAATATGTTCCAAATAATATTTAGATACATTTATAATATTAATTCTTCACAATATAAATTGGGCTACAACAGGAAACTAAATAAAATTTCAGGACTGGTGTCCCTCGCACGAGGATGATTATATTTAGGGGGGTCCGTGGATTGAAAAGAACGAAGATTGAAAACTGTCTTAAGAAATGGAGCACTGCAGACTTGATTGCAACCATTAGTCATCAATATGTCCACTGCAGGATTATGACTCAGATTTTAGAATAAAAAAGTCATCAACACAAAGAGCTATCAAAGCCTGATGCTGGATGACAGCACAGACTTGTTTAACCGATATAGTAGTAGCTAGTCAAGAGGATCAGCCTTCTAAAAGAACATCTAAAAATAACCACCCCCAGACATGAAGTACTGACAACAGCAGCCACATGGATGTTTACAGGACATGCGTTACATAAAAGCAACATGAAACATGCGTGCACAAACAATTAAAAGCGAATTATGTTACCTGCTTTCTGTCAACATGTCGTATCCGTGCATTTGACAGCAAAATAAGGGCACACAACACCTCTTCGACTCGGAAACCACCGGCTTCTTTTCAGCAAAATGAAGGGATCTGCCAAGATTTCCCCTAATGATGATGAGCGACATGACATATAGAAATCATTGTGAGAAGCTGCAGACACGTTTACATTGCAGTACAGGTGTGCAGAAAACGTAATATTAATGTCTATTATCAGCTAATATGCATTAAGATGCATTCGTGAGATACACTGAGCTATTATATTCATACTAGACAAATGATCTGCATAGGAGTGACGAAGAACGGAAGGGAACCACCTTATCTATATATAATTTAAATGTAAACGTCTAGTATTAATTGACATTATTGAGACAAAATGGCTCATGGGCACAAGTCACACTGATACAAAACGATACTAATGTTGCCATGCAAAAATAGTGCGTTCAGGGTGTCAAGCTGAGAGACAGATAGCACAATGCTATGTGTAGTTCACTTTACTTCCTCCTAGCGATGAACTGTTCCTACTACAGAACCAACGAAGTCATTTAAACGGAATAAATGGAGTTTGTGAAGAGACGAAAGGGGTGTGATGTACTCTACCTCTCTCTGTTCACAGATGGATCTTGAGTTCAGTCATTTTCTGAAGTTACAACGTATCCATTTTCGCCGGATCTCATTCTTTCTCTCTCTCTCTCACTCGCTCACACTTCCATCTGTTGCTGTCATAATGACGTAGCTTGCGTGCCTTTGAGCGAGGGGTGACGTACGTACGTTTTATTTTTAATTGAATTATTATTTTTGAGATTTTTTTCTACATTAAATAATACATTTAAGGTGATTTGGATTAGACAAGTTATTAATTAATTTGAAATGTTGTCCCATTCAACATTTTATTCATTCATGATGTCAATTTGTAGGCCTATCCGCAAAGCTAATTCGAATTTCCCTTAAACTTCTGTATTAGTAAAAAAAATTAAAAAAAGACTCTTTGAAAATAGACCCTTTTCACATTAAGTTTATATATATATATATATATATATATATATATATATATATATATATATATATATATATATATATATATATAAATATATATATATATATATATATATATATATATATATATATATATATATATATACATTTACTATTCTTTGCGAAATGTACATTTACATATGTACATTTATAAAGAAAATAGCCTAACTTATTTTTATTTTCACGAAAGATGTTTATATATATATATATATATATATATATATATATATCAATTCTTTATAGAAATTGCTTGTAAGACACTTCGATTGTGTAATACTTATAATTAGTATAAAGATAATATAATACGTTTTAGTTCATTTTAGAATTCCATGTATTGTAACCTAGTTTTTTACAGTCTATGATTGTAACCCCATAAATAGGCTAGGCCTATTTACATGGAATACATACAATATGTATTACATACAATACATGGAATTCTATAAATAGGCTAGGCCTATTTATAATATTTTGTTATTGCCTTTCTGCTTGTAAGTGTTGAGTTCTTGCTTTGTCGATAGATAGATAGATAGATAGATAGATAGATAGATAGATAGATAGATAGATAGATAGATAGATAGATAGATAGATAGATAGATAGATAGATAGATAGATAGATAGATAGATAGAAAACCTTCCTTCCGAGAAAAAAAAAACGAGAAAAAAAAACTTTCGTTTGGAAAAGAATGTGCAATTGCTTTCGTGATCAACGGTGTTATTCATACATGCAGTAGGCTACTTACACACAGGCACTGATAGAGACGGCTAACTGGGTCTTTCGTAACTCCAAATAATCCAGCATGTCCTCTAGCGGGTCCATCGCATATCGCAGGGTCCGTTATTTTCATAGACAGGTTATTTTACTGGATGTCCCATGGTAACAAACAGCAGATTTCATACATGCGCAAACGAGCTAGTTAAAATACAACCGACTTGGTTAAAAGTGGCTGCATGAGAACGGTTCCCAAGTCAAGAGTTTAATAATGATTAATTTAAAAGACACCAGAGAGAAGACCTTCTTCCATTGAAAGATGGCAGTGAAATTATAAAGATGAGTGTAGGTGAGTGGCAAATCTAAATATTTGATAGATTATTTGTCCATTTTAGTATCCCATGCCTTGTTTGCAGTTTTTAAGACCCCATTAAATCAAGTTGTGGAGTTTTGTGGCTGTTAGCCCATAGCCTATCTGTTTTGAGACTAGATGTCTGTGTATTACTTAGAAGTTGACAAAATGAACTATCAGTTAAACAGATATTTAAAATGTATAGCTATTTAATAGATAGGTTAAAGGAATTACAAAAACTGCTCATAAAATGATTGCATGTTTCTTCTAAGAGATATGGGGGAAAATATTAAAGTTCTTGGTTTCTACAAACAATACAGTGATTTCAAACCTGTTGATCCAGTCCTGTAATATCTGATTTTTTTTATTTATTCTTTTCTCTTTCAGAAGAATGTCCATTTTGTGGAAAGCCGTTCAAGAGGCTGAAAACCCACCTACCCCACTGCAAAATGGCACCAGTTACACAACCCCAAAAAAGCATTAAAGCGCCAAAAGAACTGACCGCAACCACATCCAGACAGAAGATCCATAAAAAGACAACAAGTGGTGTCATCTTTGATGAAAGACTAACCTCCAAAAGCAGGAGGAAAGAAGATACTCACAATGCAGACAGTCTTCTCACAACTACTGAGGTAAAAGTCTTATCATCTGAAACTCTGGACATGGAGAGGCCTAAAAACAAATGGCTTGCTAAAAGACAAAAGGAACTTGAGAGATTACACCTGTTAGTGCCAATCTCAAAGATGCCAAGCATCCCTACCTCATTATCCAAGCATGAAGGAGATAAAAGCTTTTGTGAGATCTCCAAAAGACCAAATCAGGGAACATCTCAAACTAATGGAAAAAGTGCTAAAGGCAAAAAGAAGCTAAAGATGGCACCATTATCAGAGCAGTTGTCAATCACCAAGAGTAAAATCAATACCCCTGGATTTGTGCCAGCCACTCTGAAAAACTCTAGCCTCCCATCTGAGTGCAGCGTACAGCATGAAAATCCAAAACTCAAACCAAAAGTTTACTTCTTGGAGGAGCTTGAAAGACTTGCGAACAGCCAGAACAAGAATATCGATCTAGTATCAAGAGCAAAAGAGCATAAAGCTCATGCTTTCTTAACATCCAAGACTTCTGTGTGGGACCACATCAATTACAGTTTGTATTACAAGAGGTCTTATAATCTGTTTGTGCCTTATCCTCTTATTGAAACATCCAAAGATTCTGCTCTGGAGACTATGCAAAAATCAAACAAGCCTGAAACAGCAGTTACCAAGGTTGCCTTTCCACCCTCACTGACTTTATCAGAAACCATTCATCAACCTTCAGAAGACATCCTTAGTTCAAGACTGCAAGGTGCAAGAAGTCAATCATGTAGTCCAGAGTCTGCTTACAACAAAATACAGTTCTCCTCAGTGCCTTTAGGCAGCTATGCTAATGAAAATATTTGGAAGAAGGGTCAATTTCCTGGACCGTTCCCCCAAAGTGAAGGTAATCCATGATTTATGCGATGTTTGGCTGTTTACATGGTTATTTTCATGTGAAGAGAAATCCCTTTAAAAAGAGAAACCACTTAGTTTAAAAGCATGTTCACACCAATGATTCTGAATTTAAGAGAATAGCAGAGTCCACACCACAACAATAGTGATAACGATATCATTGGAAACACTTTCACAACGTTTTTTCCAGCTGATAACAACATTGACAGCCAATCAGAATCCGCCCTGCTTTAAAGAGCCCAAGAACATTATTGTGTGTTGGTGTGGACGCTATGCTAGTTATCGTTCTTGGTGTGAACAGGGCTTAATACTTGTATCTGTTTTTTTTTTACTTAATTATATTAACTACATTTTAATTAAAGATTGAACGGCCCTAATATGAGTCAAAACAAGTTGCCAGTGTATTGTTTTTACACGGTAAAGGGCCCTCTGAAAATAAAGTAATAACAATAGAATTTGCTCTATAATGCATAAAGACACTGAATTTGGCATGAATAAATCAAAAGTGTAGATGTACACTTAATAAAATCACGATATGTGAATGTTTAACTGTAAAAAGTCTGCTATTGGAATATGAAGTCTGCATGTTTCTGTGTGAATGAGCGGCGCAGTAGCCTATCTACTACATACTCAAGCACATAAATAAAAAATATTATTTTTTAATGATAACTTAGAAACCTTTTTAGACAACCTTTACTGTGAGCTACGAGGTTGTTAACTGATGGCATCAGTTAACAACCTCGTAGCTCACAGTGCTTCCGTTGAAGCCGTGAGCCCGTATTATTGTAACTTTTTTTTTAAACTACCCTGTTTAACAGTGGAATATGTGGTGAGAACTATATTACATGATGCTGTATAGAAAATCGAGTGTCGAATATTTGTATGTATATGCATATTTTCCAATGAACTTAAAATACATCGTTTCTGTAGATACATTCTATAGATAATTTCAACAAATGAGTAGTTTTATATTTCAACATCAATTTTAATTTGATTATGTTGTTCGCATTGCTTCATGGGATTGTAGTTCTTTCCTCACTAAAGCTGTTAAGTACCTTTGTATTTTTATCAAATTTTCAAGCATGTTTTTGCTTCGAATCTAAGTTTTTAATGCTGTGATTCACCTCGTAGCTGGTTGGCTTAGTTCATGGCTTATAATGCTTTAACAAAGACTTCATATGGTAGAAATTAATGAAAACATTTAGGTTTATGTTTACATTTAGGTACCTTAGAATTGTTAAGCACATTCTGATAGCAAATGAGCTACACTTTCATCAGCTTGGCTAGAAAGGGACGTTGGTCCATGAAACAGTTTCATCTCATTCCTCCTATTACCATTTATATTCATTCTTTCATGTGAATTTTTCATTTCATCTTCAAGTTCCACATCCATATTGTGCTTCCACAGTAGTTTTCATGACATGCACGTTAAAATAATGAATTTCTCGTACCAATTCAAAAGAAACAAGAGAGTTGAAATTATAAAAATATGAAATTATAAAAATGCCTTTGTTCATATAGTGCCTCTAGTGCAGCGGAAACTTGGAGATGTCAGATTGAATGAACTTGGTGTCTGGCTTGCCGCTCGAACTCCGGTGTCACCTGGAGAGATTGTGACCATGTTAAAGCAAGGTTTGTTCCTTATCCAACATAATAATATAACATAACATTTGTGTTAGTGGTTTTTCTAGTGTTTTCTGGTTGTGTGATCAGGTTGGCAGTGGTACTACAGGAAGTATATTGATGTTCGTAGAGGAGGAATCGGTGGGATATCCTTGCTGTTGACTGGATACTGCGTTCTGTGTTACATATGGAGATACCCACATCTCAGTGAGTCTGAATCGATGTCATCAGCAAAACATCCCATAATCATTGGCATGCATGATTGAAATGTCTGTTTTACTCTGTTTTACAGAGAACGAACGCTGGAGGAAGTACCATTAAGGACGTTTGGTAGTCTTTGTAATTGTTTTCAGTGCCATATGGGCACAATAAGATTAATAATTAATAGGGCTAGATTATAATACCAGCAACAATTGGTTTACTACAATTGAGGTTTACTGTGGTTTTGTTGACAAGTTAGCTAGAAATGTCAAGACTGTGACTGATAAAGTACTTATGAATTTACATTTTTGATAGGAACCCATCTTGAAGCACAGATAATGGAATTATTTGAATTAAATATTTAAAAATGTTCATTTATTTGCCAAAAACAAAAAAAATAGAATGCTTTTAACCAAAACAATTTTACATTTTGTTTATCGTGTAAGCAAAAAGAGGACTTACCTGAGAGCTAATAAATTATACAATATTGTTGTTTTTTCGTGAGGCCTGTCATATAGTTCTTTTGTTTGTTGTTAACACGATCTTGTTTAATTTCTTAATTTTTATGTAATATTGTTGCATGTAAATATCCACAATTTGTTAAAAAGGAAGACATTACGACAGATTGGCTGTATTCAAAATGGATTTAATATTTATCTCTGCTGTTGTAATGAACACTCACAAAAACAACAAATCATGAACTGACCACATATACAGTATGACGTGTGTACACCTAACATAATAAAAATAACTTTTTTGTTTTACATTCTTTTTCTTTACAAAAAGTATAAATATTTTGTGTTTCATGTTTTTATTTTTTGTAATACAAACATTACAAATCAAGTTTGAGGTGATGCAGAAAATAAAACGTTAAAAGCAACTTTTACCATGGGGTATTACGATAACTGAAGGCCACACTCGCACAACAAAAAGCAGTAAAAACAAACGATACACTATTTAAACTTGTTTTCACTCGCTCTGTCCTAAGGCAAAGAAGCCCTTCGAAGTGAAGGTCTTTAGATGCTCCCTAACACCGACCTCTAGAGCTCAGATCAGAGAGAAGAATATTCACTTTTTTTTTTCTGTCTGTCATTTTTGGTTGAATTGCTGGGAAAGACGGTGGGCGTTTAGTGTTAATGATGCAAAAACAATGGGATGACATAAGATGAAAACAAGCAACCATCCCTTCAGATCTGGAATGGATGCTAATGGAAACAGACTTGTGAAAATGTACGCACACTGCAGTTCAGCCAACTATGGTCACAAATTCCTTTGAACTCTGTTGGAAACAATGGAACCTACAACTTTAGTTCAGTTTTTGACATTGTCTTGGTCATACTCCCATCGTTGACTGACAAAGCCCTGTAATGGCACAGTTAATATAGGTTCTAGTCTATAAAACAGGACTGAATGCTTACAGTCTCCTCTTTAGAACGGGTTCTTGAAATGTGGGCCTGTCCTCCAACCAAACTGCATTATCTCAGGAAGCAGCCATCTCATAATGCTACTAATTAGATAACAACAAAAAAACTGATATGCCGTGACATCACTACTTCTGCTTTCACCGATTAAAAAGTGTTCGCAAATTTGAGAAATGATCTGCAGAGGGGCTGTAAGAGCTGCGATCATGGCTATCTAAAGTACAAGGTCACGTCCACATGTGCAAATATAAGCTGCCACTAGAGGCAGTAACTGCAAACTGACTGCCAAGACTACAGCCTGACCAGCAGGGGACTCAACGCACAAGGGAAAATGAAAAGTTTCAAACAACATCAGTCTTGGTAAATCTCACAAAAATCCCCAAATCAAATTATATTTTGCTCAGAGAAATCAAGCTTGTTGTAGGACCACTGAGATTGTGATGATAATATTTCATGACAAGCACAATTGCAACCAATTTGCATTACCATAATGCAAAAAAAAAAAAAAAATCTAATTTGTTATGAGAAAAGATTGTAATGTACTTGTACATAATGGTAGAGATTGTTGCACTGCCTTAAATTCTTCTAGATTATTTCGAAATGTAATAAGAATTTGATGACAATAAAGAAAATGTAAATGTGATTTTTTTTTGTGATATTTAAAAAAAAAAAGGTACCACAATGCAATAAATATATATTACTGGTCCAAAAATAGGTTTCCTCTTCTTTTTGCAAAATTTTTGCAGTTTTATTAAGAATTTTATTTCTTAAATTTTCCATTGATTTTGGGTTGAAATGCGACTGACATGTTTTCATGAGATTCACCAGTGAGGGTTCTTTGAGACACAAACTAAAGGTGCAAAACAGCACATATTATCTCCAGACAGGGAGCAGCACAGAATTTAAAAAATATATATATATAATGCATCATTTCAAAAAATGAATTAAACAAAAAAGATAAACATCATGTAACATTGTACCCTCAATCTGAGGACTTAACTTTCCCCTGCACAAAACCACACAAGTGAGTTTTGTCTCTGTGGAGAGGTAACATACCTGTAAGGTACAAAACTAATTGCAAAACAAATGTTAAAAAAAAGAAGAAAAAAAAGAGCACAACCAATGTTTAAAAACAATTAAACGCGCAGGTGTGTTTGTGTGCCTTACTTGGTCAAAGTCTACTGCAATGATACAACATAAGTGTTGAGACAACCATAAAACCTTAAGTGCGGACAGACTATTAGACTAAGTGTCTGATATTGATCGATACGCTACAAATATCAATGTCTACTCATGACATTCCAAACATCACACTTACTTACTGCTTGATTGTGTGTGTGTGTGTGTGTGTGTATGTGTGGATATATTAATGTGTGTGTGATTGCAAGTGTATCCTGTAAAGCATTGTCAAAAAGGCTTTCTTATGTAAACTTCTCTAGAACAACAGGCACAGTATTAGAGTATCACTATCATTAGATTCACCTTCCTGTTCCTCAACCTAGTCAGAGCTGCTGTGTGCATTTCAAACCGTGATAATGCCAACGTATGTCCGTTCACACATGCCGTGGAGTTCAGCTCGCACACACATGGCATGAAATGAAATGAGATTAACATGGAACAACTAACAAACATAAATATGGCACTGTCTAACATTCTAAGATGCTATTCACAGCAGCCTCAAGCACAGAGTCTGTGTCAGCCAATGAAGTGTGATTATGATCTGAGGGAACTTGTTCTTCATGGCCCCGTCCCAGGCTCGAAGGGTAGCCTTGGGCAGAGCTATGCTGTGATTGGCTGGGAGATGTAGGGTAGTGAGCATGTTGACTGTTGCTGCTGATTACGGTGCTGGATGTCTTTTTTTTTAGGTCCAGGATGCACTTGATGGGAGTTCTTCTGTGTTCTTCCATTCCTTGTTGTTTAGATTCTGTCCTATAAGCAGGTTCTGTGTGGCTGTTCATACCCTGCCCATCTTTTACGGTGAGACTTATGGAATGCCTTGGGGATGTTTCCATTGTGCTGGGATTGCTCTCATTGGTGACTGGGGTCAAGACTTCGGGACTTGGGATCCTTAGTTTACGGCCACAGCAGAAGTCTTCCAGGAAGCCATCTGAGGGAACAATGTGGCAAAAAATTACAAACATACATTCAATCAAGCAAGCGCAAAACATTTTTAAATTATATCATTTTGTTTGCATTTGGTATAATTACAGTACAATATCGTAAAAGCGTTCCATAAATCACAACAATTTCAAAAGAAACCAAAATCTACCGTGCAGTTTATGTATCTGAATGATCAAAAATTACCAGCACCACCTTCACACTCTACTTTTGTGATGATTGAAATTATATAAATGACCGTGAAATTACTTTATGTCAACTCATAACATTAGTATTAGTTAATTAATATAGTATAAAAAACTGTGAAAATGCAACCAGGCTCCCATGTCTCACCTGGATCCACTAATATCATTCGTTTGTCTTGGGTCAAGTTGCCCCGTTCCTCTTGGTTAAAAGTCCTGTCAATCATCACCATTTCTGATGAAGGGCTAGACCTCTGAAAGAGCATTAAGCAGTGACATTAGAGTAATTAATTACCTACAAATAACTATATGTAGTATTTTGTGCATTCAAGTTAAAAGCATGTTCTGAACCTACCTCTGCTTCCACCATGAGTAAGCGTCTGTATTTGTTCACCATGGCCTGCGTTCTGTTTAGCACTTGTGTGGCAACTGCCTCAAACTCGTCATCAACTGTAAAGTCAAAAATGATCATCAGAACCTGTGACAGATTTATCTATGGTTAAATATTGATTATGTAGAGGAAAAGTTGAAAATGCACTTTTGGCGAAATCTTCATCTTGTGGTGGTGAGCCTTGGAAAACATGATAGGGCAGTAATCTGCAAATGCCATCATTTAATGAAGTGAAGGGTGTCCGCTCTGAAGACATGACTCTACAGTGATCCTGTCTTAACTGCTGGAGGACCCTGTCAAATAAGCCCCAGTGTTACAATCATTATTTCTGCAATTCTATTCGTTGACACTAATGGTGCAGAAATTACACACTTCATCTGTAACGGGTGTACAATTTGGGCACTCACATTCCTCCTCTAGTAAGTTGCTGAGTTGCAGGTCGCTTCGGTGTAAGAGGCAATTCCTGACTGGCAGGAGTGAGTGTTTTCACAGCTAAGATTAAATAGAATAAAGAAAAGTTACTTCATGGATCCAAGAGAGGAAATTCAGGTGCAAAAAATCAACAAAAAAAACACATAATATTATATACACTACCATTCAAATGTCAGTATGGTTTTTTTTTTAAAGAAATTAATAGTTTGATCAAAAGTGACAGTTAAGACATTTATAATGTTACAAACGATTTCTATTTCAAATAAATGCTATTCTCTTGAACTTTCTATTCATAAAAGCATCCTGAATTTTTTTTTTTTATCACGATTCCCACAAAAATATTCAGCAGCTATTAAACTGTTTTTAACACTGATAATTATAAGAAATGTTTCTTGAGCATCAAATCAGCATATTAGAATGATGCCATGACAAAATAAATTAGATATTTATTAAAAATAAAGGATTCAAAAGGACCCAAAGTAGTCTTACCTTTGGTACCAAGGAGATTAACTAATTGTGTTTGCCCTCTTTGTGTTGCTGCTGCGGTGTTCTATGAAATTGAAGAAACATTCAAATGTAATGAAACAATGCAACTTTGAAGAGCCACTTTGGATAAATTAATCCAAATATATTTCACCTGGTTTAGAGAGACTTGAAACTCTGGAACGCCTGAAGTAGTTGGAGCGTTCTGGCCCACGGGCATAAGGTGCTGGAGGTGCTGTCCTGGACTCACAGATAACTGCTGACAAACCTGTGGGCCTTGAACACCAGAACTGACCATGGTGAGGTGGCTTGAAGTCTGTGACGTCTGTAGAGGCGATGGGCTAGGCGACGCGCTGGCATTCCAAACTTTGGCCGTGGCAACAGGCCTTTGACACACCTCCATTACAGGTGTGGGCGAAGCTTGGCCTATTTGACCTCCACTGACCAAACCTTGATTGACTATTAGCTGCCCTCCAGCTGAAAAGTTCTGCCCAGCGATAAGCTGTACTGTTGTGTTCTGATTGGTGAGGATGGAGTAGGTGGTAGTGCTTATTGACCCCGGGTCACCCACTTGAGTGTTTGTTTGTAACACCTGCCCATTCACAGCCTGGAAGCTGTGAACAGTCGTACCAGGGGTTAGGGAAATAGAACTGGGTAGCAAAAACTGCCCCTGAGGCAGATTGGACTGGGACTGTGGTTGCACTTGTTGCCCCAGCGGTGAATGCATTACAATGCTGCTGGCTGGATTGACCACTTTCACCTGTTGAGTAGACTGAGGAGAGCCAGTAGCTGTGTAGGGGCTACTGACTAAATTCGCAGCAGTGTTGGTGCTAGGTTGAAGCCCAATGTTGCTGATATTGTATACAGTTTGTCCTCCTGCCTGTAAGGGTTTAGGCTGAATAGGTCTAACCAATGCCTGTTGCGTAGGGCCTCTCTGGATGATAATATTCTGAAGTGGTATCGTTCCTTTATTGAAAGACATTGACACCTGACCAGCTGCGGAAGGGGTGAACATGGTACCCTGCCCGCTGTTGTTTGTTACTACATTTCCACTCTGCCTCAACAGGATCTGAGGCTGTTCCAAACTATTGATAGTCATCATAGAGGAGGCACTGCCACTGAAGGATCCCACTACCTGGATGTGTCCAGTGGGGCCATTTGGCAAGGGTAGTTGGGGAACCTGCTGGATAAAAGCCTGAGGTTGTGCCAATGGTGCCGCCACACCAGGACCCGAGACGCCTCCAAACCCTCCAGAGACCAGCTGCTGAGGGAAGGCGGTAGCTGTAGGAATGAGAGATGGCTGGGAGTCCAAAAGGGCTTCTTGAGCCAATGTCTGCTCTGTGATATCTGCTTCCAGCAATGACTTCTGGAGGATGTCAAACGGTTGGTCCTCGCCACTGAAATCGACCCCATCCGGAGAGGTTCCACCGTCGAGCTCATCCTCGATGAACGGAAGACTGCTTGAGAGCTGAAGCTCAGCTCCACCAGCCTCCCCAAACTCTCCCAAATGATTGTGGCCATCTTTGAGTTCTTCATTGGAGCCACTCTGAGTAGAAAACCAAATAAGTTGTTGTTCAGATGCATGACGTGCTTAGATCCTACTAAATCACAATTCTAGGTATCCCCATTGCTTTCTATCTTTACCAGACTGTATATACAGTATACCAAGGCGGTTCACTCATTTCTATGAATGGGAGAAAGTACAACACACAATATGGCAAGAAAACTCCCGCCTTCTAAATAAAAGAGCCAATCGCCAATTGGTAAAGTAGTCACGACACTGCAGATGTCATTATAAGCTCCTGTTCCTACAGAAACAGTTAAGCCCAGTTAACATGTAGTAGACGTGCACTTGGCACATGACTGCACATGTGCATTAACATAACCAACCTGAAATATGTGCTTTTTAAAGCTATTTGAGCATAAGAAACATATTTTTAGGACAGTTCATGTCAGATTTAGTTGCCTTGCCTTGCCTACATATGAGTTTGGCAAGCAGTTTTTGAGATTTCCGTTTATTCCCATTCAAGTAGATAGGAGCTAGTCTTCATGACCAAAATTGCCTCCAGGAAGCATTGCAAATATGGCCGCCATGTGAACTGACTTTACTTGAAAGGGACTTTAACTATACTCACGGTGTCACTGGTGAAGAATGAGCTGGCCGACCCAAATGCTGCATTTGTCACATCATCTTCTCCAATCTGTTTGAATGTCAAAGAAAGTTGTCAATAACCTTTCAACATAAAACACAAATGTCATATAATGTAAGTATACTTACAGATTTACTATTTGAACCATGAAGATACTCATTCAATGCTTGCACATCTCTGTTGAAATAAAACAGTTCATTAAAGCTTGTTTATGTTTGATGGGCAAAATTTATTTTTGAACTATGTTTAAAACATAAAGCTCTTTAAAAACCATAACCATCAAATTATAAAGCTGATTACCCTAAAAAATCCAGAAGACGGCGGTCGTCTTCATCATCCATGACACCTGTGACAGTAACAGATTTTGAGATTACAATGGACACAATTTCCCTGCCGTTTGGCTACAGTGAGTGCTTTGTATATAAATTGTTTCTGAATACACCTAAGGATCCAATAAATGTACTGTGCATAGTGTTCTACACAAAATCAAAGCATTGTAATCTGTCAGGATCCCCAGTTTTATAATCTCTGGTGCTCTTTGGTCACAATTTTACGTTTTTTTTATTATTATTTTTTTTACTTCAGCGGAATGGTATGAAACTTTGTAAAGGTTTTGGCAATTGCTATGCGAGCACAACAAAAATCACAGATATGATTCAAAAAGTGAATCATAGTCCTGAAAAAAAATGGTCCTGAAAAAAATGACTGCATTAGAAACGAATGGGAAATAAAAATAATAATCATTTTTTATATCAACCTCAAATTTGGAACACAACTTGTTTAGATTTATGGCTTTATTTTGAAAACATGTTTTGGGAAATATATAATTCATATAAAATTTTAAAATAGTAGTTTTGTGCATTTTACATAACAATACAATTTTTTTTAATTTTTTTTCAACTTCAATCTGCTAAGTGTCTTCTTTTAAAAAGAGACCAAACCATACTCCAAAGCATTCAACATTTCTGAAAAGTGGTTAACAGTTAATAAATGGATTATAACTAATGCATATAATTTAGTACCATAGGATCCCCTAAAAATACAAATATTAAATAAAAAGCTATCAAACTAAAATATAGTACATTCATTTCATTGAAAAGAAAAGAAAATTGGCAATTTTTGACTGCCACGCAAGGAGCACCAGAGGGTTAAAGAACATTCTCAGGACAGGTATAATATAAGACTTCAGGTATAATATTAAATACATACAAGCATTTGACATTAATAGGCCAAATAACTGTTCTCTGCAGTCACAGGCCTGTGTGCCAAGTTTTTTGACATAACGCTACGTTAGCAATGCGAATACACAAACTTGTGACAAACAGAAATGAATTAAGAATCTGAAATTTAGAGTTTTTATAGTGTGACCACCTCAAGTAAATTATGTTTTTCAGTGGAGAATAAATACACAACATAAAATGATATTCTTGTTAATAGTAAGAAATTGTTTGACTTCGCAACAAACACAATTTCATCCAAATCAGCTAGGAAACATGTTTTTAGTGTTTAAGAACACATAAAGAAAGTAAAATAGCCTAACATACATTGTAGTGTAACACAAATATGATCTTTATGTTTAAAAATGCACAAGTCTGACAAAGAATGGCTGTACTCTTTGCTGCAGATACATGCGCAGCCAAGAGACTTTAAAATGGCGGCTGCTGATTGAAACTGCGCCACTGCTCGCTACAGTCGACAGACAAAAGGGCATTATGACGCAGAGAACTTGTGCAGTGTAAAAATGCCACTCGATTGTAATTTCAGATCATATTTTTGTAAAGCTGCCATAGAAATGTGAACAACTTGAAAATTCATGTGTGGAAATGTGACAGAGGAATAAACGTGGGGGATGGGTGAAACATGTTTGGCCAGTTTGATTGTTCACACTCGCACTTCACAAGCTTCTGTTAATGCTTTATAACACATATTAGTGAGGGAACGAAATGTGTTGTCTGTTTTTCCCAAAGTGATTAAATGTTTGAACAGCATTCGATGGATATGTATTTTTGCCTTTGTTTCAAAACAAACGACGTCGTGCGTTGTAAAAAAAAAAACAGCTTGAACTTGCAGAAATCCAAAACTGCGAATTTCATTAATTCATTATTAAACCGCATACACACAAGAACAGAAAAATAAACACACTGATCGGACCGTATAAATAGATACGAATGAATTATAAGATTAGTCAATATATTTAAAACATTTTCTAACTAGCAAGAGCAATATCCGTGTAGTGCAATCTTAATGAAGAAAAAAGTATGACAGGTTAATCCGGCCCATGTCCTTGATAAACAACTTCAAAATATATTTATAAAAACCTGAATTTGCATATATATGAACGGGTTTTAATAAACTAAACGATGTACTAGAGATGTGAGGTATATTTAACACTTATATTCGTTAAACCTGTAGTCAACTTAGCAAGCCAAATGAGGGAGGAGATGAATTATTTTTTCTTCCTCTCTACCAGAGAAAAAAAAACTATCTATCCTCTTTGCCTGATAAGTCAAAGGGGCGGAAAAGAGACACGTAGAAAACCAGCAACCCCTCAAAATACAGAGTAAAACCCTGTTGAAGCAAGGCGACGCATTTTACTGATTCACTTGTCAAACAGGGTGGACTAAAAAGGCTCTCCATGGCGCAAGGGCAGGACGCACAAAACCCGCCTTAATCTCGCTGAAAGTAACAGCTAGAAACACACAGGGACTTTGTCCATAAATAGACCGAGGCTGGAGAGACTCATTTTATCGCACGTCTCGAAAAAGCCTTTCTACAATGCGTTTTTGCACATCTGTGACAGCCGACGAGCGCAGCTTGGACGGGCGGCAAAAAGAAACGCGTAATCGGCATCGGACGGCTCGTTTAATACTGGCACGGATGTCTTAGGTTTGGTGAAGGGTAAACGCGGATCATCAGGCGAGTCTTATGCATTCTTCGTGCTCCGAGTTGTCGACGGCCTTCTTGACGTCGTGGACCTTCCCCACACCTATTAAGAAACGGCTGAATTCGTCGAGGAAAAACCGAACGGAGAACAATTCGTTGGCGAAGCATAAATATTTATTTGAATTTGCATCACATAAAGACGACTTGAAAAAGAGGCAAACCCTTACTCCTGTCTCACTCCTCTTGAAACCCAATATCTCCATTTGGCAACTTTTAATTTGCTCCCCCTCCTCCTCCTCCTCCTCCTCCTTCTTCTTCTTTCTCCCTCTCTCCCACTCATATATTTTTCCCTCACTGTCCTTGCTGCTCAGTCTCAGATAGATTTTTCTCTCTCCACGCTTGCTCTTCCCTCCCCGAAGGAAGGGGAGGAAGGAGGTTGTGTGTGTTTTTTCCTTGAAATTTTTATCACAAAATTATAATACACTCAAAGGGGAAACTCACCGTCATGAAAAAGCAGTGCCGTGTCCACGGGGTTTCCTCGCCATCTCTGCACGGGCCGGTGGAGCAGTGCGGCTCCAGCAGAAGGCAGCATCACTACATAGTGCACTAGACACCAAGGGTTTTTTATTCGAAACTAGAGGGATTTCTTATTCTGTTTGTTTACTACTGTAAAGGCTTCTTCTGTATCTTCTGCAAAATATAAATAAAAGCTGCTGTTTTGATTGATCACTTCAAATGCCTGACATGCATAACTGAATAAAAATTGTGTTTGTTATGGGGGGCGGGGCCCTTGTGGACCACACCTTTAAAAAAAAAAAGAAAAAAAAAGGGAACAATAATATGCATATGAAAATATATCCCAAAATAACATGTAGTTAAATCGCAATTCGTATCATCTTGTGCTTAAACGGGTTCATCATGTGTATAAAAGTGTATAATCTTCCAACATTTAAGGGGGTTGCAAGGGAAAAAATAAATAAATTAAACATTAAAATAAAAACATTAAAGCATGTACAAAATCTTAAAAGGACATAACAATACAATACAATTTACCAAGGGATTGATTATCTTTAGATAAGTATTTTATGGATGATAGATCATTTTTACATTCATTTTTTTAAAACAAGTTAAAGAGGGTTTTCTGTTATTCCAGTTGATTTTATGTATATGATATTTACCCATTAATAATAATGTTTAACATCAGTGACATCTTTTTTTTTTCCATTGACAACACCTTTGTGTCTTGAGATCACATCACCCAAAAGTGTGAACCTGAAGCAAAATAAGAAATGTATCATTGGATCCTTTTGATTTTTATTTTTAGCTTTATTTTTTAGCTTAAACTGTAGGCTATATGATTATGAGATTGCTGCTACAGCAAGCATATCAATGTTATCATTTATGAAACTAAATGAAAACATTGAAAACTTAAATAAAACTAACATTTACTGACAAACAATACATTTTCATCACTTCAAAACGAACTAAAACAAGTTTATTTTAGTGTTTAAATCATTTTGAATACTATGACAAAACTAGAAAACTGATCAAATGACATCGAAACTAACAGTATGGCTAAACTAGTTGACTTAATTAAAAGGAAATGAAATAAGTAAAATCTGAAATTCAAAACTACAATGTGCTGATTTAATTTGTATGCCCATAGTGAATACAGTGATCGAAATTCAATACAAAATCAATATAAATTGTTAGGTAGGCTATATCAAAAAAAAAAAAAAAAACAGTTGGCAAACTGTGCAACTTAAAAAAACGAAACATTGTTTGTTTTCTCTACAGTCACGAGGTGATTTTGCAATTCTAAAATAAATAAATCAACACTTATAATATGATATAAACTTGTAATAACATTTCATGTTGTGAAAAATAAATCTCACATAAATAATTTAATTAAAATATGAATCAAATACAAATATGAGAGAAGAAAGGGGTCTATGGGGTCTAAACAAAGTAATAAATAATTTTCTTCCAGTATCAAAAAAAAAAAAAATGTGTGGGAAAACAGTTTATTATGAACGTGAATATTTAATGTGCCAATAGAAAGCCGCGTTACTAATGGTACAGATTTTTTGTCCAATCATTGATCAGTACGTTAGACGAGTTGTCACATGATCAGTGCGCGTTTACCACACCTCTTTTGAGAAGCAACATGGCGGCACTAGGAGTGGAAGTTAATGTGGCGAATGATGACGGAGAAACAAATACAGCTGTCAATGTTCCCGAAAGCGTGTTACGAAGAGATCAAGCGCGGCTGGAAGAGGCAGAGCGCCGGAGAAATGTCAAGGAGAGCCAGACCGTGAAGGAAGAAAAGAGCGATTTCTTCACGTCCACCTTTAATGCTGAGAAGACAGCAGTCGAGGAGATGCTCTCCAGCTCTAACCTCAGTGACCGCGACAAAGCCGCAAAAACACTGGAGGAGGTCACTGTGAGAATTCAACAGCTCCAGAAGTTCCTCAACGACAGCATGTTGTTTCTAACCCAATATGAAATAAGACAGGCACAGGCATCCATGCAGAAACTCCAGAGCTCTCTTGATGAGAAGAGGGACTTGGTGTTGCCTAAAAAGAAATTCGCTTTCAGATCCAGGAATGCCGGAGCAAGTAAGCAGCCTGAACCGAGTAAACAAACAACAGATAAGTCTGCATCTGATGTTGGTGGTACTGTAGTAGTGGATGCTGCAATCTCTGTATACCAGTGTGGATTCTCTAATGCTGAAAATCAAGTCCTGATCATGCAAGCTGAGGAGATCCAGCAACAAGATGTTCTGTTATCTCATCTGACAAACTGTAAAGTGAGACTCTATGGCTGTCCGAGCACCCTGCACATCAAGCACATCCGGAGCTGCGAGATCCTCTGCGGGCCAGTGTCCAGCTCTGTGTTTGTTGACCAGTGCACTGACAGCACTTTAGTGTTCCCCTGTCAGCAGCTGCGCACCCATAACACCACTGCCACTCAGATATATGTCCATGTGACCAGCCGGGCAATTATAGAGGATTGTCGTGAGGTCAGGTTCGCACCATTCACGTGGACCTATCCAGGCATTCATGATCATTTCAAAGTAGCCGGACTTGATCCAGACAGAAACAATTGGACAGATGTGGATGATTTCAATTGGCTTGCTGCTGGCACACCTTCGCCCAACTGGACTGTCATTCCTGAGACTGAGAGAATAAGTAGTTGGGATTCTGTGGGACCATCTTAAAAAAACTAAAAAAAAACTAATGTGATTACATTATTGTGTGCTCAGTAAATATGATGCTGATATTGAGATGCCATAAACATTGAATGTTCCCGAGTTCCGCACTTACAAAGCTCATTAATTAATTGAATGATGTATTAAATATAATGCTGTAAAAAATAAAAAAGTCTTATCACATCTGTTTATTTGTAGTTCATTCGCCAAGACATTTAATTAAACTGAATGAAATCATTGTTAAAGGGAAAGTTAACAGAAAAGTGAAATGTCTCTCAATGTTTAATCACGCTCACATCAACGCCGTTCCAAAACTTTACAGTTGTTTTCTTCTGTGGAACATAAAAAGAAGATATTTTGAGAAATGTCTCAGTGTTTTGTTTTTTATTTCTCTCTCTCCATACAATGGAAGTCAGTGGTCACCAAAACTGTTTGATTACTCTTTGAAATATCCCATTTTGTGTTCTGCAGAAGAGAAAGTCATACAGGTTTGGAACAACATGAGGGTTGACAGAATTTACATTTTTTGGTGAACTATCGCATTTAATTCTGTTCCTCATTTATACATTTATTAATATATAATGTAATTTGTTTGGTAACAAATTTCAGTCATTTTCTGAAAACAAGATTTATGGAAAAAAGTGCAATCATTTTTGTGCATTATGTGCAAAACAATGTATACATATGGAGGTTTTAATTTAATACTTTAAAATGATAACAGATTATGCAAGAATTGGCCTGTTATATTCAGATTTATAGGCTCTAGTTTTTGATACAAATACAATTAATATCTACATATGCATTAGTTTTGTGACTAGTCATTTTTTTTTAACGTTTAAGTTACTACATTGCTTAACATGAACTAACAATTAACTAATTTTATAATCAAAAATTGTATCTTAACGTTAGTTTATGCACTATAAACTGAACTAATATAAACAATTGCTTTTATTAACTAACAAAAATGTATAAATTCCATAAAATTGTATTGCTCATTGTAGTTCATGCTAGCTAATGCATTAACTAATATTAACAAATGAGACCTTATTGTAAAGTGTCAGTGTTTCTGACTATCATTAGTCCCATGAATATTTGAACTTTGAGAAATTTAGAGATCCCCTCAAACTTGTTTGTCATGAACTCTAAGGCACTTGAAGTGTAATGGTCTTAAATCTTTGCCTCCTGGTTTTTGGTGTTTCTTTAGTTATGCCAGTCAAACCATCTGACCAATCAAGCCAATCACACGGCACGGCAGCAGCTTACAGATCTCAGCTCATCTGCTGGCCAGGGATTTCTGTAAATGGGATGAGGGTGATTAGCTGGGTTTAGGATGACGTACAGTAACTTTGTGTTTAATCATTTGGATCCTTGGCTTTTGTCCTCGCTTTGCAGATCGAGGGACACCACTATTTGCGTCAGTACCAGGGCACACTGTTGTTTTTAAGTATTGTAGATGAAATCCATTTTTAAGATTGTGAAGAAGATAATATATTAGACTGGTGTTTACCTGTAAAAGAACCAGAGTTGGATTTTGTCTATAATGGGTGCAAAGATCATCATGAAAATAGCTACCAAGTTCTCGCTCTACTGGAATGGATTACACATTGAGCCTTGAACGTACTTTCAACGTTCAGCTTCTGTAAGGTACATTGCACAGCTGTCTTTGGAGATCATCAAACTCTGTTTTTTCTTTCTTTGGACTTGAACTAGTTGTTTAACATGGCTCTCATGAAGGTAAAGTTTGACCTGAAGAAACGGGTGAAGCTGGCCCAGATGCTATGGCTCATGTACTGGTTTTCTGTCATGGCCGGTGTTCTTGTCTTCAGCATGGGCCTTTTCTTTAAAATTGAACTTCGCAAGAGAAGTGAACTTATGGACAACAATGAGAGTCATTTTGTACCCAACATTCTAATCGTTGTGGGTTTTTTAGCATGTTTGCTCAATGCCTTTGGCGGCAAAATCTGCTATGACTCCCTCGACTCCACCAAGTTTGCGAAATGGAAGTCCATTCTGAATCCCTTTCTCATTTGTTGTGTGTTCTTCAACTTCCTCCTCGTCCTCACGGCGGCTCTGTGTTTTGCCATGCGCATTCCTCTAGAGTTTACCCTTGCCGAGGGCCTGAAAAATGGAATGAAGTTCTACAAGGACACCGATACACCCGGTCGCTGCTACATGAAGAGAACTCTGGATCTCATGCAGATAGAGTTCCGCTGCTGTGGCAACAACAACTACAAAGACTGGTTCGAGATCCAGTGGGTGAGCAACCGTTACCTGGACTTCAGCTCCAAGGAAGTCAAAGAGTGAGTGTCTTTTTGCAGCTTAATGATTGGATGAAGCGTAAACATTCATTTCAATTAATTTTGTTCAGATATAGTTTAGACGATTAGATGAGCTGAGAAGATGCTTGCCACTTTTAAAGGATCAAAAACAGTGTGTTTCTTTTGAAGGTTTTTAGAATGCCTGTTTTTATGCTGTTTGTGGAGTTATTTAGCAAGTTTAAAGTGAGGCTAGGTACTGGGTGATTTGCAGGGGTCAATGTGCAGTGTAAGTGGTATCAGGTATGCTAACCAGTTTAGATTTAGTCACTAATCTTCTTGGATCACATTTTCTTGCCCTCAGAGCTTACTGTCCCTTTCAATCAGTTGAATACCTGGTAGATTGGCTTGGAATAGACATTGAAATTACCAGCCTTAATATCAGAGTGTGTGATACTTTCATCACAGAGGTTTTTGATGTTTAACACCTAACCTATACAGTTTTCCAAAGTGATTCAAATTATTCGATTTATCGATGAATTCATTTAAATAAATTAGATTTTATTGATAACAATACTAAGGAAGTTATAAAGTATAATTTTGTGGAAGTTGCTTATTTTGCCAGCATTGACAGCTTTCAATCAGAAAAAAGAATGTCAGCATTTTTCAAAACAGTTCTGACTAAGACACGAAAGGGAAAGTTTCACAATGGTATATTGCTTTTGTCATTTTTTTATTTACTGTACATTTGAGTCCTACTTTTGTCTTATGCATTCTGAATTGTAATATAAAACCGATATACAGTATATTTGCAAAAACAGTTTTTTTTGTGTGCCTTTAGTCGAATCAGCAGCAATGTGGATGGAAAATACCTAATGGATGGCGTGCCCTTCAGCTGTTGCAACCCTAGCTCGCCACGGCCCTGCATCCAGCAGCAAGTAACCAACAACTCGGCTCACTACAGCTATGACCACTACACCGAAGAACTAAACATCTGGAAACGTGGCTGCCGAGACGCTCTTGTGTCATACTATGGTGGAATGATGAACTCTATTGGGATACTTGTGTTGGCGGTCACCCTCTTGCAAGTAAGATGTTTCACTTTGGAATATCTTAATGTGCTGATCCAGGATCAGACCTTAATGACTTACATTACGTTCCTCTAATCTTAATGGATTGTGCTGTAAAGGTCAGACTGATCTTTGATCAGTACTTAAGGAACGTTTTGTCCAGTCTAGATACTTAATCTTGTAAACAGCCATCATAAGGTGTTTTTGTTGTCTGCCCCCTAATAAGGTAAATTATAACTACACATTGTTTTGGCTACAGATTTAGACAATCCCAAAAGGTGCAAAAGTAAAGGTTAGTTAGAGGAGTAATTGCTCTTCTTTATGACGTCATACCATGTTTACTGACAGAAGCCTCATTCCCTCAATCAATCATCTAATATGGCACCATCAGGGAAAACGTCTAACTGACTTGGGTATTAATAAATGTGATAAATCTTCTGATTACCTTGTAGTAGTTCTGAAATAATGACTTACCTGCTGGGATAAATTAAAATACATGTCTCAGGAATTCGCACACGTTACCTTAAGGAGCTATTTTTACCTGATCTAACTTTTAAAAAAAATGGTAAATGATATTAATAATCATTTATTTGACTTAACATTTACCTGAAAAAAATAAAAAAAATAATGATATTTAAAAAAAAATTCATTTGGATGATACATAAAGCAAATATTAGTTTACCCAATAAAAAAACATTTTGTATTAACATTTTTTAGTATTAATGGAAAAGTATGGAAATAAACATTGATTTAAACAAAATCTGCCAAGCTTACAACAGTCTGTAGCAACAACAAGACCTCAAACTAGGGTTGGTGGAGATTAGGAGTGTGAGATGGTGTGGTGACTGAAGATTCACAGGGATCAAATGTTCTAATCTGCAGGGCGGAGTTAAATCTTGCTTTCTTGGAAAAGGTGATTTCAAATCACCAATTAAAGATGTAGAACATTCCATCCATTGATTTTATACACATACACACACACACACACACACACATATATGAGTGTGTGTGTGTGTGTGTGTGTAAGGAAGGGGTTGCTTATTTTTATAAAGTATTTATACATCACGGTAATATTTGTTGTTCTGCATTTAATTGTTCTGCTGATTTAAATAAAAAAAAGTATTGTTTTTATTACTGACAAAAATATATATTATAATAAAAATTATTTTATTGCTGTCACAGTAAAATTACAGTTGAGAATTACAGAATGAGAATCATAGGAAGTGAGATTAATAGAAATATTGTATATAAAAATAGAGATCTATCTATCTGTGAAATGTAGCCTGGACATATGTTAAAGGCACACTATGCAAGATTTGTACCTTAAAATAACAGCTTCGAAATCATTTCGATGGTAAACGAACTGGTAGTAGGGCGAATCATCCCGATAGCAAAGCCGCTGGCAAAACCAGCAATGCAAGTTTGAGAGGTGGCGCGAGAATCTCGCGAGAATCGCGACTTGCTTTACGTCACGACGTCACATACATCAACAACATATGAAGCAGCCTCTATGGAAGACACTAGCACGCATTTCAGACGTGAATCATGGCAGAGTCGACGAAGAAAGCGCGGTCGGAAGAGTGCAGAGACGGCTTTGCGCGAGTGGTATTTACGACAGTAACGTTAAACACAAGTACTCCAGAGCGACTCTAGGGGTCGCTGTTTGAGAAAAACGGAAACTGCAGAGTGTGCCTTTAAATATGAATAAACATATCACTCTGTGCAGCTATCTAAATCATATCTTTCATGCTTTTCTTTAGACTGCTGTAATGATTGGACTTCAGTACATAAACACCTCTCTGTCCACACTGGTCAACCCAGAAGACCCTGAGAGTGAGAGCGAGGGCTGGATCCTGGAGAAAACAGTCAAAGAGACCTTCACTGATATCATGGCTAAGATGAAGGCCATGGGCAAAGGCAATCAAGTGGACGAGGGGGCAAATGAAGAGGCTGTTGCCACTGCGAGCTGAGCTAACCCCGCCCACCAAACTTTGGCCACACCTACCTGAGGTAGAGAGCTGTGGGACACAGCCTAAAACTGTAACTATATCATCCACACTACACAAAGTGTAGGCAAAGCCAATTAATGAAGAACTGGTGAAGAAAAAATCTAAATACAAACCTTTGTCAGTCATTTACATTCCTTTAAATAATTTGGTATATTAGAAACCAATATGATGGTGAAAACACTTATTAGTATACAAATGATTGGCTTGTAAAGAGGGGCTTTAAATATAATATAATATAATCAAATTGTAATTTTACCAGCTTCGCTTTCCCCTTTGACTTTGTACTTTGCTACAAAAAATCTAAACGTTTTTAATAGTCATTTTTATAGTCATATTTTGCTTTATTTATGAGTTGATATTCAACCTAAGAATGGCTAGTCACGGATTTGGCATAGTGTGAACGGTTAAAATATGGAAACTAGCCTCAGTACAGTCAGTACTTTTATTTATTAGGAATAAACAACACAATTTGTCATGGGACAGGTGTGGCAAGTGCAAAGAAAACACATTTTTAGGCAGGTGTCATTTCACCCTTGTGGACTTAGGTATGAAATGTGTATGAAAGGTGAGAATCCACATACTTGACAGATGGATGGAGAGACAAGAAGTTAGTTGTTTTGTTTTATTTTAAAGTAATGCTTTATAAAAAAAATAAATAAAAAAGGACCAGGGTTGTGATTTGAGAAAGGGGGGGATAAATCTGTTAAAAAATATATTTTTTGTGACCTGCCTGATGATGCTTTGTGAATAAGTTCAGCATCAGATAACATACTTGATTTCAACAGCACTGAAAGGAGAGGCTGATTTTGCAGGTTTTAGGAGACCCCAATGTGTGCTATGGTACAGAGGGATAACCAGGTACAGGGTGAGGGGATGCTTGAGAAGTCCCCTGGAGTTGAGGAGACAGCTTAAGACTGGCAGCTAAACCCTGACCTGTGACTTCTGCATTCCCACTGCTGGGAGCTCCTGTGCTTTTACATCCGCACAATTACTCCACGAAACGTCCCAGGCCAGAGACTGAAACTCTATGCTCAAACCTGTAATTTTTTGTAATTATTTTATTTTAATTCAAACTATGTGTCTATGTAAATAGTGTAGAATTATTACAAATATATTTTTCCTTTTGTAAAAATACAATTTAATCATAAGAAAAAGTTGACTACTCTAGGACAGTGTTTGGTGCGTAGTGATCATTATTGTGAATAAAACTTGTTTAATTGTAAAAAAACAAAAAAAACATGCAGATTTCTGTTGTCCAGTCATTTGCTGAGATCAAAGTGCAAGGCATTCTGGGAGCTCTGTGGGAGGTTTGACTTATCCAATAAGATCAGCAGAGAATTATGTGATTATTAAGTTCACATGGTGTTTGTTGTGCATGGCACATGGCAGTGAATCTGAATAGTAGGTCTGGTGAGTTTCATCATATGGTCTGTATTTAAAAAGTGTTGTACATGAAATACCTCATGCACACTGATCAATAACATGATATGTTAACAAAAACATAGAAAAACCACATAACTGCTAGATTCATTTGAAAAGTCATCAAGATAAGTCATCCACACTAACAATTCTGTTATGCTTAGGAAAGAAGCAGAATATTAGCATAGAACACTATGGGAAATGATAAGGCCGTAAAGAGGGCGACTTTCTTTGGGTATGTTGATTTTCCGACAAGCACGTAAACACAGATGATCTGATAAAGACAGTAAGCTGCTTTTGAGTGTGTTCAGCTTAACTTCTTGGAAGGTGACCTGGACTTCTGCTGCATATCCGGTGAAGAGTATCAAGCATTGATAGAAACAGAATGTCCTTGAGCAGGTACAGAATGTGTCAAACAAAGCCGTGCACTTCTCTTTTCCCCCTCATTTTCCCTTTTGGCCACAGGATATTTGGGAGTGGTGGGAAATCATGCAAGTGCTGCTTATCCCCGATTAGCTTTATATTAAGAGAAAGTGATCTTATAGTTGTAATTAGGACATGTCAAACTGGTGTCACGTGAGATTATCATGTGAGATTATGATCAGTTTTGAAATAATTTCAAAACGACATGCACATTTCAGGTAGGGTACTATTTCGAAAGTTTGTTGAGAATTAAATCTAACTTCAAATTTGCTCGGGTGACATTTGGATTCTGCTCAACAGAAAGATCAGACCACATTCAACAATTTACAGGAGTCATTTATATACAGTCACAACAAATACAGTGGAACTGAGAGACATATGCACAATATATGCAGAAACAAGAGAGAAAAACATCCTAGCTGTATGTGGATTAACTGGTAAAACAATGTGCGAGTCTGTAAGTCAGAAGAACCTATGATCTTCCTACATTATTGGAAAGTAATTTGAAGTATTTGAGTTGGGAGAAACAATATTTAAGCTATATTTTTTCCCCCTTAAATTGTTATGTAGAGCAAATAATTATGATGTTAATGATTATTTATTTATTATTCGGTTTGACGTCAGAATCTGACGTCATACTGACATCAGAGCCTGACGTTGGGTTGACGTCGGAACAAATGTTCCTATATTCCTTTATCAGGTTAATGGAAATCGCACTTTGACTCATTTAATCAGAGATGATTCTTAAAGGTGAAGTGAGTAATTTTTTATATAATAAAATATTATCTTCTATACCAGCTTGAACCTCAAAAAGGCCAGAACATAAACATGTATTTATTCATCTACAACTCAACAATGCCTCATTTGCCTTTATTTATTGTGGCCCAGAAATATCACACTTCACCTTTAAAGAGTAAACTCAAAGGATTTGTGCATTGACCTGTGTTTAAATCCTCTTTCTCCGGCTTGAACAGTAGGGGTCAGTGACAGAATTAGGCCAACCAGCATAAACACATCATTAAACCTAAACTATCGATTTAAGTCTCAAACACCGCCATCTGTTGGTTTGCTTTAATGTATTGCAGTGGTTTTCAATAAACACTATTATTGTCAAGATGATGACGCAGTTCTCTCTAAGTTTCATTTGTTTCTCGGACTGAATTAAGTCTCTACAAACACTGAAAAAACTGCTTCACTGTGTTGTGATGGATAGTCTGTTCTCTCTCAGGGTTTTTTATTTATTTATTTTTTACCTCATTTCTCTGTTCCTCTCAGCTGGAAAATTGCCTCATCTCTCGATCCATCTTTTGCCAGCATCTTCAGGCAAAGTTGAGCTCCTCCTACATATCATACACACTCTCTCACATTCATTATAATGCCTATGTTGTTCACCCTCTTCAACTCCTTCAACTATAAATGAACTAAAAATGAATATTCTATCATTTACTCATCACAAATGAAGATTTTTTTTATTTATTTATGTGAAACTGTTATGACATGTTTGACCATTACGGCGAGGATTTTGATTCATCCCATAACTAGAGGTTTTTGTGTTTGTTTTTTGTAATCAGTTCATTAAAGTGACCGTTCAGTGACCATTTATTCATATTACATACGCCAGTAGGTGGCGAAAAAAACGAGCGTCTTTTATTTTATTTTTTAGGCCTATTTTTTCTTTTGTTTTATGTGCTATGAACAATGCATTGAATCATCAAAACCGTATTATGTTTCATTAAAATTTGCGTATTTACAAATCTACTAAGCATTTCTGAGCCTGACACAATTATGTTTTTTTTTTTTTAATCCCTTTATGGATCTTAACAGGCTCCATAAACTACAAGAACTTTAACCTGCAATTCTTTAAAAAATGGCTACTTTTGTATTGCAAAGGGTAAAAACGGCATATGGACTCGGAACGACACGAAAGTGAGTAGGCTATGCTACTGGATGACAGAATTAGGCCTATCATTTTGCGCAAACTATTCTTGTAAAACACCTTTTCTGAGTGTTCCTTAGGCTACTCTCTCTCTCTCTCACGCTCATGTTCATAAAATCACTCCCTCTGAGAGTTAATAGGTCTACGCATTGCGCTTTGTGTCTTTAGCCCTCCACAGCCTCATCAGTATAATGTGTCTGAGAGACGGCTGATGGCGTTCCACACATTCAGCAGAATGGGATCGTGATCTCTGTCTGTTTGAATGATGCATTGATCTGTGAGGAGTGTAAGTGTGTGTACATTTACTTGTAACTTTTCAGACAGTAGACATGTTTTGTTTTTATTGTTTTTATGCACATGACAGATTCTAATCCATTTTCCAAGCCGTTTTTCCTATGTAGGGAAATATAATAACACATGAATTATTTATCTATATTGTTTAGAGTGCATTTATGTCAATAAGTTGATAATGACACTGACACAAAGCATTCTTCATTTCGATTCACATAGCCTATTTAGAATAAGACAAAACAAGCTTTAAAATACACATCTTTATAGTTAGGCCAAGCTCCTAAATATTTGACCTGGCCTTCACAAATAGGGGAGTCGGGCTAGTTGTCTCAGGTAAGTTGTAACAAGAGTTATGTATTAATAACAATACGTTTTTGATTCAGAGGTCTAATTAAACAATCTGTGCTTTCTCTGGCAGTGATTTTGTATGTTGGTTTCAAACACTTAAATTTGAATCATTTGGTCCAATATCATATTTTATACTGTTGAGCAATCAAGCAAACACAATAAAATATTTTAGTTTTATGTTGTAGGCCTAATTGTAAATTAATTACAATATGTTTTTGTTCTTATGCAGAAGTTGGCTACCCTCAGGAAATTTTACTATAGTAAAAAGTGTGACCCCAATATAGGTCTACAATATTCTTGAAAATTCCAATGAGATGTTATATATATGAATTAATAACTATGTTCATATGGGATCATGCCTATGTTCCCACAGCCCTATGTTCCCACAAATGTCCTACCCCTGACCCCACCCCGTAACTGGGGTTTAGACAAATCATTTAAAAAAAAATTCGTAGAAATGTGGGAACATAGGGGCGTGGGAACATAGGGCTGTGGGAACATAGGGCTGACCCCGTTCATATTTGCAGATGCAACAGGCTTAATTTGAGAACAGCTGTTCCAAAGAGAAAACTTGTGTCATGTGATCTCAAGATGTTTGTCCCCATGTGGATTTTATAATACTAGAGTATTAATCTCATGTGAGTGTACATGATTTTCAAAGAACTTTTTTTTAAAGAAGTGCACCTTTAAATTATGAGAAAAGCATGAGACATTAACATCATCTTCCTCATGGGGGCAGCATTTACTAGCGTCTCACATTTATTGACAGAGAATCTATTCTGTCAGCATTCAGACAAGTTCCACCCATGGGATCTTTGTATGCAAGTTGCAAACCCCAATAATTTCGCAGCAAACATTTATATCACATACACCAATGAAAAAAGCGGAATAATGTAATGATGATCAAATACTTACACACTAATGACCTCGACGTCTCTCTCACCCCATGCGCTCTGTGCTTGGCCTGAGTCCAGGGTTGGTCTCATTCTACGTGACCCGGGGATAAATGCCTGCAAGGGGACTGCGAATGACAAAAACACTCTGGGGACCGAGAAAGGGAGAGATAGATGGACGCATTGCAGTGAAGAATGAGAGGTTCCTTGTAGGTGTAGTTTCATTGTTGCGGGGCAGGTTAAACTCTATGGCTAGAGGAGAGAGTGTTTTGTCTTTTTTTTTTTTTTTTGTAGGCTACTGCTGGCTGTTGCCCCTCTGAGATCAGGATTAAACAGCAAAGATGGTGAAAGTCTGCGGGGAAAGACTTAATTATGTGATTTACGACATGGCCACCAGGTTATTATGGTTATTAGCTCTGATGACTAGGGGTCTGTCAGGAGGCCATGATGGCGTTTATAGTTTAAAACATGGACAACTTTACACACTTTTTTTACTCAATTATTTTTCAAAAATGTTCCAGTCTCTGTCAGTGAAGATGAAGGGCTCATATGGGTTTCTTTATTCAGCCTTAGAGCCATTAGCGTGTCAAGTTATGCTGAAGTAAGGCTTCATTGTGAGTTGATGTTGGGTCTGTTTGTTCTCTCTGCACAGCTTTGCAGAGGCAGTTGGCAGCAGATTTTAAAGGTATAATTAGGTTTTGATAATGGTAATCTATATTCATGGTAAGTTGACGGAGCCTTTCACTTTTGCTTCCAAAAGCCCATCTCGTCACATCTGTCTGTGTTCTGATTCAAAGTTCTCCCCTTCAAGAATTGAAGAATTGAACCCCTTTCAGGTTCAAAGGATGTGTCGCATCTGTGACTACAGACAAATGTTTTGCCTCATTCCTCAGTTTACAAGGGTGTCATGCACCCATTTATTTATCTAGGCAATGTATGTATGCGTGTATTTCTTTCTTTCTTTCTGTATGTATATATGTGCATGAATGAATGCATAAATAAATAAATAGGTAGGCTACATACAAATTTTTCATTAATTCATGTAGGCTATGTGTGCATTTGTTATTTTACCTACAAATATAGTGAAAATTCATTATCATAGATCTTCTGCTGTTTCGTTGATTTATGTTATACATATATATATATATATATATATATATATATATATATATATATATATATATATATATATTCCTTTAAAAGCCTTTTTTAACACTTTCATGCCAGTCTTTATTTCACTAGGGCCTGAGAGAAAGAACTGACATGCAGAGGGTTTGTAAACTGTTTCTGCATCACAATAGAAAGAAGAGTTTATTGTTTTCCACCTAAACCCTTAAACACACATCTACGATTGACTCATTCTCATAGCACCATCAATCAGTCATTCACAATGACGAGCTATGTCCACACATATCACGTATTAGATTGCCAAGAAAACTATTTCTATTTGTGTTAAATGGATTACGGTGAAAAGGGGGAGTGGTAGACAAAGGGTAAAAGACAAGATTTCATGGGGAGATAAAATGGCATATATGAGGAAGACTCTGGTTTTACAATGGCCATTAAAGCATTTCTAAGGCCTGCATGGATATTATTTTATTACTGCACTAAATATTTTAGTCATTTATTTATATAGATGCAAGGCAGGCCCAAGTTGTGATATGTTATTTATTAAACATTGATTTTTGTTATTAGTTATCGATCATAGTGGTGCTACAACCTCGTTTTTCCCCGGGTCTTTTAAATTCAAGCGACGGCTATGCTAAGGCCATGAGCATAGCTGACAACTCCCAGCGACTGAAAGATGCTACTATATAAATAAATTATATTTTCAACTAGAAATATATGCATATAATGTAGGTATTTTAATACATTTTGAATTGTTATTTTGTAAATAAAATAATAATTATTGTAAATATATATTTGGAGTTATAAATATAAGTTTACTATAGAAAAGCTAAAATGTGATTTAAGTGCTAACTGACCAAAGCGACTGGCTCGGTCTGATCCACAACTTTAGTATTTATTTGTTCCAATCTAATTCACATGGACAATTCTGACATTTTTATCAAATGATAATTTAATGCATTATAAAGATGCTCAAACCGAGATAATAAAAAAAATCCAATTAAAACTAACAAGGAGCAAAAAAAAGGAAAGAAACCTGAAAACTATATCAAAGTACCAGACATTGAGTTTTAAGACATTGTGGAGTGATATGAAATTCAATAAGTGGCAAATGTAACTGTCTATAAAATATTATAGAGGAACATATTCTCCATTATTGTAAAATATCTCTTTGGTAAAGGCTGATTTAACTGAGTGAGTGTGTGTATATATGTTTGTGTGTGCGTGTGTGTGTGTTACGCACAGAGCTCAATGACAGGCTCCATCGCACTCGTCTCTGAAGGACAATCTCAAGCAGCAACACAACATTATCTGAAAATCAATTTTCTCAAGTTTCCTTTTGATTATTTGAGAGTTCTGAGAGCTGATGCGGAAGGGGAATAAAAGTGTGCGTGTTTTGAAGACAATAAAAATAAAATGCCTTGAGCTGGAGACTATATAGCATTAATAGGAAATATTGATCTGAATGAGCCTGTTCAATATGATACACATACTGTTGGGGAAGGACTGTGACATGTAATGCTTTATAAAGGGAAAAACTTTTTAAACTCTTCCTATTTTCTTGTATTTCAAAATGATATGCTATCCTCAACTCAAACCTCTTTAAATAGTTATTTAGGTGATCAAAACTACAGTACAAAATAGGGTTACACTTTATTTTAAGGTGATGTAGTTACATTGTTTTTACTCAAATAAGTACTGAGTAATATTAATTAACTACAATCCGCCTCACAACAACTACCCAAGAAAGTACTGGGTAATATAAGGTAACTACATGGGTTAAGGTTAGGTTTAAGGGTAGGTTCAGGGTTAGTACCTATATTACCCAGTTATTGTAATTATTATAATAAATATATGTATGGGGAACAGGACTGTAAAAAAAAAGTGTAACGTGTAACTACGTCACCTTAAAGTATAAAGTGTTACCCAGAATATTGTGAAAAATATGGATTTCTAATTTTATATACTCAAATATTTTAAAATGAGATCATTCCTTTGACGGCAAAGCTGTATTTTCAGCATCATTAATTCAGTCTTCAGTGTCACATAATCCTTCAGAAATCATTCTAATATGCTGATTTGGTGCTCAAGAAACATTTCTTATTATTATCAGTGTTGAAAACAGTTGTGCTGCTTAATATTTTTGCATGTGGTACATTTGTTCTGGATTCTTTGATGAATAGAAGGTTCAAAAGAACAGCATTTATTTGAATATTATTGCAAAACATTATAAATGTATTTACCAATCAATTAACTTTTGATCAATTTAATGTATCCTTGCTGAATAAAAGTAAAAAGTGGTAGGTTTATGTAGAGTAATACCAAATACAAATAAATTGATTTATTTATTAAAGACATTAAAGGAGCCGTATGTAAGATTGTGGCCAAAACTGGTACTGCAATCACTTTCAAATTACTGTAGAGCGGTGTATCCCCTCCCCCTCCCGTTGCCAGATATGCTGCAGGATCCAGCAGGAACGTTTGTAGCTGCAGCTGTGGTAACTAGAGCAGAGCTGGCAACCCGGATGCCGAAACACTACTGACTTCGTGATTGGTAGATAGGTGGAGGGTGGGGCTTCAGGCCAAAACACAACATGACAACATCAACATCAGTTGAGGGCTGCAACTTCACTTTTTAAATGACAATATCCTGGCCGTACTACTGTTGTCAGTGAATGAAGTATTTGAAATGAACATGATTTCTTAATGTCTAGTGACATATCAGGGCCATTTTATGATTAATTGAAATACATTTCTTACATACAGCTCCTTTAAGTATAAATATTTAATGTTTATAATATATACAATATATAACATTAGGGGAATGTTACAATATAACATTTGGAGAATGTTAAAGGAGAACGTTAGAATATAACGTTAGGAGAACGTTAGTGGTAATGTTAGGGGAACGTTAGAATATAACGTTACGGGAACATTAGATTATAATGTTAGGGGAACAGAATATAACGTTAGAGGAACGTTAGATTATAATGTAAGGGGAACATTGCACTCTACAAACCAAAAACTAATGTTTTGTTTTCATTATGAACTTTCCTAGCTAATCAAAAGCAAACCTGTAAAAAATAACTTTCTGGGAACCAAAATTTGTTGGGTTACAAGCTCTGAGTTCTGAGTGTCAGACACAAACCACATAGTTTGTCATAATTAGTTAAGATATGCTGTGTTTTGAAATTAGAACACAGATTTTTATTCTTATTTTACATGTACACAGATGTTTCATGGATCGTTAGGTCATGAATATTTGCCTCAAAAGTCATGGAAAAGTACGGAAATTTATTGGTAGAAATGCAAACATAAAGCAAAAGGCATTATGGTCAGTACTCCTCCTATCACATGCAATCGGCCCCTCATTGCAATCAGGGGGGTGCGTTGTCCCTCAAAGACAGTGTGGCCTTCTGAAACGTGCAATTGTTCTGTTTGTGCGAGAACAATGGGTCGTCTTCGCCCTCACATGCCCACCATACCAGCTGGCGATGACAAAACATGTCACCACACTAACCCTCCTTGTACGTCCAAACGCCCATCGAGCACATAAGACCACTGTTGTCCTTGGCTGGTCAATGGACACTTGATTGTTTGTGAACCAGTGCTATGTGTTGGTCTGCCTGGACTGGGGGTGGAGGGTGGCCTGGACGAGCATTCACGATGCTACATATTTGTCTTAGAGGCCACAATAGAAGTACACATTTGGACTCAATGAGACACATTGAGTTAGACTGGACAAAGGCAGGGCAGTTCACAAACACACTCATGTAAAAACATGGGCAAATATATGTTAGCGCAGCATTAGCATGTCAATACTGAAGAATCCTAAACTGCTTCGGCATGCATTGGATTACCATAAAAAGAAAACTGGAATTAAAAATGAACCGGCTTATTAAATCATGCCCCATTTAACCTTTTTCCAGTGTCTTTTCATGTTCTAGCACAGAGGTTGCTTACAAAATTTGGCACATTCCAGCTGAACACAGTGTGCTTGAAAGGAATCTCTTTGAAAATTACAAAAATACTGAACATGCAACAGTTGTTGGCATGTAACAGTTAGTTTCAAGGCAGATCAGAATGGTCACAGTTTTAATATTTTCGATAAACAGGAACTTCACAATGAGGAAGTATGCTTGCGTGACCTGGGTGAGCATTTGCAGTATCCAGTAACAAGCTCTGGAACGAGAGGTTCTCGATATGACAGACTGACAGAACACTGTGTAGCATTAATAAGCCAAGTCTGAATTACATTGGGCTGTGACATTTGCTCTTTGGAAGATTTTGAGTTCTATGACTCATGTCTTTCTAAAGGTTGGACGTTATATCTGAGTCGCTGACAACAAACCACTCATGATGAATTGAAAATGCAATTCTTAGTTTAACCTTGCTGCGGTTAAAAAAATAATTGCATTTTCAGGGTAGTTAGTAGGGATTGGTTGTTTTCGACTACTTGAACTTGTTAAAATTTAAAATAATAGTTTTCTATTTTAAAATATTTTAAGTTAATTTATTCTTGTGATGGCAAAGCTGAATTTTCAGCTGCATTTACTCCAGTCTTTAGTCACAGCAAATCAGACATTAATGACCTCAGGGATGAATGTCACAGAGGCGGAGAGCAGTCCTAAATCTTTCAATAAAACTTGCTCTCAGAAGTAAAGCAAATTCAGATGGACTAGCTTTTCAAATCCCATGAGTTCCGTCATGTCTCATTCATTATATACACACAGTTCCCAGTCCTTCCATTTCCTCCCACTTCTGTGAGCACTTCCTCTTTTAGTGTCTGGTCCAAATGTAATATCAGTAGATCAGATGTCTGCGCTTAAATATCTCGAGACGCTATTTACGAGTCACTATTTATGTTTCGCTATTTATAATTTACTATTTATGATACTATTACTTCTTTTTACTGTCTGTCTACTCTTGTTTCTTTTGATTTTGCACTGACATGGTATACTATCATGTGTTTTTCATTACAAAGTATGGTTGAAGCAATCATAAACATATAGTACTTCCCCACCCAGGATTTTATGATGTGGTGAAACTGACAGTGTTATGTCTAATGGGCTGTGCTGCAGTCTTCATACTCTGTTGTTGTGTGCGCTGACATTAAATGTAAACTGAGAGTAGAGAATCTGATTTCGGCAGATGGCCATGACGTAGTGGAACCTAGAGATATTTCCTTCAACATGTGTGTGTAATGTGCAACACCCCATTCCTGAGAAAGAGAAAAGATCATTTTCCAAGAATACTTTGAGCACAGGCTCTTGATCCAGTTTCTTTTGTTCCTACAACTTGTTTTGGACAACTTTGAAGACAATTCCAGGTGTGTAAAGATAAACAGAGCACATTTCCTTCTATAGAGTGAAAGCAATGTGACCCTTATGACACATTTGCTTTTTTAGGGCTATAGAGAATATACATTTTACTACTCACTGTACTAATACTGACTTAGAGAGTATGAGTTCTGTAATTGTGGAAACAATACAACAAAATTATGATCTCGAAGAAGCTGGATTTGTTGTTTTTACAGTATGATTATGTCCCATATGATTCCCCAATGTGTTATGTGGCAAAACAAACCAGTTAATTTTTGTGGTAAATCTGGTTTTGAACTTAATGTGCAGGCTAACAGAGATGACAACAGTTTAAAGTGAAGCTATAAAATGATATGTTTGCTTTATAGGTCGTTGGATCCGTTTCAAACCCTCCAAGTCTGTTTATATGACTCTTGAGAGTCAGTTGCTTCACACTGAGAATTTTTGCTCTAGCCCACTTGAGCTTAAAAGACAAATGTACACACAACCAAATAACATGTGCTTCTCTTTTAGCACATCTACTGTTGCAGAATTTTAGCTGCAGGATTTTGCTAAGCTTTTGACACCATCTTATCAGTCTTTGTGGGTAAAATTAGTCACACCATTTAATGAATCCGCCTCACGACAACTGTTGGACAACTGACAACTGATTAAGTAAGCTTATATTGATCAAAATCACAGACTTCTAGAGTAGAAGATCTGGATATATGGAGTGGATATACCTTCAACGGGATAGATAGCACGTCCTAATTTTGCAGAGTTAGTCGCGCCCCTGGGTCAACATATTTTGTTGATATGGTCATAACCATATCCCTACCCCTAAACCTAACCCCATAAGTTATCCCTAAAATCAGAGGGAAATTATAGGTGAATAACACTGATATAGAAGCACCAAACCCTGGTTGTAAGCCTAAACTTGATATAAACTGTAAACTTCATATCTGATTGGATGATCGGAATGTTGTTCCTGGATCAACAAATATGTTGATCCAGGAACATGTTGTACTTGGTGAAATCACGTTCTGCGGATATGCAGGTTTGGAAAAACATGAGGGTGAGTAAATATTTATTTTTTCATTTTTGGTTGAGCTATTTCTTTAAAACCCCTTTTCTAAGTCATCAGTCTTTCAGAATATTTCATTAGTGTTTTCTGCAGCAGTCATATGATTTTCAGATGTTGCTCATCTGGTATAGTCTGTCAGATGATTGGAACTGACAGATCAATCCGTAGGCAGCTGTGGTGATGTCATTGCTTAGACTGCTAGCTCAATTAATGAAGTCACTTCTCTGTTCTAAAAACAGCAGACCACAGCCTTTCGATCCTTCAAACCCTCACTGATTGGCATTTTGGAACCAAATCAAACTCAGGAATAGATATCTATCTAATCACATCCATTGATCATGAAGTGGACGTCCGAACCAGGTGATCCTTAATGTATCTGTCATCAATGTGAAAGACAGACGATTATCTTGATACCACAGACTGGACTCTTTCTGTCCCAAGACTCTATCTCTCCCTGAATCAGTGTTATATCTGCTTGGATCAAACAGTGGAAAAAACAAGGCATAGATTCCTGTAATCATGCCTGTCTCTGACACACATCTTGGTCGGCCATGGCTGTCACACCCTCCCAGCCCCCCCGATTAATAGCCATCTGTCTCTCATTTGGATTTGTGACAAGGGCACCAGGACCTTGGGGCATGTGCGACATGCAGCGGAGGTAAGGTGGTGATGTGAAGGGCTTTACAAAGACCTATCTATAGCACTCAACCGGCCCAGTGCCCAAGGTGTCAACTTGAACATATTGATCTCCCTCTGTTGCCCATAAATCAACCGTAATTGTTATGATGCTGGCCACACTTTAGTGGATGTCCTCTCTTGTAAAGTTCATATAAATGAACCACTGTAGTGAATGTGATATGAGTCACTGAGATTCAGTTTGCCTAAAAGCATCCATGGCATTTTCATATGTTTACTATTTCCCTTCATACTGACTAAAACCTAAATGTCAGATAAAACGGAGAATAAAGTGCACATATGGGTTCGATTAAAGAACTGGAAAATAAACGTATTTTTTTAAAATAAATAAGGGATACTGTACAATTAAGGCCCGTTCACATCAAGGGTGATAACCATAATGAATGACAACGATAACTATATAGTTTTAAAAATCATTCTAAATGTAGAAGAATAGCAGAGTCCACACCACAACTAACGATAACAGCACAGAGGCACGATATTGTTGGAATCACTTTCCAAATGATTCTTTTCCCCATCCGGTGGATGATAAAAACATTGACAGCCAATAATATCCATCATGCTTTATAGAGCTTGAGCATTTAAAGTTGCAGAATACAAGCTCTTATATTAAACAGAACGTTATCGTATGTTGGTGTGGACGCTAATATCATCCTAGATATCTTTATAGTTAGTTCTTGGTGTAAATGGTCCTTTAGCCTGTGACTATCGCAAAATAAACCCTAACAGGGTGATCAGGATTTATATATATTTCTATATCAGGCTATTATATCCATGTAAAGCTTAAATTGTGCTCAAAATCATAATATGATTTTATTATCTTAAGCATAATGTACAGTATGTGTGCTACTTAATTGTATTTAACTGAGCCGTATATGCTTTTTATCTCTATTGTATTCATTTAAGGGCTGTTTCCTTACATTTTGCAAAGGGACTGTTGATGAAAATTAGCCTTTCAGCTAACTCGAGTTCATTTACATGTATTTGAATTTTGTTTCATGCACATTGGCCCTTTTTAAATTAATAAAAAAGAAAAAAAGAAAGACACAGATGCGAAATGATGTGAGCATTTTTTGAACTGAATCGCATCAACCCCACAGCCTCACACCAGTACGCCGCTTTCCATACTGTCTGGCATCATTCCGTGCCTATTAGCATTTAGTGGCTACATGTGGGTTTGGGAGTCACCTCAGGGTATCTCTTTGCCTTAAGCGAACTTTCCTTTTTATTGGGAGGGAAAGAAGAAGAAATGAAGTGACAGCAATGGAAGTGTGGTTGGAGGCCAGGACTGCCCATCTACTTGCAGGCTGGCATGTTGTGATGCCTGTGGGTTTCTCTGCTCTCCAGTTTTCCATTCTAATGTTCAATGCACTTAAACCCTCTTTTTCTTCCCGCTGAGCGTCTGTGCATTGGATATGTTACATTACCCACTATGCATAATGGATTAGCAATAAATCTATTTCAGTAACGGGGCTATGTCTCCTGCATTATGTCTCTGAGGTCTTTATTAGTGAATACCAATGATTTTGTGCAGAAAGAAGTGGTGGGAGAATGAAAAGGGGTGATGAGGGGGAGGAATGGAGCTAAAATAGCTGTTGTGGATAAACCAGAGAGAGAAATGAGTACGATGGCACTGTATTATTCAGTGACGATAAAACACTAATGCATTCTCTGCATCTGATAATAGATTCGTGATCTGTGCATCAGAAAAACAAAAATAAACAGGTTACACAGTGTATCAGAAAAGGAATACATCTGATGTAATTCTTAGTTTCAACCACTGAACATGATCAGGGATGTATGCAATCTTTGCCAAAATTTTCGTAGAAATCTTAATATTCACAAAAATCTTTCCCTCATCCCTTGCAATTTATTGATAAAACTAAATGCTATAAAAAGTAATTGTATAAAATAATGTATAGCTATTTCTATTATGATTTCAGCTAGCAATAAAATCAAACACTTTTAAATTCATTCCACCTAATTCGCGTCTAGCGAATTTCTGAGAAACGCTGTTGATATTTGAACAAGCTGTGTAGCACAGGCACCTCCCCCCTCATGAGCACTGCTGATTGGCTAAGAGTGTTTTGATACTCGGTCCGATCCACTTTCAACAGCGTTTCCCAGAAATCGCTTACTTTCACCTTTAAAATAAGCGCAGAGAATGCAAAAGAAAGTATGTCCGAACATGATCATACTTACACAGAAATATTTAATCATTTCTAGCATACTGATGCTTTTTGAAAAGATAAATTTCCTTTGGCGTTCTTCAGATTCAGAATGTTCCAGCAGAATATGGTTGAGAAAATTATTCATCCTCTGAATTTAAGGGAGCCACAGGTGTGAACCCCAAGTCTAGAGGTCTTTTTTATTTTGTTTTTCTCAAGCTGACTAAATTATTCTTCAAACAGAGCAACAAATTGTCTCACTATGGCCTTTCAACAGTTAGGACCACCAGCTGACTGGTGAGTGACAGGTGATGGGCAGCTGAATCTACGGCTAAGGTGGGCTGCCTCACTGGAGGTGGTCTTAAGAATATCTGCTGAAATGCCTGCAGGCCACATATGAATTGCAGTGATGCAGAAAGGATTTTGATATGACTTGTAGAGAAATCATGAAATGAGGAATCTTTTGACTCTATACACATTTAAGAGACACTGCATTCTCACTGCATGTGCTTGAGTCCTTCTGAAATGAGACTGATGGTCTAAATAAGGATAAAAAGATAAAAAATTCAGTGTTATTTATGTGGGCAGTAGCTCACAGAATTATTGTCACATTCAGTGTAAATTTACACACATTTTTAGCAATCCCCTTCTTGCCAATGCAACTTAATCACAATTAACTATATAGGAGCTATGGTCCTTGTTTTCTTTAATGAGGTTTTTATATAATTATGTACATTTATATAAATACACTACTGTTCATTTTTTAGAAGTTTATACTTTTATTCAGCGAGGATGCATTCAATTGATCAAAAGTGACAGTTTTACATTGTTACAAAAAAAATACATATTTCAAATAAATGCTGTTCTTTTGATGTTTCTATTCGTCAAAGAATCCTGGAAGAAATGTATCATGTATATCAATTATTAAGCAACAAAATAGTTTTTAACACTGATGATAATAAGAAATGTTTCTTGAGCACAAAATCAGCATATTAAAATGATTTCCGAACAATCATGTGACACTGAAGACTGGAGTAATTCTTTTAAATTTCACAATATTTCTATTTTTAGTGCATTTTTGATCAAATAAATGCAGCCTTGGTGTGCTTAAGGGACATCTATTTTAAAAAGAAAAGTAAAAATCTGTCTGACCCCAAACCTTTGTGTGTATGTGTATGTGTGTGTGTGTGTGTGCGTATATATATATATATATATATTTAACAAAATATGTTTTTTAAAAATATAAAATGTGATAAATACAACACACAATGAATGATAAATTATCTTAATGCCATGAATGTCTGTGTATCATATTCCTTGCTTTACATGGATACTTTGCACCACTATCAATAGATTATAATGGAATGTCAGAAGATGCAGACATGAAGCCTAAGCATGGGATGAACTTTGACCTTTCAACTGACCCAGGCCCCATGCTGAATGTAAAGCTTGTTTGGCTTGTTGACAGAACAGCATGCATGCACAGAGCAAAGGCAAATGCACTTGCCTGTTTAACTCCTTCTTGGCTTTGGTATGTGTGCTATGACGTGGGAGAGACACTTAATAGTCTCTTGGCATTCATCATAACATCATAGACAAAGCATGTTCATTCTCTGTATTCCATTAATATATACACACGCTGGATTGCAGAGTAACGACAGGCTATAACCCAACTTTGTTAGTACACAAAGGCCCTGTGGCAAAACATGCATCATACACCATGTCATACCCAACGCACACATGCACACACACACACACACACTGGATGCTTACATAGACATGATTGTTAGATGAGCATACATTCATACCCAGACATGCAAACATGCAAAAATATACAGTCATTCACAAACAAACTGTGAACAAACATTGTTTAACATAATCACACAACTGGGACACACACTCTCATCGCCATGTCACAAGTAGTTGCCAGCCTGTCTACCCATGAAAGCAAAACAGTTGCATAAGTTCCCTGTATCTGTTTAACAATAATACAATTTGTCTTATGACCAAAATAACGTTTTTTTGTGAACAAAATCCTCATTACGGAGCCTCTAAAGCAGGGGTGCCCAACCCTGCTCCTGCCGATCGACTGTCCTGCACAGTTCAGCTCCAACCCTAATCAAACACACCTGCCTTTAATTTTCATGTGATCCTGAAGACCTTAATTGGTTGCTTCAGGTGTGTTTGATTAGGGTTGGAGATAAACTCTGCAGGACAGTCGATCGGCAGGAGCAGGGTTGGGCACCCCTGCTCTAAAGGGATATGGTGGTGGAAAATTTATTTTTTTTGCAAGCGAAACCAAAGTTTTTTGGGACAACACAAAACATTTGCAAGAGAACACAAAAACACTGACTTATAATTTTTCTGCCCGTCTCATATTTTTTTCCATCACCATGTACGGGGCTCCGTACTTCTTAAAGTCAGCATGAATAAAAACCGTCTAACTTATTTGAATGTACGTTTAGGCATTTACATTTAATCATTTAGCTGACGCTTTTATCCAAAGCGAATGTTCTTTCAATCTTAAATTTGTCCTGTTGTCGACAGACTCAAGCGCATTGAGAATGTCAGAATGTGTGTCTGAATATTGCAGGGTTTCTCAAACTTGGTCCTGGAGGGCCACTGTCCTGCACAATTTAGCTCCAACCCTGATCAACCCTGATCAACCCTGATCAATCAGTCTGACCCTGACCTAATCAATGTCTTCAGGATCACTAGAAACTCACAGCTTGGTGTGTTTGATCAGGGTTGGAGCTAAACTGTGCAGGACAGTGGCCCTCCAGGACCGAGTTTGAGAAACCCTGGAATATTGTATCCAGTGTAGACAGTGGCAGTGATTATAATGACTTCTAGTTGTATTTGACGTGACATAATGCTCACATCCAGTGTAGGCAAATATCAGCCATTAAAGGGTTAGTTCACCCAAAGACTGTACTCACACTAAAGTCCTCCTAGGTGTATATGACTTTCTTCTTTCAGTCAAACACAATCAGAGTTAAAAATATCCTGGCTCTTCCACTTTATGATGGGAGTGAATGGTACCATTTTTTAAGCCCCCCCAAAAAGCACACCTTTCCATCATAAAAGTAATCCATATGGCTCCAGGTGGTTAATAATGGCCTTCTGAAGCGAAGCGATGATTTTTTTATAAGAAAAATATCCATAATTATAACATTATAAACTGTAATCACTAGCTTCCGGTAACGTCCATCCGCACATTCACGAGAGAGACGAGTTCCGGCGTATGACATATATGACGATTGGCATAAGCTTAGGTGAGAGTGGACGCCTCTCGCAGTTCAAACAAATAGGGCTGGGCAACAAACTCAAGCTTTTCTGACATTTTTTAAAACTTCTCGTTTTAGACTTCTAATTCGTTACCGGTGTTTTGTTTTACTCTATCTATTACTCTATCCTCTTCTGCGCTTCCGTGTTCATCAATACATCATGCGTCGGGTCAGAGGTCACTCTTCCGCCGGAACTAGACTCGCGTATACGCCCGTTACCGGAAGCCAGTGATTAGGGTTTAAAAAGTTACAAAGAAATTTTTTCTTACAAAAACACACCGCTTTGCTTCAGAAGGCCGTTATTAACCCCCTGGAGCCTTATGGATTAGTTTCATGATGTATGGATGTGCTTTTTTGGGATTCAAAAAAATTTGTACCATTCACTCCCATTATAAAGATTGGAAGAGCTAGGATATTTTTTAATATAACTATATTGTGTTTGGCTGAAAGAAGAAAGTCATATACACCTAGGATGGCTTGAAGGTGAGTAAATTATGGGATAATTTTTGGGTGAACTAACCCTTTAAAGTGACTGAATGCCAGTAGGAGGGGTCTGTGGTATGATGATTCGTTGTTATTCGCAATATCAAAACAAGACGTTTTTTAGAGCCTGATTGAATAAGTGCTTTGTTTATAATGAGGAGATTTTAAGCTATAAAACTTGCAGGATGTTTTAATGGTACAAAGACTTTTGATATGTCAAAAAATCAAGGCAAATTTGATTTCTCATGTCATGACCCCTTTAAGCTGAAAACAGTGAAATCAAACTTGACAATTCGTAGTTTTTTATGGAATATTTTTTATCCACACACATTATTATTTAATTTAAAATTCATGTGCTCTCATAATCTTTTAATCAAAAACATCTTTCGCTCCCCCTTACAACTGACATCTCATCAAATCCTGCCCTACATTTTTCTCATTCAAGAACTCATATGCGTCACAACAGAAAATGTGAAGTTTTTAATTTTATAAGTTAACAATTTATACTGTAGTACTATTACACATGGTCTAAAACAGCCCTTATCTGTTTGTACAACCAATGGCCGACAGAAATTGTGAAAACCTATTTGAAAAATAGTCTTTTTTGCACATTTCAGTTGTATTTAATAGTTGCAGCCATCACTAAATGAATGCTTCAATAAGCCTCTGTTGAAAGAGGATACGTGTGTGTGATGCGCACATCAGAATAACAAATCTGTGTAGTTTCTTGTGTAGTGTAACTTTCCACAAAGACAATTAAAAACTTTTTCTTTGTTTTGCTCAAAGCCTATAATAATCTTACTGAGGTGTCAATCAAATGACAATTGTGCGTTTTTCCTTTTTTTCTCCCACAGATTTGCACACAGTCTTTTGTCAATACATCTCACTGCATGGCTTTGCCTAGTGAACTGTTTTCTCTCTCTGTCTATCAGAAGAAGGTGCAGTAATGAAACGGTCTGTTCTCTCACTAGTCTGTTAATTACTTCTCTATTTATTTAGCCGTTGTGCTGTGGTGATGGGAGGCCCTGGGGATTGTCTGACTCCCATGCTAAATAGCCTGCATTCCAATCCCTTGATGCCCCGGCTAATACCATCCTCACTTTCATCTCCACGGCCTGGCAAATTAGCACCCATCTGACTACCCATAGTGAAAAATAAGGGTATAAAGGGTCGTATAGCATCCCGGAGGAATGTTCTGACCACTGAAATATAGTTACATACTCATATACACTGTGACAGTTCTCTTCTAGGTAATGTTTTAGCCATAAACCGTGATCCTCAAAAAATCCTGTCTGAAAAAATGATTTATCTTTTAAAAAACAAACAAAAAAAATAAAATAAAACAAATCTCAACCTGTATTTGTGTACTGTGTCCAGTTTCATATATTCTCAAAACAAGAAAAAAGTCCAATAAAATAAAGGGGGAAAACTGTTTAGGTAATGGCATTTTTTTTTTCAAGTATAAATGTGGTGATATGGTATATTTATAATAGAATATATATAATAGAATATATATATATATATATATATATTGTCTCAAGTAAATTGATCTTTACTGTATATTTTGGGGTATTTTTACTAGGAAAAAATGTGCTGATTAGTTTGTTTTGTTTTTTTTACAGTGTGTGCGTATAGTTTAGCATGCTAACCACAATCACTCAGTGTACAATCACAAAGGCAGCAGGAACACTAACTTTTTCTCCTGTCTTTGGATCTGTTTCTTTTGCATTTACCATAGTTGCTTAAAATGTCACATGGCACAAATCTGATCCCAGGTCAGCCTTTCATCATCAAACTGTTCCCTGTAAGAGGGCCTCTCATTCTGGCCTTTTGCTGTTGTGAGAGCAATAGCTGAAGTCTGTTCATCTACATAAGAATGCTGCCCACTTCACAGAGGAAAGAGGAGGGCCGCACAAACTGATGAAAACTTTTCCTGTTCCCCCAAGCCCTTTCATTCCTCTCTCTCTCCTTTTTCTCAAGACTTGGCTCAAGATGTTTCACACACACTCAGAAATAAAACCTTCTTAAAACGTGGCGTTTGAACATGTATAATACATGCTTTATAAACAAGGTACAGACACAGCTAGTAGGCTAAGTAAAGAGAAAGTACAGACACAGCTAGTCAAACTTGATTTTACAGACCATATCCACCATGCTTCCTCCAAGATAATGTTATCTCTGAGACAGTCGCATGCTTAAATATTTAGCAATGCATTGGAATGCAGAAAAATAGCTTGCCCACTTTTTTGACTCATGTCATCGCTTCGGGGTTGAGTGTGTGTATTTGTTTTATGAGGGCAGAATGTCTGAAAATGTAGTAAGTTTGGTTTCGGGTTATGAAGTGCACCTTGGCTATAGTTGTCACACAAGAAAATTGCCTATACAGTAACTACCCAGCTAACAAAAGTGTTCATTTATTAACGTTCTTCTCACTCTGTTATGAAAACGTTTTTTTCTTAATGTTTTCTGAACATTCAAAAATACCGTTGTTTTTTTTTGTGCTAACATTTTCAATTTAGATCAATTTAAATTGAAACCAGATCAATTTAAATGAATGTCATATTAACGTTACTAGAATAACGTTTGTTCATAACTTTAAGAGAACATTGCCAGAACGTTCGAATGTCCAATTACATATTTTGCATATTCTCGCTATGGCATATTGTCACAAACTGTATTTTTAATGGGAATGTTTCATTTAAAAATTGTAACAACTAGGCTCTAGCCCCTGGCTGGCTTCCCATACAATGAGTCTGTAGAATTCATAATGACTTTAATGTAAGAAAAACGTTGTGAATGGGAGCTCCTCCTCAACCTCAAGTATAGGCTACTGTATGTGTACAAGTTTGAGAGAGAGTGAGAGAGAGAGAGAGAGAGAGAGAGAGAGAGAGAGAGAGTGAGTGAGTGCTGGTTTCTCCTCCCATTGGCGACTTCGCACGATGGCAATGTTGAGCAGTGTAGGGTTGATCATGATCATGTGACTGACAGACAGCTTTGGGAGAGAACGGCACTGAACACAGAAACATCAGGCGCGACTAAAGGAGTTTCCACAGCGCGAGAGATAGAGCCTACAAGTGAACATTGCCCCTGCTTTAAAACCGTTATTCAAGTGCTCTGAAACACATCGACGGTGGTTGAAAAAGTCCTGGGAGGAGAAGAAGCTGTTTTCAACAGCCTGGATAGAGGTTTGGTGTGGTGGCTATAAAACATACTCTGTAGAAGAGGAGAGACGAACAAATCTCAGCGGGCATGCGGGAGTTTTTGGAGTTATTTGACTGCAAACATTCTACAAACAAATAAGAACTTTCGCGCAGATTCGTTTCGTTAATTGCGTCATCAGTTTTTTTTTAAACGGATGATTGAGGGTGATACAAAGTTGGAACTTTGTGTTTGAAAAGTAGCAACATCGGGTCAAAAGTTTGGAATAAAACGGAAAACATATCAAACCCCTCCGTTTGCGTTTTTGTGGGGGGCTGTCGTGTTTTTCCAAAGCTTAACGCATTTTTTTTAGTTTTTTTTTGTTTTGGGCCAATATTTTAAACATGGTTGGGGAAATGGAAACGAAGGAGAAGCCTAAGCCGACTCCTGATTATCTGATGCAGCTCATGAATGACAAGAAACTGATGAGCAGCCTGCCAAACTTCTGTGGCATTTTCAACCATCTCGAGCGACTGTTAGATGAAGGTGAGAGTTCTGGTATTTTATCAAAAGAACGAATGAATGTGTTTGGAAGAACTGCGGATGCTCGCAGATGTAGGCTAGGCTATATCCTAAAAATGTCAGTGTTGTTATTTTTCTCTTTCAGTGTTGTTGTAAAAAAAACTCTTAAATTTGTTGTAAAAATATCTTTTGATCACTTTTATTAATTCCAGTGATTCGAGTTTTTTTTTTTTTTTTTTATTCGTTATCCGATTAATTTAGTAAGTAGCCTACACTTAGCAAGTTACACTGTGTTGTTTCGCCTATGGGTGGCGACAACGACAAGTGATTATGAGTGAGTCTTTGAATCATTCACTCAAGTCTTATGATACTTAATTAAAATTTCCTTGCTTGCTAATCTACTATGGACTGTGGACCTAAGTGTTTATTCATCATTCATTCATGTTTTCCTATAGAACACAAACAGCACATTTGTCACCGATCCTGGAAAAAGCTATGACTTCTGTCATGCAATATTAGAGAGTCAAAGTAATTTCTACACATAATTTCTCTCTTCTTTATTGTGAACAAGATTAACTCTGTGCTGCCTCAAAACAACGAGTGAAGGAAGTGTGTTCTTTCAATTGATCCAACTAATGAAATTATTCTTCACAGCTCTTACTTTAAAGAGGTTTAGTCAGTATTTGAAACCAGGAAAGCAGTCAAAAGGAAGGGACTTTGATGAACAAAAGATATATGTCTCCATGGAAGCAAACAACAGCGATTTGTTCGAGGACATGGCTCATTTAAAAAAAAAAGATGAGTTCATGAACGAAAGAACACATTTGCTTATCACTACAGAAGGTTATTCATTCTTTCAGACTGTAACAATGATGGTTATGACCATGTTCTGATTTTTAACAGGCTTCAGAAACATTTCAGATGGTAAAATTTCTTCCCTAAACGACCAGCTGAAAAAGTCTTTTTTTTGTTTAGTTTGCTCAAATGAATCAGTTACATGACCTGAAAATGTCTTTAATCATATCCAAACACACTGAGATATTTTGTAGCAAGCTTATTAAATCAGCACAGATGCATTCAATTAGAAAATATCATAACGGGCCATGACGCAGTTGGATGATACTCCGATTTAGGGAACTGATGGCTGTAATCGAGACTAACCTACTTGTTTGCTTTGTGAATTTAGAAGTATGGCTATTTTTAACACGTACATATACGTGGCACGACATCTGTCTAGGCTCTCCAGACCTGGATGGTATTGTAAAATAAGTTTTGTACTTAAAATGAAAAGCTTGAGTTTGCTCAGAGTTGACACTTCCAACATATTCAAACGCTGCAGAACGCATGTAACAGTTTTCCTCTGGGAATGCAGGGGAAGCTAAGGATGTGATAACAGAATCACTTCTCTATTTCTCCCTCTCATTCTAATCAGCCCATGGCCCTGGTTTATTTCATTCCCAGTTTATTGCTGATAATCCAGTGTTATAATATAAATGTTATCACTGCAATACTTCCATGGAGAGAAGGGTGATCTGTTAGAATTATATATAGAGTATCTTGCAATCCATATTAGAGTGGATTTCGTCTGTCTGCTTCATTGGTACACTGAAATCTCTCTAGATTCATCATAGCTCACCCATAGCTTGTGGCATATTGAAGGATGTGTCATAAATAAACTCACAAAACTTGAGGGTTTTCAGTTCCTCTGTTTAGAGCTAATTTAGCCTTATCTGTTCTCTTCAGCTGAGCAAATCACAAACAGTTTGGAGCTCTTAAAATGTTGATTGTCAGGTGGAATTACAAAGTGCAGCTTTCTTTAATCTAGCTTTCTTCCCACAATCACAGTTTCTGAATCACCCACTACATTTTGTAGTGTCTCATATATTTTCCTTAAATGAGGATCCCAGTTCTGTCAGGTTATTTTAAAGAGGTTACTGTATAATAAGCTTGGTATTTTGCTTGAGCACAGGCTATTTTTTCAACACACTCATTGGATTTTATGATGCCAGAGAACTCCATTGTTTGGGTTTGCAGTTAACTTTTTACCTAAAATTCAAGGCATCCTGACAGTTTCTAGTTGCTCTTATAGGTTTATCTCTGCATTATTTTAAAATGATTTACTGTTTATAGCAGTTGTTCTTACGTGCATTGTCTGTAGTGTTCTAAATTAACACAACCTGTTACACATAATCTTTTATAACCCATATTATTTAATATTGTGCACTCTTCTGGGTATTGTAAATCTCCAGTGTTGGTTTTCCAAGTGCTGCTCTTTTTCTTCTCACTTATTTTGAGTTCCCTCTGAGGAACATACAGTATATTCTGCTGGTATGCAGCTAATTGAATTATTTGAGTAATTATGCCATCATTGAAGGAAAATATCTGGGAGCGAATCCAGAAGTAGTGTTGAACCTCTCTTTGAAAACTCTGGCTTTTCTTTATCTGATTTAGATATAAAAAGAGACTTCGGAGCCCCAGGGGGCCTACTAGTGATTCAAAGATGAAATTGTTGCAAAATGTGCTTTTTTGTTCTTTTTACTGCAACTGTTCTGTTGCCTCTTATTATTGTGTAATGTAAACAATATTGGGCTTGCGTTAACAACATTGCTCAAATGTTATTGTTGGAGGCACTTTCAATAAATGGGGTACAAAATATGGCCAAAAAAAGTATTTTAACTTCTTTTCTCAATAAATGGTCAGCAAAAAAAAGTTCTTATCCTTCAGAAAACCATTTTTAAAAGATTATAAGAAGGTTTTATAAAAGTAAAATAAATTACATGGTTCCCATAAATTTGAAGAAGAAAAAAAGAAAAAAAATGTTTGATTGTGTTTTTTACCAATACACTTTAAACTGAAATAGACTAAGTTGCTGTCTTAAATATTTAAGTACAATCAACTTGGATGTTTAAGTCATTTCAACTTAGATTACATTTACTGACTTAAGAAAAGTTATACAAGATTCAACTAATTTTTCTATCTTATTTTGATGTGTTAAATTTGATGTGTTAAATCAATGTAAAAACATATGCTGTCATAACTGCACCCCGTCCGAACATAGAGTGGCACATGAGCAGTGAAGAGACGCCTCTCTGACCTATATGCATCATATGACCGTGACAAGGGCACACACAGAGTGGAGTGGAGCAAAGATCACATGATTCTTCATGAGTCTGTCATCACTTCATGACTGTTAGAAGTGCTGAATGTTCTACAGATAGAGATCAAGTGAATATATGTGTGTGTGTGTGTGTGTGTGTGAGAGAGAGTATCGGGTATTCCAGGAAACATTTTGTCACATATAATGGTGTCCATGTTTCTATTATTTAACAAGTTCATGATTGTTCCATATTTTCATGCTCCCCTGAAATGCCTTTCAGTATGAATGTGTGTGAAATGACCTTTTCGACTCAGAATACATGTGACATCCATGGTCTTTGATTTTGACTGCATTAAGCTATTACCTCCTTAGCCAGATCCCATGACACAGACAGAGCGAGATGCTGAAAGTCCCGGGGGATCAGGGTTTGGGGTGAGGGCAACAGGTGAATGAAAAAAGCTTAAATCACTGTTCAACCAAATGATAAGCTCTATCAGGGTGTCGCACCAGTTATTTAGCATCAGAAAATGTTGCAATTAGAAAACGTTTTATTAATAAAGCAATATTTTATTATTACATTTACACTACTGTTCAAAAGTTTGGGCTCAGTTAGATTTTTTTAAATTCTTTTATTCAGCAAGGATGCATTAAATCGATCAAAATATATATATATATTTTTTACATTGTTACAAAAATATATTTCATGTAAATGCTGTTCTTTTGATATTTCTATTCATCAAAGAATCCTGAAAAAAAATGTATCATGGTATAAAAAAATATATATATTAAGCAGCGCAACTGTTTTCAACATTGATGATAATAAGAAATGTTACCAAATCAGCATATTTGAATGATTTCTGAAGGATCATGTGACAATGGTTGCAAAATTGTAATAAATTACATTTGACAAATATATTAAAATATTAAACCATTCATTTAAATTGTAATAATATTTCACAATATTACTGTTTTTAGTATTTTTTGATCAAATAAATGCAAATAAATGGTGCAAAAAAAGAGACTTCTTTTTTTTATTTCATTTTTAACGCCATGCCAGCTTCTTTGGCTATGTTAATGGCGAGAGCCAGGTTTAGCTATTAAAAAATAAACACATTTTTTTAAAGGGGTGGTATAATGCCCTTTTCACAAGATGTAAAGTTAATCTCTTATGTCCCCAGAGTGTGTATGTGAAGTTTTAGCTCAAAATACCCCACAGATATTTTTATATAGCATGTTAAATTTGTCACTTTTTGAGGGTGAGCAAAAACGCCTCGTTTTGTGTGAGCCCCTTTAAATGCAAATGAGATGCTGCTCCCGGCACAGGGGGCGGAGCTACAAGAGCTCTTGTCCTTAGCAGCTTTAATTACCTCACACAGAAATGCACTGAAAATTTCAAAAACTTTTAGCTTTTATGTTCAAACTGGAGTCAGAATGATGGAGAGACTCACGAAGAAGTGACAACATGTAGACAACTTTCCTGAATGGTTAGTTGATGAATTTATGTAGCTTATGTGTAGTTATCTTCTAGTCATTGATTAGCAAATTCTGTCTTGATAATCTATAAATCGTGCTCCGGTGGCGGGGTTTATGTAAATATTGGGGTTGGTGATGTCACTAACCCGGGAGGAATGTCGTGTAGCCCATACCAGCCATTTGTTGTAGTCCTTAAAAAGCAATTTCTTTAAAAGAAAATATCTCTCTTTGCTTTGAACTTGAACGTCGTAACTTTGCAGATGTTGATTACTAAATTTGGATTTATTTGGGTAAAAACCTTTTCAAAAGTATCAACAGAATAAAACATGTTCCTCAAAGGGGTAGAAGTATTACATATGTGTTTAATGGACAGTGGAATCTGACAAGAGAAACTCTTTGTGGAATTTTCTCTTGATAGTAAAAATGTATGTGCAAGTCTTGTATGTGCAAAGTGTGCAAATGTGCAAGTGTGTTCTGCAGCATTGTATGCAAATGACTTGATCCCAGCGATTATTAAAAGGGAATATATGTTTTGTCCCAACATTTTGGTATTTTGTTGTTTAAAGGAGTCATATAATGGTACATGCACTTTTACAAGTTGATTGTACTGAAATGTGTGTTGGCAGTGCCTGTACACAACCATCATGTAATGATAAAAATCCATCCAGTGTTTTTTTTTAATAATGGCATTATGTGACCCCTTTAAGCACTTATCCCATTCCAAATCCCATTCCGAATGTCATTTATTTTTGGGTGTATACATTTCATTTTGGTCTCAGATCTGTGAAAGGCACAGCATTTTACTGGTTCTGTAACGCTTCTTTGACAGCACTGTCTGGAGACTCCTTTCAAAAACATAAAAAAAAATCTTACCGACCTCAAACTTTTGACCGGTAGTTGATATTTTATTATATTAATATTTTTCGAGACATGGTTTTATCCATCAGGAATTTATTGCATCATAAAAAGTGGTCACTTTGACAAGTGGTTTAAAAATAAGAGGGTTTAGTGATGTCTGTCGAAAAGTCGTTTCAGAGCTCAGCACAAGTTCTTACATTTAGATTAAAGATGACAAATGTTTTTCTGTGGAATAACAGTCATAATTGGCCTCAATTGATTTTCTTTCCCAGAGAAAAGCTAAATAAATACTCATCCACAAAGGGATTTAACATATCTGGCTTTTGCTATGGAGTTTTAGAGGTGAATCTCAAACAATATTGGGGAAAAATGGTTTTAATGATGTTTAAATCTGACTAGATCTGACTCCCTGACCATCAGACAGTTTTTCACAATGGCTTTTCTGAGTGAAACTGCTTTGTTTGGCAGTGGCAGACATGACCTTGAGCTATAAAGTGACAGTCATAATGTCGTTTTAAGGTCAAATCTTAGCTTTTGTGTCAATCCTCGTGTCTTGTTTTTTTGTGAAGGTGCTTTGCAGTTGTTTGTGTGTGTGTCTGTTTTTCTTTGTCTCCCTTTTGGCCGTTTTCTTTGATAAGATAAATGTTGATTATCAAGCGTGTCAGTGATCTCATCAGTCTCCTGCCCTTTCCAGGCAGCTTAGCTTGCATCTGTAAATACTCAATACTTATCTCACCCTTAACTGCCAGTTTGCCCTGCAGTCGTCTTGACACCACCAGACAATTCCTGTCTCTCTCAACCTAAACTCAATCAGCAATCATCCAATCACAATAGCACGTTACTGCTGACCAACACAATCAGAGTGATAAGCGCAAGCTGCACATTCAAATTTCCTGATTGCTTGGAGAATCAAGATGACCTTGATTGGAAATTCAGTCATGTACATGTACTCACCCTCGTGTAGTTCCAAATCTGTTTACTGTTTTTCTTATAGTCAAAAGAAGCATTTGAACCATCTTAATTTATATTAATCATTACAAAATTCAGTTTATATTTATATGTTTTGAACTCATTTGATAGTTTTGATGAGCAGATCAAATGTTTAGTCTATATTTTCAGAAAATCCTGCACTTCAGTGCTTCACGTGTCAGGTTGGATGTCAATAACATCATCAGAGCTCATTGGTCCTTGTGGCACATCACATGGTCAGCCATCATTGACATAATGCTTGATTTAAGAGCTATGGCAGAAGGCATGATTTTCAGTGTAACATGACTTAAATTTGTGTCTGTTCGTCATGTATGGCTTTCGCAATTAAATAATGACAGATTTTTTTTATGCATGGAAGAAATGTCAACACAGCAAGCATTCAAAATGCTGTTAATTAGAATAATTTATGTATGTTGCATTTTTAAAAATAAAGATGAAAAACCGCACTCTCAAAGTATAATTTCATAAATTTATTGTAACCATGTCCACACAGACGCGTTTCGGCCTAAGCCATCATCAGTGTGTCATTTTTAAGTCATTAATTGTTGGTTAAAATGACGGTAGTTGCAGTTGAAACAGATCTGCTTTCACCACAGGTATTTAGTCTGAAGCTGAATGTGATTTAGTTTGAAGATATATTGTCAGAGCAAAGGGAAATATTGTTCTTTCATGGACACATTTGTTTTTACGCTGTCACTAAGAGCCTGACAATTGCAGTAACTGTGGTGTCTGCTCTCTGTGTGAAAACGGAGGAGGAGTCGGACAGTTTCCTGGCAGTCGACGATTATCCAGATGGTTTCACGGTTTGCGGTCTACTCTTTCATCCCTCTTGCAACCTTTTCTAGCTTTTATTTTATATTATTATTTTTTTTTACCTTTATCATGTTTCCTCTGTTCATCTCAGCGTCTCTCATCTCTCCCACACTGCCACAGATGGTCAACTCGCTGTCTGTGTGTTAGAGACTGAAATAATCTGTTTCTGTTCCAAAGTCTTAAAACTCTCTGGTGCCTGACTAGAATCAGTGTATATTTAATTAAATAAAATGATTTTATTTAAGACTTCGATAAATCAGTGGGGAACTTATAATCATTGCAGAAATATGATGAATGTGATGAATTAGGAATGGGCACAATAGGCCAATAAAACAGTATTTTGAAATATTACGTTTTAATTAGAGCTGCACGATGTATTGAAAATGTACATATCGCGATAAACATTTCTTAATGGCTTACTATAACTGAATGATTTTAATACTTCAAAAGGTCTAAGTTTTAGGTAGAAGCAGACAGCAGAGAATAGACTGGACACATGACTGTTACATACGTGTGACATGCTTAATGTTATTAGGCGCAATAACAAGCAAAGTACACATGCACTCATGAAGCCGCCTCTCGGACAGTACGTAATCACGATTTCAACTCTTCTGCAGTTTATATGGCCAAATACATTCATTCAAAAAAGAAAGTACTTGCGTACTTGGTTGATATTTCTGTTAAGTATTTGAATTGACAACCTTCCTTAAATGATTCATTCATAGTGTTGGTTTTCTTGTTATCTCCACTTCTGTTGTTTCTATGAATTTATGTGTGTGTATGTGCACACATCTTTTCAAACCTTATGTAATGGCACACACTATGAAGCAGTGTTTGGTTGAGTAAACGCTTTGTCTTTATCCAGCGTCCAGCATGGTCTGGAGACCGCCAGCTCTCGCAGGCAACAACACTTTTGTTCACTAAACGACCAAAGAATGTGTCTGACATCTCACATTAAATCACGCTTGTTTTTCTGCCAGCACATATCTCTGCGTTCCAATTCTTATGGTTTATAAAGTCAAAAGTTTCAGAAAGTCTAAAAACTGCATCCAAATTTGCCTGTTTGAAAGTATCATATAGGTGCAAACTTTCCATGGCTGACACTGAAAGTGTGAAAAATACTAAAGTTGTCAGAAGAAGTAATTTAAACCAGACGCATGACAGTGTGCCATTAGTAAATAACAGCAACTGAATAGGTTATCCGTAGCGCTGTGTGTTTAGAGTTCAGGATCTACTGGCATTATGGAGGTGATATTTATGTCGCTGTGATGTAGTTGTTGCTCGCTCACAGCCATACCAGACCAAGTGTATCATACTGTAGTATTGGACAGTTTCAGATGACAGCAAGCAAACACAAACTGTAATCAGAGTCATCTTGCTCTCTCTCTCTCTCTCTCTCTCTCTCTCTCTCTCTCTCTCTCTCTCTCTCTCTCTCTCTCTCTCTCTCTCTCTCTCTCTCTCTCTGTCACACACACACGTAAATGATGGTCTGCAGCAGCAGTAGGAAGGACTATCTCACTGTCTGTGTATGTTGTGGTTGGCAGTGTTGACCAGTCGCCTCTAATGTTTGTTTTTAGTGCACTTGAAGCTTGTGCTAATAACAGCCAAACTGGGGGTGGATAATTATATGTCTTATGTCACCTCAGCTGTTCTTCAGACAAAATACATATGGTTAAAACAGATAGTATTTATTTTTAATTTTGCATTTCTATTTATGCATTTGTTCTGTATTTTTATTTTAAATATGAGGACTTACCATCTCAACAAAAAAGTGATTGCTTCCATATAGGTCCTAAATGTTTTCACATTGATATTTACCAATTGAACACAAATAAGATTGATTTTCATATTAATATTGTTCGTTTTCATTTGCACCAATATATAACCCAATATGTCAACATTTTTTTTAAGATTAATTTGTATCAATATATTAATAATAATATATGAAAATAGAATGCAAATAATTCTGTTAAAATGTTTGTGTGATGCAAACAAATCACTGAGTTTTGGATCTATTCTTTAAAATGGACAATGGACAAAACTGATTCCCAGAATTGAATTCCCTGTTAAAGCCATTTGTTTTTCTCCTGTATTTTAAAAACATGTAGGTCTGGTTCCACAGACAGGGCTTAGATTAAGCCAGGATTAGGCCTTAGTTAAATTAGGACATTTAAGTAGCTTTTATTAATGTGCCTCAGAAAAAACATTACTGGTGTGCATCTTGAAACAAATCATATTTGAATGATTATTATTCATATAATCATATTTTAAGATATGCCTGTGCAAGTTGCTTTTAGTTAAGACAGCTCAAACATGCATTTTGGTCTGGGACTATCTTAAGCCTGGTCTGTGAAACCGAGCACTAATGACAGGGATAGTTCTCCCAAAAAATGAAAATTCTGTCATCATTTACTCACCCTCATGTTGTTCCAAATCCATAAGACTTTCATTCATCTTTAGAACACAAATGAAGATATTTTTTTAATATTCTCTCATCATTTTTGTCCATCCATTAAAAGTCCCTGCAACCAAAGATTTAATGCATCAAAAAGTTCATCCATATCCAAATGAATTGAGCTTTTTAATACAAGTCATCTGAAGAGACACGATCACTTTATATGAGAAACAGATCTCATTTAGGTCATTTTTATTTCTGAAGATGAGGTCTTGTGAGGGTGAGTAAATGATGGCAGAATTTTAATTTTTGTGTGAACTATCCTATCCCTTCAACTTAATGGGCAAACAAAAAACATTAAAATTGAGATGGGAATATTGTATTTATCGCCCAGCCCTTGTGACTCATGGGATAAATCATACTTAAACCAAAGTGTCGAGACTGTTGGAATGTTAAGCCGCAGAGTCACACAAAACCCAATATAAACTTCTGACTGACTGTTTAATCCCCTTTCAACACTCAATGTAAAGTGACCAATTATACCAATTTCATGAGTAAGTCCCAGAATGTGTAAATTAATCGGCTTTGAGCAGATTGAGCTGATGTTTGGATTTGTGCTTCATTGTGGGACCTCAAATGGCTGGTTTTACTCTGAGGGTTTATTTAATCAGCTTTATTCTGAATGATAGCATATGAACAGATGAAACCAGTCAACTAATGTGACAGTGCAGTCTGGATTCATTTAAAACATTGTAAATCAGAAAACGCTGTGTCTCATGGCAGGGATCGAACACATGGTTAAATGGGGCAGTGCCAAGAGCATGTGTTGCATGTAATTGAGTGTAAATGTGCTTACATGCCTGCGTTCACTTATGTAAGTCATATGAAAACAATCCTGTTCGTTCTTCGGGAGGGGTGGTGTCGGTGGAGTTCAGAAGACCACATCCTGCTGAGTACTGTTGAGTTATTGCTTATGAGATCTTGTTGAGGTTCTCTGCGTTACTCTGGGAGGATCCTATGGGAGCCCAACAAGCTACAGCTAGCTCAGATCAGGGTTATATTTAGGTCATTTTAATCTGTAGGCCTGGGCCATGCTTTGATGTTGTTATTTTGAACCATATTGTACATCGGTGTAAATCCATTCTAATATACTGCTGCTTCTTCCCAATATCCTCTAAAGAGCTTTAGTTAAAAAATAATTATTGCTTCAGTCTTTTAAGCTGGTCTCTTTGGAATTCCTCGGTTTGGACCAGCAAGCATTCAAAAGGCTGGTGTCTGATTCACTCTTTGTGAATGCACATCATGTTGAGCTAGCTCCTCTATGGCTGGCTGGGCTCTCATGCCCTTTGGGAGTTGTTTTTATATTTAAATAGTTGCATGAACTCATCAAGACTTCTGCAAGTCATTTTTAACAAAAACAACTTTTCTTTGTTTTTAAAGATAAATAAGGCAACTTTTATGGATTAAGCCTCCAAATAATTGTTTTTTTAATGTGTCTGTTTGACAGAAATTGGACGGGTACGGAAGGACATGTACAATGACACTATGAACGGCACAGATAAAAGGACTTCCGAGCTCCCAGATGCTGTGGGGCCCATTGCACAACTCCAAGAGAAACTCTATGTGCCTGTAAAAGAATTCCCAGACGTAAGTATTACTTCACTGCTATTGTAACTTAAATCAAATTTTTAGAAATGTTTAGTTAGAAGCTACACTGTCAGAAAAAAAGTAAAAAAATTTAGCTTGTTAGTGGGGCAGTACCCTTAAAAGTACACCTTTTGTATCCCATCTTACCCTAAAGAGCACATACCTTAATGCCGGGTTCAGACTACACGATAGCAGCCCGATTTTGGCACGATCCGTTTGAGGTATGGTGTCGTGGTGATTCGTAAACAACACACTTCACATCTGTAAGAACAGAAGCTCTTCTGTGCACAGCTTTCAAACATGATGAAACAAAAGAGAGACGATGGTATTGTTGCTGCTAGGTGGAATTATGCAATGGAGGAAAGGTTTGAGGAGATATGGCAACAGTCCTACTGCCTTTATAATGTTTTTTTGAGGGACTACCAGGACAGAGTGATAAATGATAAATGCTGGCCAATGATAGCGGAGCCACTTCAGGAACCCGGTATGTACGCGGCTTCTGTAGCCATTGTTTGTTTACGCTCGTTTCCGGAAGTCAGTCGCTAGTTCCGCCTTCTTGATGACATCACGCACATTGTTAAAGACAACAAGTGATGATTGGTCGGGAAGCAACGTGTAGTCTGACATGTTTCTTGTCCACGACACAACAAAAATTTAGGAGTCAGAATTGCATAATCTGACACAGTAGCCGCGTTTCCATTACCCTTCAAATTGCGCAAATTGAAAATACGCCCAATGGAAACATGCAATTTTCGCGAAAACTCCCATTTATCGCAAAAAAGTTTTTACGGTCGCATGAGGTGTTTTTTTCAGGGAATTCGAAAAAGAAATATTTCGCAAAACTGCCATGGAAACAGTTTTTGCACATTTACAGGTCACCTAACATAATGACGCTGTGTGTTTGGACAGAATACGAGACAGAGTTCTTTATTAAATTCATATAAGACAAAAGAATTACAGGAATAATGGATTCTAAACCTCAAATAAATGCCACAATCCAGACCTTGCAGCAGAAATGAGGGAGAAACACCCAGAAACACCTCATATGTGCCGCTCACAAGTATAATAAGGGTCGTTCCTTACCATTAATGCTTGGAAAACACACATACATCTCCTTCGATTAATAATAATGGCTAGTGCAGTGGCTGGGACATAGTACATAAACCCACCAACGTCCGTTACCATGGTTTTTGGAATGACTTTACTTATCGCGAGAGGAAAAATTAAGTTTTAGTCGCATAACATCGGTTAATGGAAACGCCGTCATTTCGCAATCGTTTTTTGTCGACATTTAGAAAAAATCGCAAAGGTTTTGCACAAATCTGTAATGGAAACGCGCCTAGTGACTATCATAACAGACAAAAATATTGTGTAGTCTAAACCTGAGATAAGATACTAATAGGTACAGTGAGGAAAATAAGTATTTGAACACCCTGCTATTTTGCAAGTTCTCCCACTTGGAAATCATGGAGGGGTCTGAAATTGTCATCGTAGGTGCATGTCCACTATGAGAGACATAATCTAAAAAACAAAATCCAGAAATCACAATATATGATTTTTTAACTATTTTTTTCCCTGCTCTCTTCCGTTTATCTCCATCCTGAAGTGGATGAGCAGGACTATATGATACAATATGACACTGATGTTTACTAATTTATCTAAAAAAAAATGTCTTTTTTTTTTTTTTGGAGCTTTAGCAAAACTATGATATTATAAATGCAACAAAAGTACTGTATACATATGTATTTGTAGTTTGCTCTATTTTTAATTTTTTTTACAGATCTTTGGCTATTGCGTCATGCCTTGCTGTTTCTTGTTCTTTATTGTTTCACGCCATGAGCCTTGCATTCTTCAGCTATCTGTTAGCATTCATATTCATCTTCTGTAAATGGCAGTTGCTCGGCTGGTGCATGGAGCCTCAGAAGTACACGGTCTGGAATATTACTATCGTTGCTCAATTCAGGAGACTACTTTGCATTAAAAAAAACGTATTATTAGTTAAAACTTAGTATTTTTGTCTTGTGTGTATATATATTAAACAAGACAAAATATCTATATTCAGCAATCAAATACCACCCTACATTTTTATCTATATTAACACATTATATATATATATATATATATATATATATATATATATATATATATATATATGTATGTGTATATGTGTGTGTGTGTGTGTGTGTGTGAGACATTCATTCATGTATGTATGTACAATGAGGAAAATAAGTATTTGAACACCCTGCTATTTTGCAAGTTCTCCCACTTGGAAATCATGGAGGGGTCTGAAATTGTCATCATAGGTGCATGTCCACTGTGAGAGACATAATCTAAAAAAAAAATCCAGAAATAACAATATATGATTTTTTAACTATTTATTTGTATGATACAGCTGCAAATAAGTATTTGAACACCTGTCTATCAGCTAGAATTCTGACCCTCAAAGACCTGTTAGTCTGCCTTTAAAATGTCCACCTCCACTCCATTTATTATCCTAAATTAGATGCACCTGTTTGAGGTCGTTAGCTGCATAAAGACACCTGTCCACCCCATACAATTAATAAGAATCCAACTACTAACATGGCCAAGACCAAAGAGCTGTCCAAAGACACTAGAGACAAAATTGTACACCTCCACAAGGCTGGAAAGGGCTACGGGGAAATTGCCAAGCAGCTTGGTGAAAAAAGGTCCACTGTTGGAGCAATCATTAGAAAATGGAAGAAGCTAAACATGACTGTCAATCTCCCTCGGACTGGGGCTCCATGCAAGATCTCACCTCGTGGGGTCTCAATGATCCTAAGAAAGGTGAGAAATCAGCCCAGAACTACACGGGAGGAGCTGGTCAATGACCTGAAAAGAGCTGGGACCACCGTTTCCAAGGTTACTGTTGGTAATACACTAAGACGTCATGGTTTGAAATCATGCATGGCACGGAAGGTTCCCCTGCTTAAACCAGCACATGTCAAGGCCCGTCTTAAGTTTGCCAATGACCATTTGGATGATCCAGAGGAGTCATGGGAGAAAGTCATGTGGTCAGATGAGACCAAAATAGAACTTTTTGGTCATAATTCCACTAAACGTGTTTGGAGGAAGAAGAATGATGAGTACCATCCCAAGAACACCATCCCTACTGTGAAGCATGGGGGTGGTAGCATCATGCTTTGGGGGTGTTTTTCTGCACATGGGACAGGGCGACTGCACTGTATTAAGGAGAGGATGACCGGGGCCATATATTGCGAGATTTTGGGGAACAACCTCCTTCCCTCAGTTAGAGCATTGAAGATGGGTCGAGGCTGGGTCTTCCAACATGACAATGACCCGAAGCACACAGCCAGGATAACCAAGGAGTGGCTCTGTAAGAAGCATATCAAGGTTCTGGCGTGGCCTAGCCAGTCTCCAGTCCTAAACCCAATAGAGAATCTTTGGAGGGAGCTCAAACTCCGTGTTTCTCAGCGACAGCCCAGAAACCTGACTGATCTAGAGAAGATCTGTGTGGAGGAGTGGGCCAAAATCCCTCCTGCAGTGTGTGCAAACCTGGTGAAAAACTACAGGAAACGTTTGACCTCTGTAATTGCAAACAAAGGCTACTGTACCAAATATTATATTATTGATTTTCTCAGGTGTTCAAATACTTATTTGCAGCTGTATCATACAAATAAATAGTTAAAAAATCATACATTGTGATTTCTGGATTTTTTTTTTTTTAGATTATGTCTCTCACAGTGGACATGCACCTACGATGACAATTTCAGACCCCTCCATGGTCTAAGTGGGAGAACTTGCAAAATAGCAGGGTGTTCAAATACTTATTTTCCTCACTGTACAGTTAAGGTACTAATATGCACACCTAATATACTAATAGGCAGTCTTTAGGGGTAGATAAGATACAAATATGTCTCATTAAGGCTACTGCACAGAAACAATCTGTTGTACCCCTAAAGATTTATTTCTGACAGTGTATGTTTTCTACATAATCAACACATTTCTGCCAATGGTTTGTAAAGGCAGCAAGTAAAAAGTAGAAAACCATTTCTGACACTAATGACTCCCGGAATTGCAAAAATATGTTTGGCCCTGTCCCAAATGCTGCCCAAAGTCCTTGCTGTTTTCTTCCAACTCATAGACTGTTGAGTAGCAGTTTACTGTTGAATCTCCATCAGTGTGGGCATGTTTATGCAACATTAAGGTCAATAAAGCTGCTTTACAGAAGATTATTATTTTGATAAGATCATTGCTACTTCATGGTATTACTGAAAAAGTAATGTACCGAAACTGCCATTTTTACCTCCTGAAAATATTTATGAGGGATTAAAATGCACCCTGACTAGTGCATGTAAATAAAGAGAGAGACATGTCTTTGTGTTAACACATGTTTTTTTTTAGATTACTCAAATGACAGAAAATTGGTAATTTGTCCATGAAAGCACATTTATTTCAAGTAATCAGAGGTGGATCCTCTGTTTTTTTTTTTTTTTGCACGTTGATTGTTTTACCTTAGACGTCGACTCATGAGACGGGAGCATGAGAAGCCTGCAGCAGATTGATCCAATTAACTCGTCTCTACCAGGACAGCAATAATCAAATGGTTATAATTAGCATGGTAAATATTGCTTAATACTGCAATCCTAGGCATTGTTTGACTCTCAGCCTGTGTTTCTAATTTGAATACATCGTGACTTTCAAATCTCGATGCAAGGGCAGCTTTCACACTCTTCTCAGAGAACATAATTTATGCAGAAACGGTCATCAGGCCCGAGAGTGGATTACGCGAGGAGTCCGATCTGAAACATTTGTATATGAACTGAACAAAGTGTTGGGATGTACGTTTTCACAGTGGGCGATTATCTGGCTCGTTTGATCTTGAACAGGTTTAGGGTTGAGACTGAGTTTAAGGAGATGTTAAGTAGACGGAGGAGTGTTTCTGGCTGTCAGCTCTCACGATTCTGCCATTTTAAAGAGCTGATAAGAGTGATAGTAGGGTCAGGGTTAATCGAGTTTGAATGAGAGATGCGTTACTGGGGCTTCTCTCTCATCTCTCGTTTAGTTATAATTAACCTCTGTGAATTGTCCTCTATATTAGGGTGAAACCCAACCAACTACTTGACAGCACTTGAGCAAGTGTGCAAAATGAACTTGTTTGAAAAATTACGTAGAGAAATTGGAACTCACAAAATGTGAAACATCTCATTCTGATGCTGTTCTTGCGTCAAGTAAACACATTTTGAAGAAAGAAAAGCTTTTGAATAGATTAGTCTGATGGATGACAAAACACAGGAACTTCCAATTTGATGTCTGGTGTCTAGTGTATTAAAATGTGATGCATTTTGACAACCTGCTCAGAATTTCCAATTGTAGAGTGACTTATTGAGGTCACAAATCCATAAAGCAACAAAGTCATTTGGAGAAGCACACCACCCACACCAATAGGTCTGGTTCATGTGCAATATTACCCAGTTATTGTGATTAATCAGGCTCAACAACAGGGATTTTTCCAGGCCTATGAGATCTTTAATTGCCTGGCCAACATTTTCACTGGCCCACTTCAAAATAAGGCACATTTTATTATTTGGCGAGATGGTTTTTAATAAATGTACAAAAATATGTTGCTGAAATAAAATAAAATATTTTTTTTTTTTGACAAAATTGATTCATATAAAGATTGTTTTTAAATTTCAATATAGCTGGAAATTTTACAATTTCAAATAATTTAAATGAACAAACTACACAAATACTTTTGCTAGAATAGTGGCATATTGCGCAATACATTATATCTATTGATGCTTCCTAGAATATTCTTGACATTTCAACATAACTGTCAACCAGCTAGAGTTGCCTTTAATCAACATTCAATTCAATTTTCAGTGTTCACGTCACAGAAAATCGAATGTTTGCAAGGTTTTAAACAAATGTACATGATAAGCAAATGTAAGATACTGTTATTCCCTGTTTTTTTTTCTTTGTTGCTTTGCCTCTACCTTTTTTCCTCTTTACACTTTGTTGGCCGTTGTCTTTTAAAGATCAGTCGGGGCCCAACAAATCTTATCTTATTTGCAGCCATCAATCATCAGGCTTGTTTTGAGAGTGACTTTGCTCCCCTGTAATAGAACCAGAATTCCGATAATCCCGCGGGAACCTGTCAGGGTTACCACCATCCCACAATCAGTGCCAAGTGCGGGTGAGAGACAAGCAGGTCACTGGCCTTTCTGTCCTCCGTCGCCTTTTGGAGAGAATGATCTAGAACATTATCCCTGCCTGCATAGTCTGTGTGAAAACAAATGTGGACTTTGATGAGGATATGGGAGGGGTGGGGAATGATGATTAGATTTCTATTCTGCATGCTCTCACTGTTACTATGTAAAGACCATTCAGAATGATTCTCAGGCCGTCGCCTCAGTCTGTCATCCTCTTCCCACTCTTTTCTCTCTAGCTGTCGACTGGTAATGAGGTTTTTCCAATGCTTCATTGTTGTTCATTAAGAGCCTTGAACTTGTTAAAAATCACAAAAAAGACACTGTTTACTTTTTGTCAGGATTCGGTGACTTTCTTTGTTTTCTTAAAGGAAAAGTCTACACAAAAATTATTATTCTCTCATCAATAACTCCATCAATAACTCAATAAGCCATCCCAGATGTATATGACTTTCTGAAGGGTCATGTGACACTGAAGACTGGAGTAATGATACTAAATATTCAGCTTTATCATCGCAGGAATAAAATACATTTAAAAAAATATTCAAATAGAAATCAGTTATTTTTAAATAGTTATAATATTTCACAATATTACTGTATTTTTGATCAAATGAAAACGTTCTTTTTCTTTCTTTTTCTTTTCTTAATTTTTCCCCAATGTCCACTTATAATGTTAGTAAAGTGTATTTTTGTGCTGTAAACACAAAAATATATCCACCCTCTATCCGACTCTTCGAAATGAATGGTCTTTTTTTCTTTCTTTTTTTTCTGCTGTTGTCCCTTTGTTTTGGAGATTATACACTAGCTGTCATTTATTCTGTGCGGTTACGTAGACCAGCGGTGACTCATCTCACTGTTACACGGCTTACCAATCAGAATGAGAGGAAGGTAGTAAAAAACACCTAGACTGACAAAAAGTTCACGAAGTCAACAGTTGCACAAACATTGCCTAAAAACGACAATAACACAAGGACACAGACAGACAGACAGTGCCATCCACAAAGTAGTTTGATGAGCTCAACTCTAAATATACAGCACAGAGAGCCAACGACCCCCAGCAGCTGTGAACGGCCCCGAGAAGACATGAGCTTTAAAAGGAAGAGAATGTATTGTGACCCTGAGAGAGATGCAGCTGCCTGGCTTATCACTCAACCCTTGTGACAGATAAGGTTAAATGCTGAAAGAGCGGCGCTGCCACTGGCCCACAAATGCCAAAAAGCACAATGTTCTGGTTTCGCGACTGTTAAAGGGGCAGCGCAACAAATCACAGCTTCACTAATCATTCAGTATGCTTGCCTGGTGGTTTCCCTACCAAGATGTCGGAAAATATAATTTATAATGCTTGCGGTATTCGATTGATTGCGGAAACTAGTGGAAACGGTTCAAACCCACTTGGTTTTTGAAAATAGTATGTCAATGAAGGAATACAAATTATTGTTGATTGTTCATAGTCCCACATGTCAGGTTTGTTTTGTTTGACTTTTAAAGCAGAAATCATGTAGAAATCAATTGGAACATAAATTTGGATTGGACGAAAAAAACAAACAAACAAGCAAGCACTTTCGTGTACATCCTGTACCTATTCCAAGTCATATTGGCTGTTAAATATGGTAGGTATTTGTGTTTCTATGACACTTTGACCCCTTTGTTAGGTTAAATTCGTTCCATGTGACTTGTGTCAGTGCAGGAATAGGGTGGAGCATGGTTAAGGCTTCCCCGTGGCAAATGGTACATTCCAAAACCGCATTTGGTCTCTAGATGTTCCCCTTTCAATAAAAGGGGATTAAACATTCCTCGCATTCTTGCCAGGGTTTACAAAGTCCCTTTGATTGAATTATACAATTATGTTACCATGCTGCAGTTTACGTCGAGCTCTGCCAAAACCTCCATATGGGAGAACCATTAGCTGAGGGGATGATGGTCCGTGTTTTGTAACCTTGAGGATGTGATTGTGGCTGCATCTGCCTCTCTAGTTTGTAAAGGTCTTTTTTAACCAAGTTAAATAGTTTTATAATGACTAAAATATCAGAGCTATGCGCATTAAAAATGAATGTGTGTGCACAGTGATAAAGCACAGTGAGGGCGAGACTGCAACACAAATGATTTCAGATCCGTTTCAGCTTTTCAGCACTGGGATCCTCATACCAGATGTGTAAAATGCAGATGTTTTCCACTGAAAGAATTCTCTTGTTTTCCTTACCTTTTGATGTCTCTTCACAGTTCAATTTTGTTGGAAGAATCCTGGGGCCCCGGGGCCTGACAGCCAAACAATTGGAGGCAGAGACGGGCTGCAAGATCATGGTGCGAGGCAAAGGCTCCATGAGAGACAAGAAGAAGGTGAGATCATTTTTTCTTTTGCATTTTACTATTTTTTACTTTTCCTCTTTTATTTCTTTTTACTGTGTTTCCGTTTTTATTTCAATATCTTTTTCTCTTTTCCTTCCCTTTTTACTATTTCTTTCTTTTGTTCTTTTTTTTCACTGTAAAAAAAGTGATCAATAAGTAATGACATGTTTTTACATTACTTTAACTCATCAAAATAAGTTGAGCAATTTCCAACATTTTTGTAAGTTATACAAGATTAAATTATTATAAATAAGTCAGTTTAAATTAAAGTTAAATGACTCAAACATCCAAGTTGATTGTACTTAAACATTTGTCAGCAACTTTTTTTTAGTTTTCTTTCTTTCTTTCTTTCTTTCTTTCTTTCTTTCTTTCTTTCTTTCTTTCTTTCTTTCTTTGATGATGGAAGAGCTTGTGAGCCGTTTTTACTGCATGTTTTATAGAGACGAAGACCATATACTATCTTTGCGACAGCGCATAACTAATAGATACCAAATGGGAGGAGACAAAATCCAGGCAATTCTATTTTAATGGAATTCCTGACGGAGTCTGTATGGCCTTCCCAACCGTAGAACTGAGGCAGACGATCTGCCTGCCTCCAAGGCTGCCTGACACAGAGGAAAAATGACTCGCATTAAAATGAAAATGAGTGCTATTAGATAAAGGAGAATGCTCTGTTTTTCAAGCTCAGAGAATACGGTTTCACTTCCTTGAAATGTCTCATCCTATAACCATTTAGTCCCAAGTTTTTAGGGAAGAGGAAGTATGGGCATGTTGCAAATAGGCAGTACTTTAAACTATCAAAATCAAGAAAAGAACAAATAAACAAGAACAGAATAAATAATGTTACAAAATGTTGTAATGCTTTAATGGCATTGCATTGGTGCTTTTCTAAAGTGCTTTATGTCATCCTGTTTGATTTCAATGTGGTATACAGACACTAGCAACTACCGTTTTGAGTTCAGGCCTGTTTCCCACTCCCACACACCAAGCCTGTAGTAGTAATCCACAGATGGATCATAAATGTCTCCTTTTTACATAATAGAAATCACTTGTTTCATCAGTTTGAGATTTTTGAGGATACACCATCTGTGTTTATTCCTCACAGTGCAACTTCTGCTGCCTACACAGGCATGCACATAAAACATTAAGAGCAAACACTGTCAAATATTGGGTTAGACGCATTGATGAGATTCAGATTGAAGGGGAATTAATGGAACACAATGAGCTGCGATGCCTTGGGCAAAGTGCCATTCTCTCACTGTATTGCACAATCTTTGTCTATCACACCAGAGATGCTTATAAAGGCTGTTTCGTACTGTGGGTCAAGACGGAAAAACAGACTGGTGGCTCAGCATTCTTTGCCAGACTATAGTGTTGCACATCTAGGAAGCGCAGAACAGACAATTGAAATGGAAAGTTTAAACCTCAGCTGTTTCCTCAAGTTTGACATAATTGTTTTCTGACAGCAGTGCAAAAATCTGTTGTCATAATAGCATGTCAAAATTAAATCTGTGAAGTTTTTGAGTATTGTGCTAAAGAGATTATGAAACCATCAAGCCCTCTGGTGTTCTGCAGACTTATTTTCTGTAACACTGAAACTACTCTGACAGCAGAGCGAAACTTGTGCATTAATCTTGTGAAAAATTATGGCAATCAAGGAAGCGAGAAAAATAAGAAAAGTTACAGCCAGGGGCAAACAAGTCATGCGTCAAATGGAGATGCCATCTGCATCTGTTCTCTTTCTCTAAATTAGATTTACTGTCACATTTCCTGGAATAAACAAATAATAGGGTTAGGGTTTTTGGCTGTGAAAGGTGTTCGTAATTAAAGCATGAATTTATCCAAATATTAAAATGTTGTTGGTTATTTACTCACCTTCATGTCATTCCAAACCTGTATGACTTTCTTTTTTCTGTGGAACACAAAAGGATATGCTAAGCTTATCCTGGTTGCTCTTTTCTTCTTCAATGAAAGTGGATGGGTACCAGGAACTGTCAGGTTCCAAAACAAGCAAAAAAGCACCATAAAATAAATTTAAGTAGTGTTATGCTTCAAGCCATTTGATTATCTTTATGTGAGGAACATCTTATGGTTTCATTTTATGGAAAACAGCAACTTGGATATCATTTCATATTCCACTGAAGAAAGTCATGCTGATTTTGAAGTAAATGATGGCAGATTTATTTTTTTGTCAATTATTACTATAGCAAACTGCTACGTTTATAATATCACATGACATGACGGAATAGCCTGTTTATTCACTGTAATTCGGATCATGCAAAAGCAAAATAAAGATTCTAAGTTTGAGGGAAGTTTGCGTACAAATGAAAATGGAAAATAGACCAATTGCACCATTAGGTGCACAATCCTTCTATGTAAGCTTGCTAAAATCGTGTTGATGTGAACTTTCTGTAATTTACAGCTTGTGTTGGATTGGCCTTTTACATTCACTGTTGATCTATAGCTGTTATTAACTTTTTCATACTTTGCTGTGTTGTGCACAAAAATGCCGACCCACCAAAAGTAGGCCAGAAGACCTCTATGAATTGTGCTGCTGCTTAGACTTTTTCAGAGTCAAAATTACAGTTATTATTAGCACATAACCAGCTGTGCTCAAGACTGCAGCCTTATCTGATGCACATATTTGATCATCTAATTACTCGATATTTTGAGGAGGTGGCAGCCACTTATTAACAAATATAACGCCACCAACTGTGATCTGAGGCTGGCGTCCCCCGGTCAAGGATGAGGCCGGGCCGTCTATGGCTTTGTTACTCTCATTCGAACTTTTCCCTTGAGGCCATGGCGATGTCTGTGATTGCTTGAAGTGGGAACCTCAGAAGGCAGCGAGCGAGTTCACAGTAATGGATTGTTCTGTAGGCCTGAGCTGTGTTGTAAACATAAGCCCCGCTGTGATGAAAAACCCAGCTGGAGACAATGCATTCAATAAGGCTCAACGCCCATTTCTATGGCAACAGGATTGTCACTGCTGTTGGCGTTCTGAACCCTGAGATTAACCGACAGTCACTTGTCTCTAAGCTAACTGTTGCTAAGTGTCTGTTGATGTTTTAGGTTATGTCCATGTTTAGCTGTACAGTTGGAATAAGAGTCTGGAAAAGTTTCCATGGAAACTGTGGCACTGCGTATTCAAAGGAAGCGGTCTGTGCGCTCATAGGCAATTGATCCAAAGTCTTACAAATGTCCCTGGAAAATACTTTTGAAAAATGTCTTGTTGGAAATGTGGCCTGGCCGGTTGTGTATGTTCTCCGACACGTCTACCAGTAGTTCTTATGTGGGCGAATCAAGTAATTTGCCAATCTCACCCTACCCCTTTCTGTCTGTCTATCTGTCTATTTGTCTGTCTGTCCGAAGAATTGACTCCCTTGCAATTTAAAGGATTAGTTCACCTTCAAAAAAATGTTTGCTGATAATTTACTCACTTTCTTCAGTCGAAAAGAAATTAAGGTTTTTGAGGAAAACATTCCAGGATTTTCCTACACAGAATGCACTTCAATGGCAACCAACTATTCCAATGTTCAAAGAAGGTTCAAATGTCCCTCTCAATGCAGCTTCAAAGTCTCTACACGATCCCAGTCGAGAAATAAGGGTCTTATCTAGCGAAATGATCGGTCATTTTCTAAAAAAATTAAATATATATATACTTTTTAACCACAAATGCCCGTCTTGTACCATCTCTGAGATGCGCCACACGTTGGAAAGGTCACGCGCCACGTCATCTATCTAAGTTATTTGTCTGTGTACTCTGGTTCAAAAAGGTAGGGAAGGGCGAAAAACTCCATCTCATTTTCTCCTCCAACTTCAAAATCGTCCGACATCTTTGTTTTAATAAATTTTTATAATACTTTTTTTTTTTTTTTTACGCATCTCAGAGATGGTACAAGACGGGCATTTGTTGTTAAAAAGTATATATATATTTTATTTTTTTAGAAAATGACCAATCGTTTCGCTAGATAAGACCCTTATTTCTCAACTGGGATCGTGTAGAGACTTTGAAGCTGCATTGAGATGGATTAATTTTAATTTTAATTAATTTTGCTTGCATTTAAATTCGAATTGCAATTCTGCGTCCTGTTTGACACATCAATTCAAATTCGGGAATTGATTAAAAAAAAAAATCTTAATTCAGCTTTGAATAGTGCACACAGCCCTGGTTCTCAAACGGTTCTTCTGTTTTCATTTGAACAGGAAGAGCAAAACAGAGGAAAGCCCAACTGGGAACACCTGAACGAAGACCTGCATGTCCTCATCACTGTGGAAGACTCTCAGAACCGTGCCGAGATCAAACTCAAGAGAGCCGTCGAGGAGGTCAAGAAACTGCTTGTCCCGGCGGTGAGTGATTTGTCCCTTTGATCTCCTGACCTTGTGTGTATTTATTGAGAAGAGGTTTTAAAAAGAATGTGTAGAGTGGAAAAATCACATTGATTTGCAAACAAGACTCGTGGAAAAGCTGCTTAGGCACTGATACATATATTTACTCTGAGGAGAACACTATTAATCGAAAGAGCTGCGCTCAGCAGGTTTTCTGTTTAGTTGCTAGTTGCTCTGCATCCTCAGACTGGTAAATGTGAGCAGGGAGCAGAAACAGAGGAGTTGCTTTCCTCCATGAGAATAAATTTGGAGCCAATGAGCACACATGACTACAGATGTGCAAAGGTGAGCACCGTGTGCAGTTTTTAATAGGCTTAATTACCTTTGCTTATAAATTAATGAGGAGCTCAGGACTGAAGGGTCAAGACTCAAAAGATCCCCACAGGGGAACAACAGAAGTCTCAGCATTGCCCTGGGACGCAGAGCTGAATGCCAATTAACCTTTGGGTCTAAAGGAAGTGACAGCAGGTTAGGAGGAAGTGCCATTAGAAGCCTGGTGAGATTTGAGAGAAATGTTCTTTTTCTGTAGTGTTTTTCACAAGGTTTTTTCATTTTTTCATTAAGCTACGAGGTCAGGCATTGAAATATAGCAATATTCTTGCATCAGAGTTATCTAATCTTAGCTGGATACATTGAAATGTCAAGAAGAACAATTTACTTTTTAAAAGTTTTTTTTTAGGTCTTTAAACTAAAATGTAATATTAAAGTAAAAAAAAAGGATTGAAATCAAAATTGGTCATATTTGCTTTAATACTATTTCCATGTCCTCTGAAACGCTTTTGCTTTGTCGCTTAACATCAAAATGCCTTCTTAACTTTAACTTTTTTTCTTAATTTTTTATCCATCAAGTAGAGACATAATCCAGTAATTGACTGATATTATTCTTGTTCAATACCTGTAAAATGGGTTGCATAGTTTTTTTCTCAGTTATTGTTCCATTTCACTCAAAAATATGTAACATTACAGACATATTGTTGGTATTGTTAAAATTTAAATTTATTATAGAAAATTATTTTGATCAGATCATTTAAACAATGATTAAAACAGAAAAAAGGCTAAATATTGTAATAGTTTTTAAGTAATAATAAAATAATACTGTTGCAAATGTTGTTTTGTTAACTTTACAGTGAAATACAGAAAAAGCATTTCTTGAGGCTGTGGTATTTCTTGTGAAAAGCAGCTATTTAATGTAGAAAGCACAATAGAATCAGAGAATGGAATTCAGGAATATTGTGTAATTGTGGATTGTAATCCCTCCTCTGCTGTCAAAGAGAGAGGGTTTCTGGACTCCCTGTGGTGCTACTATGGAAACCCTCTTGGGATGCACTGATCCTTGATTGACAGTTGTGCCCTTTCTCTGCAATGGAATCCTGAATGGGGAATAAGCTCTTTATAAAGTTTAGCACTGTTTACTCCAGGAAGCTCTCGTCTTAAAGGTAAACCCACTGCGTTTGTGTTTGTCTTCATCAAACCATCCAGGGGAAGTGTTTTTTGGCACTGCCTACTCATTTAAAGCTGTGAGAAATTTGTAGAAGTTGCTTTTTGTAATAAAATAGTGTTCAAAGATAATGTTTTGATATTTATTTTGAATTAAGTTTGATCTGTTTTAGGCAAGTCAGTGTCATGCACTTCTTCACCATTTTCATATTTCAAAAATGTTGAATGTTTCACTGCCAGTGTAGAAAAAAAGTTATTGTGGCGTTTGTTTTCCAGCTCAAGGCCCAAAACATATGGAAGACATCTTTTCCCCTCAGAGACTAGAATCTCTAGTCTTTCTGTCTCACTTGGGAGAAAAAAATAGTCTCTGCAATTATATATCAAGATATAAAAGGATCCCCATAGCAACAAATCACTGTCTAAGCAAATTCATCCCATTGGTTTCTTTCCTGAATTTAATGGTGACTAAACTAAAGCTTTGACATCCAGTATATATTTTTTCAGTGTATTTATTTTATAACCTAAATATATGGATCAGTGTCCATATGTTTCATTCAGAAATACCACTTTATTTTACTTTCTGCTATTTTCTATATTTTTGATGACTGTGGTGGCTCATACCAACTTACTATTGTATAATGAAAAACTATAGTGTGAATGGGGGATATAAATTGTTTATCTTGTGTTAGTTATATTCTTACAATTTATGTGTAAATTGGGACGGTAGGCCTACTTGTGTGTGTTTCAACCATTTTTGAGAAATAAATTAGCTTGGTTCAAATCCCTAAAAATTTGGGTTGTGGCTTCATGACCACAGGAAGATGTAGGTCCCATGACCAAATCAGTTGAGAACCACTGATTTATAGTACATAGAGTTTTTTAATGTCTTTTCATAACAGGTTTGAGCTTGACTTTTGCTCATCCACCATTTTCTGCTAAAAGCTAAAGGAAGAAAAGTTAATTTCAAGAGAATAATTCAGATTTTTCCGCAATTGTTGTTGAATTCAGCATTTCCTTCATCAAAAGATTATAATTATTATATATGTATTTTCACTAACACACAGTCTGAATAGTGGTTGATATTCACTAGCTTCGGTCAGTTGGCTGGCAGATCTCAGCAAAGCAAGCAGAGAGAAGGGTGGTACACACACACACACACACACACACACACATTCTCACACTGATCCCACTTTGAAAAGCTCCGCTTTTCTTTCGCTTCTCTGCTTGCTGACATAGTTCATATTATTCTGTGGACTGTCTGCCATGCCCCTCCCTGGCCTGCTCTGAACTCAGACTTTACTGTCTGAGAGCTTGACGAAAAGTCAGTTGCTGATCTTTTCACTTATTTAGGCTTGAATTTTTATACAGTTGCTGTCAATAGATCAGTGCATTTATGGCTGTTTTACATGTCATGTTCAGATAAATGATTAGGTGGAAAACAAGTGTTGTAGACAATAGAATATTGTCCACAATATTTGAAGGCCTCATAACTTTTCCAGGCGTTCATGATATTACTAGATTAATGTATTTTTTTTTTAGTGTTTAGCATAACAAAAATATAAAAAAAATACATATTTAAAATGAATGTACATTTTATATTTAAAAAATTGATAAATATTTATATATAATAATAACATATAATAATAATTGATTGTGTGTGTATTTATATGAGTGATATATATACATACACATGTATTATGTGATTTTATTAATTTACATGGCTTTTCCAGGCCTAGAAAATTTTAAATTAGGCTACCTCATATTTCCAAGTTTTTAAAGACTGTGGGAATCTTGGTTCTTAAAAAAAAAAAAAAAAACTAAAATAAGAAATACCTTGATTTTGTAGTTCGTAATTATTTAAATACTTTTGTCTTATTTTAATAATTGTAAGTCATCTTGTGGCATCTTTGGAGGTTTGCTGAGGCCCCCTGACTGAGAACCAGTGGTTCATATGAACCACTTCATCATTAATTGACAAGAAAGTGTCCACTTCAGGGGAAGTGAACTATGCAGAGGGGGAAACAGCTTGTAGGATGAGCCACGGAAAACGGGAATGCAGAGAGGCGTTGGTCGCAGTATTCGCTGCTGAGAGTAATGCTATCTGTTTTTTTAACCTCTTGCTCTTTGGGGCTGGCTTGTTTTAACAGTGGCAGAGTAAATCATCTGCTAGCTGTTAGCAAGTGTGAAACGTTAGCTTACCCACGCCACTGCACTGCCTGCTTCTCAAACATTCTAGTAAACAAAAAGTGTAGTCATGTAGAATCCAGCTTTTTTAAGTAAGCTAAACAATGTAAAATTATTCTAAACAACTTTTCTCATGTGTATGTGCAGGCTGAAGGTGAAGACAGCTTGAAAAAAATGCAGCTGATGGAGCTGGCCATACTCAACGGCACATACAGAGACGCCAATATCAAGTCACGTAAGAATGACATCATCAAACACTGACCTATTTATCTGTCCAGATTCTCCTCCCCTCTAATATTCATTCCTCTATATTAAACTAATTTCTTTTCAAAGTTTTACTTTTTTGCAATACAACTCGCCTCTATTGGGTTCTTTAGCTTTGTTTACATTGCTTGCAAGATATTGGAGCACCATATTGATATTCCTCAAACATTCTGATTTGGGTTTTGTTATAAACCAATCTTTTCTTGCAATTAATTCAACCCGAGCCACTTAGCATACATCTTACACTGAGTCTTTTTGTACATCATTTCAGTTTTAGATATGCTGTCTATTTTGGGGTTTTGTGAACTTGATTAAAAAGAAAGTTTGAATATTGACTTGCAATAATAATGACCTAAACCAGGGATCGGCCCTGGAGGACCACTGTCCTGCTCCAACCCTAATTAAACACACCTGAACAAGCTAATCAATAGCTGTGTCCCAATTCAAAGGCTGCATCCTTCGAAGTCAGCGAAGGTCGGAACGAGCACTGTTAAATGGGACGGTCGAGCCTACGGAAGATTGTTCTTGTCTCCAAGCAACTGACAGCTGCTGTTGTTGATGAGTGGCAGTAACATTTGTACTGGACTTTTTTGAAAGTTATATTAAACTGTCTGAAAACAAAACAGGGTTCACAAACTATGTAAATATGTTCACCATGGTCTCAAATATCTAATGATACAAACGTTGAATCATTAGATATTTGAGTAAGCTGAAACCCAATACTTATGTTTAGAAGTGTAACTCGTCAATTTCTGTCAAAAATATTTCGGCAAAATCCTGGCGGTAGGCAAGTCCGCGAAAGATCTGTTTTATCCTTCATTGCACGGGAAACAAAGGACGCATTTGAAGGAGCCTTTGAATCGCGCCACCGTGACACAATCGGCCTTCGAAAGATGCAGGTTATGTCTTCGGGAATGCTAGAAAGCAGGCAGGCGAGTTTGTATAAGGGTTGGAGCTAAATTCTGCAGTACAGTGGCCCTCCAGGGTCAAAGTTGCCCATCTCTAATTTTTTGTTGCCATGTGGATGAATTAATACGCAAACTTGTTGTGTGTGAAAATATTTGCATAGGCAGCTGGTTTGCTTTTTGAAATGTAAAACAAGGTAGATTGATTAGCACCTGAGTTTCTTTTCCCCTCACATCTTTTTTTGTATTTGCTCTTGTGCATCTTGTTCTGTTTAGCAGCTTTAGCCTTCTCCCTGGCCGCCACAGCACAAGCTCCCCGCATTATCACCGGCCCCTCCCCGGGGATGCCCACTGGGGCACTGCGTACCCCTGCACCCAACGCACCCACCCTCATGCCCCTCATCCGACAGATCCAGACCTCTGCCCTCATGCCCACGGGCACGCCGCACCACCTCTTACCACAGACCCCTGAGTCAGGCATCATCTATGCACCCTACGATTACCCCTACACCCTAGCCCCTGCCTCCATTCTTGAATATCCTATTGACTCCAGTGGTGTTTTAGGTAAGAGATTTGATAATTTGTTTGTCTTTAAAGGTATTTTGTACAGATTATGTGATTACCATGATTTGGAGTTATGACTGGTATGATATACCCAAAATGCATGGTATTTGTCAACAGTTGCTATACTGTTCATCTGTCTGTAGCAGTTTATATTCATAATAATATTAATAATAATAAGTTAACACTTTATATAATACTTTGAAACATTTTAAGGAACTCTTAATACTAATGTAATTAATGTCCAATAAAGGCTGGATTAAAGCACTTAAAGACATTTTCCAATTTTCCATGATGTAATCTAAAGTGTGAAATATTCATGGTTTATAAGTTGTTAACAAAGCATTATCTAACTCTTTACATGTGAGCTAATTAAACAATAACACTTTTTTAATTACAGTGACAATGAATGAAGAACTCCCTATTTGTATATAGTCTATTAATGTATTAACTGCAGTTTATAAACTATTAACTATAAACTAGTAGTTTGCAAATTATATTATTGCTTTGTTACTCCAATAATAATAATAAATTTGATGTTAATATATTGTTTTATTTTATTAAACAATAAAATATTTTTTTTTATATATATATTTAAGTATTTTTATATTTGTTGTATTATATACATTTGATTATATTTTAAAAAGCTATATTTTATTTTATTTTATTTCACATTATATTCTGTATGTCCAACCCTGTTTGGAGTACACAGTTTGTCCTCATTTGCTCAGAGATCCAGTAGACTAACTCCAGCGTTCTGTCTTGTCCTTGTAGGTATGGCTTTCCCGACAAAAGGCTAGTAATGCTCAGGGGTTTTACACAGTCTTCAGCCCATACGAGTGTTAAAAATGCTTTGCTTTACAGCTGCCTTGGAACAAAAGAGCAAACGAAGAAACTGATTTTTATAAGAAACAAATGACTAAAGATCATTACTACTCATGTTTACACTGGTCTTAACTGTTTTGTTGACTTATTCATAGATTAAAAAAATTGATATCTTCAGATAAATACTGATAATTAAGCCTTATTACATTCCTCAGTTGGAAAATAATCTATATTTGTTTAGCTTGTAATATTTGTATCACTTAATTTCTCCTGCAACTGTATCTTAGATATTTAGAGAGTGATCAGTATTATTGCTAATATAACGTGCTTGTGAAAAACATTCTCCATGAAAGCCTGTAGTGAATTCATTTTATCTGAAGCATCTTGTGAATCGAGAGGAATACAAGGGCTCTATAGTTTAAATTAGTCAGAGCATTAAGCAGAATTTATGTTGTTATGGAAATACTTCAGATTTACTGGAAAATTGAGAAGGGGAACAACATATGATGCGATTTCACAATGGAGAAAAGGTCACTTGTGGCTTGTAATTTGGACTTCCAAGCCTTGTTTGTGAAACAATTTTGTGTGAAATGTTGTTTTAATGTATTTTGATGAATAATCTGTTAATTCTTGTTTTGTTGGCAATGTTGCGCTCTGAGCAGGTGCAGTGACTACTAAAGTACGAAGGCAGGATATGCGCGTCCATCCTTACCAAAGGGTAGTGACCGCAGAACGAGGTTAGTTTAGCTCCAGTGTTCAAACTGTGCTCTGTGTGTGTGTGTGTGTGTGTACTTTGTCGTCTTCAGTATGCTGATTACACTGTCTTTTTCATTGCATCTCTCACTCAATACAAAGAGATGAACTGTTTTAAGCAACTTCTAACCTGCCAAACAAAAGCATCATTTGAGATTTCAGTGTTGCTGTTATCGGGTAAAGTACATGCCAGTCTGTGCAGGGTTTTTATACTCACTAAACCTGCCAACCTAGAAATGCATTGAAACTGAAGGTGTTATCATCTTACTCGTATTATATGTTGAGCATGTTCTTGGGGGTCACTGAAGCAAAGGTTAAAAAAGTAGAATACTGGAGCAAAAAAAATGATAACTGAATAGGTCAAAACATCCTTATGGCTTATGAAAACATTCCAAACTCAGAGATTTCAGCTCTGTTCCAAAATCTAGTGAGCTACCTTCAAAAAGAGCATCCTAACCACCATGGAACACTGTTAATGTACAATTTGGAACACTACTTAGGCAACACGTAACACAAATTGCATTCCGCACTGGAGACTCGACTTGCAATTGATTTCAATAGTTTCAAAGTTTGCAGTTAGCATGTTGCTAAGCTAACAGTGTGATACTTTAAGGATATATAGATACATAGAACAAAGGGGGGGTTGATGTGTGAACCGTTTTAGCGGGGTCTCAGAGAATGCTCCCTTATGACATTTATTTGTTTGTTTATTTGTTTAATTTTGCAAAATGGTCTTTTGTGGTATCTTACCTATTGTCCACACATGCAAAGTTGGTTGATAACATAACTGCAATAAAGAAATAGCCTATAGTTAACAATTACTTGTTTACATAGGATATATTATGTATTTTATATTATTTAAGCATCTGGAACCTTATCAGTTTGACAGAATTTTCTACTTCAAAATGCCATGGGAAGTCAAACTAACTTTACATTTTCTTATATTGAAATGATTTATTTCCTATTCCTTAACAGTTCAACAGGCTCTTAATGATTACAACTATGTCATCTCTTGGAATATCTGAAGGCCAGGTTTTTCCTGTCCGTCATCATTAGAACAGAACACATTTTACACATGGGGAAAAACTGCTTGTTTGGTCAGTAATTCAAGAACGTCCATACTTTAAACTTGTACTTGCCCTAATGAAAATGTATCATATAGTTCCTGTAATTGTTTAACTATAGCATTTGTTACGATAAGGCTAGAATTACATGTGAGACCATTGATGGCTCCTCAATGTTGACTTTTTTTCTTTTTTTCTTAATCTACAAATAGCAAAAAAAAAAAAAAACAGTGATAAATTCTATTATGGGTGATCATGAGTAGTTTAAAAACTTGATTATGTTTTCTCCTGTTTTCATCAGTCTTTTTAGTTTATGTAGCTGTTTTAGATCATGTTTGACTTTCTCCATAGCGTTTTAAAGTTGTTAATTCTCAAAAGAATACAAATGGATTGCACATTTTATCATTGGCGTCACGATAGGAACAGCTCGCGTAACGCATGCACAGTATTAGGTGATTTGCATGCCACAAACGTAGAATTAAATAAACTGGGGTTCAATTTTGTGCTGATAATTGGTCCATTAAGTTCAGACGGGAACTTAGCGCGTATAAAAGCTTGAAACTAACAAACTACGCTCCTGTATAGAACACAAATACTTGATAGAGTATACTGATCAATACTTGTCAGTAATTAAATGAATGCAACGTCACAATGTATTCTCGGATTGCCTTTTCCTTAAAGTCAGAATGGAATCAGTGAGCATATTACTTAGCTCATAACAACTGCCTCTGTAGGCAGCTCACCAGGCTTTGGAACAGACTATTGGTATGATCTGATAACTTCAGCACTTACATGCATTGTATATTGAGACAAACATGACCTGAAGTTTAGTTGTGGACGCATGTAGATGAAAAACTAGTGTGATAGTGTTAGAACCACTTTGGCTTCACAGAACCTACATGGAGCAAAACTGACTGTCCACTGCACTCCTTACACTGATGACGTTGTGATGGCCTTCGGGCTCATAGTCAATGAAGGGTAATGGAGCTCACCTGTTTGTTTGCTTCGGTTTATTCTTCATTTGTCATTCCTTTAATATTCTTTCATAGTTTTAGTGTATTTGAAGATCATTTTATGCCGCTTGAATACAGTACATTAGTGTCCCATTTAAATCTACTTTCCAATCCTGATCCTTTGAAACAGTTTTTGGCAGCTTACAAAGAGTTTTTCTGAATAATGGAACAACTTTTAAACAAGATTTAGGTTTTGGAGGAAGATCTAAGATTTTTTTTTAAAGTTTCACATAATGAAACATAATCTTATTTATCATAGTTCAACCTGGCCAGACAAGCATAAATGATGTTTAGAAGATAGGTGAAATTTTACCCAATTTATGATCCAGATGTATACTTAATCATATTAATTGAGAAACTTCAAACTACTGAATATTATTTCAGGCTTGTTATAAGCTGTATCTCATTACAGTATTTCTTCTGTAAAGATACTTTGATTTCTGCTAAATCTGTTTTTTTTTCCTTTTCCTTTTTTACTGCAGTTTTTATGTATAGATCAGTTGATCATTGTATTTTAAGTTAAAAGTAATCATTTCTGGCCTGGGTCACTGAGCATATTCATGATAAAAAATTCTTTCAAATGCCTTAAATGGAATAAACTGGATCTAAGGGAATTACAGCACCAGCTTTTAAAGATCGCTGTAATTGAAACTGAATTAAACAACTCATATTACAAACATGTGAATGTGCCAAAACTGTACATATAATAACTATGACTCCTGAAAAAAACTTTTAAATGTGAGAATCTACTGATCAATATAAGTGAATTTCACTCCCATAAGACTTTAACATGTCATAATTTAATAGACCAATACAACTGACCAGTTTAATGCATAACAATTGTGAAATTGCACAAAAAGTCAAATCTACCTTGTCTGGCTTACTGTCCACAGCCACAGAAAGATCTTGTGAAAGGGAAAATGCCCTTGAATGAAATGCATTGGATGAAATATTCCTAGCGCCTGGCTTGGACGGTGTCACATGAGATAGACTAGACAGTTATGAAGGTTAGGACTTGTTTGAGAGTGCAAGTCATCATATGCACTACTCGTTTCTAAAATAGTTGCTCGGTGCATTATAAAGGTGCTTATGATCCCTTGAACTCTCCATTCAAGAAATTCCTCATCATAAAAATATGGCACAAGTATTTTGCACTGAAGATTTTAAATCACCAGCTCCTAGTCTGCGCTACTCAGACAGAGCAAAGTGAAACAAGAAACGCAAAAAACCTCATGAGATGTTAGGTTGTTTATCAAAGCAGGACGGTTACACACTGTGCCTGCCTGTTAGCACAAGAACAACAGACGAACTGGCGAAATATTCCATTTTTGGTTTGTTTGTTTCTTTGTTGTTTTGCAGTAAGCTTCTTTTTGAATTTTGTCAAATGTATGGAAAACCAGTTATCGTGTGTGATCTTTTAAAGATGAGTTTATGAAAGCAATATGTTTAACTATAAAGCAAGAACATTTATGAAATTCTATTGTATTTGTAAATGAATAGGGAATTTATAAACATGTAAGCTTGGAGAACAATGCCATGTTATTTTTCCATAAGGGGTACATTTTGTTTTTAGGATGTCGTACCTGTGACAGTCTTGAAACACTGTCTTGTAAGGTTTTAGGCTAAGGGTTTATCAGCTTGCGAAACAAGTGTTCATTGTGTTTGTAGTGTTGTTTTAGCCCTAAATTTCAGCCAATGTGCTTTAGTATCATTCTGTTTGATTAGCATTCTGTATTTTTTTATTTTTTTTTTGTAAATAGTCCAATTTTAAAGGCAATAAAATTTGAGTTAAAAAAAACACCAAACTTTTTGTGCTGTCTAGAAATCTTTTGATTAGCCTGTCACTCTCTGATTTTACTTCTCTCGTCACATCTCTGTAACTACTCATGAATCCATATCATTATCACTAGCAGCTTTGTGGCTTTTGTATTGAAGCGGCACTCTAATGCTTAATAGCAGTCAGAGGATCCTTGCATCTCGTAATCCAGGATTGAGGTCGGTTTTTCCAAACACCCAAACTCTGTTGACTGCTACTAACCATTAAGTGCTGTTAGTTTAATTCGTAATGACTCTGTAATTGATTTGCCTTTTTGCTTCTTTAACCATTTTCACCTGGGAGGTGGGTTCTGGAGTTAAATCATGAGGCTTTCATGATTTTGCCGTGTTAATGTAGACTTTGAGCAGTTTTCTCTTACAGTAGCTGTAATTAGTAATGTCATATTGTCATCCAACCGTCACTAGCTGAAACTAATCTCCTTCTCTATCTTTTTTCTTTTGTGTTCTTTTTATGTCCTTTTATTTTATTTTTTTCGTTTCCCCTCTGTCTGTCCATTTTTTTTTTCTCTAACAACCCAGCCGCCACCGGCAACTAACCAATGACCCTCTGAACTCTTCACCCAATGATGACCTGACCATTGCCTGCCTGCTGACCAGTTCTCTGGCTCTCGTCCTTCGCTTCTATGTTTTGGCAGCCTGCTGGTGAGCCCAGAAGCAGCTTTAATTCGCTTAACACAGCCGAGAAGCCGTGATGGCCCCACGCCACCACCCGCAGAACCGAATCACTCCCCTTCTCAAACTGAGGACCTCCTTGGGTCAGGTGACCTGGGCTTCCCAGCCTGCACTGAAGTGTCATAAAGCAATAACACTGTCTGGGCGACACCTAAAATCCTAATGTTAGCCTTTCACATGCACACACTAAATAAACACACATCTTTATTTGTTTCTAAAAATGAATAATTGAGCATAATGTTTAACACTCTAAGTTTGTGCACTGCAGTTCTCATACCATCCTGAATAGTTAAAACTTTAAAACTGACTTAGAGGTCGAAAGTCCATAAGGGATGTAAAAGCCATGCTTGCCTACCAGCGTTTTCTTCAGAGAGCTGTCGAAAAGCATTCAGTGACATGAGGAAGTGTACAAACACAACATCAATTAATATCTTTTTGATACGAGGGTGCTGCACAGGAAATGATTATATATTTTTCACAGGTGATCCTTTTTTGTATTAAAAAAAACAGTATTGTCTAAATGTGATGAACAAACAATGCTTATTTCCTTATGACAAATATTTAGAGACCAAAACGGTGTCTTTTTTAAATAAAAACAAACAAACAAGTGCCTTATTTTACACTATCATCAATTACGAACAAGTATGAATGTCCATCAGTGTGTTACATGCCAACATATCAGGTATTTCTGTTCAATTCCTCTTTATCGTGATCATGAAAACAAGAGGTGTACAGAACAATGTTGCAGGCGTTACACTCAAAAACTAGTGTTTTTATGTGCGTTTAATATTTTTCTTTACAAGTAATGATTAATAGAGTTTTACCCTGTCCACTACATTAGGTACTTCTTGAGCTCTTTACGCTCGCAATTTGATTGTTTGTGAAAATATATGTGTATGTTTATAGAGCCATCACTACATCTGTTATACAGCAATGAAGCACATCAATATGAAACTTCTAAACTATTACTTTCGATTCTGTATTTTTCTCTCAGCTTATATCTCAAGGAGCATTTTTTTTTCAATTCAGCAGGTTGAAATTGATAAAGGTTTGGGGTTGATTAGTACAGAACTCATTTTATTCCTTTTGAAGAATTGAAGTGTACTAGAAGTTGTGTGCAGACATGTCACATTTCCTTCCTATGCAAATGATTTTCAGTTTTATTAAAATTACCGAATAAATGTCCTTCAGTTGGTCTTCCAGTGCCATTTCAGAAACTAAAAGCCTATTAACAAATTATGATTGCATTTTGTTATTTGGTTATCATAACTGGATTTTGAGAAGATACATCTCCTTTTTTTAAAATAATATTGGTTGTATTTATGCAGAGCAAATGCAATACTTTTTAGACGTTTGCGTTTGTGATCAAGTTGCATGTCATTTTCTTTTTTATTACTATTAATCGGGATATTGCTAAAGGAAAAATCCTGCAAATATATTTAACGGATGGAATTTGTTTTTACGACCAGGAACTGGAGTTGTTTGTTAATGTGTGTTTTTTGGTTTCGTGTTTGCCTTCCATGCAGTATTATTATAGACCGTGTCGACATGTGTGAGCATGTTTACTGATGATTGTGTGAGTGAGTGTTTGTGTATTGTATATGCCAATGAACTGCAACTCGCCATTCAAGCATATTATTATTGTCTTTTTTTTTTCTTTTTTTTTTTTGCAAACCCAAGCAGCTCCCTGCATTGGAAAATATACAGTCCTATTTATAACCATTGTAACATTTTATAATGTATTTTTCTATCATATTTTGTATGTGAGAAATAACATTAAATCACATTTCCAGATATGAACAGTATGCCTTATTACAAAAATGATATGAGAGACGTATTTTTTCCATGATGATATAATTCCATAGGTGGTGGAAAATGGAAATCCCCCATTCGATGAACAATATTATTTGGTTCCAGCCTCACTCTGAGCAAGTTTTAAAGTGGTTATTATTTGCTGGGGCGTTTGGTTTGTCATTGTTGCTTTGCCTATGTGCCTTCTTATGTAAATTGTAAGCTATTAACCATTTCTAGTTACATAATTTGATTAATCTTTTCTTGCCGATTGTACTAACATTTGATGATTTCTTTACATTAACCCCGTCAATAATTTCTTTTGTCTGCTTTGAATCTTTAGAACAGGATTTGTGTGAAATTAAGCAAAAGAGTGTGTTACTGACTGAAATATGCTGGACTAAACTCTGTAATGAGAAGCAACAGCGGAATATTAAAATCATAGTTTTAAAAAAGAAACTAACTTGGTCGCTCTTTCTCTTGTGCTTTTTACATGTGCCAGAACACTTTGCCTACTAATCTGATTCAGGTCTGCTGTAGATAATGGAGAAGATCTGGGTCCAAACTTCTCATACTGTTTAATTGATCATCCTGAACAAAGCTGCATTTAACAGGAAAGTGACAGGATGATTATGGGGCAGAAAAAAAAGGAAGAAGTAAAATCTATATAAATGGTACGGTTGCTTGAGTTGGAAGAACACCCACCTCTTTTTCACACAGTTTCATTATTCTTTCTTTCTCAACGCTCCATTATGTGTGCTTGTTTTTGTATTGTAGCCATCTGTTGAGCTGTTTTGGAAAGTCATAAGAGTCACCAAGAAAAGAGTATCCACAGATAGATTACACTGGTAATTGTCTTTCAAAGGAGTCCATTGAAACCATACAATGCAAGCAAAACTTTCCAGATTCTCTGAAAAGTGTAAGAAAACTAAATAAGCTAACATTGTCTTTTGTAAAATAACTGGAGGTCAGTCCAATAACACCCACTAACTGGAATATTTTTCAGCTGTGCTCATCAGCAGCACTGTCTAACTATAGTAACAAACATCAGGCTTATAAAATGGAAGTTTCAAATCACTTCCTCGTTTGAAAAGTGAATATCCTCAGAGAATAACACTTTCTATTCGTCAATGGTTCAGTGGTGAGAGGAATTGGCGTCGAGAAGGAAATCTGAATAACCTTACTAAAAACTGTTTTTCAATTTTCCAAATGTTCACACATTGTTTTAATGAGCTGCTGTTGTGTGTAATGGTCTGTGTTTAGCTGATAAAGCTAATCAGACACTTTTAGTTCCCACAAAACCTCATCACTGCACCTAAGAGTCCTAGTTACTAGCTTTTGTTCCCTTTTCAGTTTAAATAGCTGTAAATAATAGCTATAATAGCAAAGTCGCCAACCATTAAACAAAACTAGTCATATCCAAAAGAATAGCAACAGAGCTTAATCTTTGACTGTCACAGTCTGTGCCAACAAAGATTGTTTTAAAAGAATAGTGCAGGCTACTGAAAAAATTAACAATATAATATTATTTATTTGTCCTCATTTTATTCTGAACTCAAATGCTCCTATTTTTCCTTGGAAAATAATTTTTAAATTATGCTATTTTCTAACGACCACAGTTGATCGAGCTAAAAACAACACTCATAAAGGTTCACAACTGGGGGACTGTAGGCTATTAAATTTTTTTTTTGAGAAACTAACGGAAAGACGAAGCTTTCTGTTGTTCAAATCGGAGATTTGTGGTGACCAACTTAAACACATTGGAGAAATCGGAGAGAGGAACTCTTTGGCGCTCGCGCGAAATTCCTGATCGCTTGGATTGGAATTTCTAGATTTGAAAAATCGCTTGGAAAATCTACGAACAACGGTAATGACCGCACCTTTAGAAGCCAGGAGAACAAAAAAGTAAAATAAATGTAGGTCTGTTCACTAGCCTACCTTTTTAAGTGTTTTGAGGGCTTAAAATTGTGGCCAATGAGATGTTGTATGAAAATGTTTTTGCTTTTGTTGAAAGCAGCATAGGGCTATATTTGGGATGACGCATGGAGGTGAGTAAATAGGCCTAATGAAAGGATTTTCATTTTAGTTCTACACTGTTCCTTTATAGCACACAAAAATGGACGTGCACTGAGAGGGAGAAAATGAAATGGATGGAAAAGGAGAGAGTGCAATTAATTCGCTCCCGCAGAAGGCAAACTGTTCATTAAACAACACACGTTTTGTGTTAAATGGTTCATGCCTTTCTTAAATTACTAGCTGCTATGTTAGGTAATCATTCCCTCTTTCCTTTTTTCCCTCTCATCCTCGCTCCATCTCTAACCTGCAATTAAAACTTCTGAGGTCTGATGCCCCCTCCTACCTCCTTAACTTTACAGCGCTGCTTACCTTATCAAAACACATATAGGCTAAAGTAATGGAGCGTGATGCAGAAGATGAGTGGAATGAATAACAGTTTTGCTGAGGGCCAAAGAGGAAAGATGAACTGGGTAAGTCCCTGCATAGAGCAGAGAGAGACACAGTATCCTCTTGACTCGCACTCTGACTTCCCCCTCAGAGGCTGTGATGACCTTTACAACCTTTATGCCCACAAACACACTCAGAACTCTCTGTCCCAACTAACCAAACGAAAATAGAACCCTTTACTTCCCTCCTTCCTTCCTTCCTTGTCAATCTACCGATCTTATTGGATGCCGATGGCAGACCAAACCCACAGTCAGTTTAAGGAAGAGGCAACAGATTCCTTGTAGATAAAATGAATATGGATGTCGCAATGCAACTCAATATGGCGGCTGTAAAGAAAGGCTTTCAGTAGAAGGTGGTGTGATTTCCATTTAGCTAGCTTCAACCACACACCCTCCCTAAAACGTCCACTCTCCTTCCCAGTAATATCCGTCAGATACTGGACTACGTTGGTTATTAAAAAAAATAAAATTCCTACCGCAGTTGCACATTATAGACCAAGATTATGCAGTTTTTAGCCTGATTTCCGCTGAAGAAGCTGGTATGGTTGAAAATGTTGTTAGTTTTATTAGCGATTTTAATGTTATTTAAACAAAATTAGGCAACAGGGGGCAATTGTCAAGATGTGCACTCTTAAAACTGCAGGTATATGAAGAAGCGTAACATTAAATATTAAAATATTTTATGCTGTTTAATGCTATTTGACAATATAACTATGTTATGAGTATGATTGATGTGGTGTATACCAGCATTTTAAAAAAAATTAAAACCTTTGCAACCTTTCAAACACCTGTAGACCAGTGGTTCTCAGCAAACTTCAATGGGGGCTGCAGAATTACTTAAAATTATATAAATTCATTATTTATTATTAATATATTAAAACAGCCTAACTTAATTAAAATGCAAAACAACTTGTTTTTATTGAAAAAGTTCTTAAAATCTCTGGATTCACAATTGATGAATGTACATATTGACTCTCAGTTTTAATAGTTTAGTTGTAATAGATTTAATAATTTATAAGCTCATTAGGTGACCTTTGAATATGGTGTGGACTCACACCCCTCCCATTTAGCTTTGAATGATGTCTTGCATCGCTTGAAGAATCAGGATTTCATCAGCTTCCCTCAGTTTTGTTGAACCAAGGGGGGTGTCAGCATATGTGTGGGTCTTCTAGGAAACAAACTGCACTTGATCTTAAACAATGACGACCACAAAGACATGTCCAGCATGAGGATATGGAGAGGGTGGGGAATGTCCTCCCAACGGGCTCAGCCAGAACAAATCTCAAGGAACACTTCCTTCTGCTCTATTAAAGATCCGTTTCCAAAGACACTTCCATCAGTGTTTATGTAAGAGAGGAAGTCATCGCTGTTTACCTAGCTTGTGTAATTGTTTCTATTCATAGCTAAAGATCTGAGAAATATAGGAGGTGGTAATGGTGGGGTGCATATAAAGGACGCAGCAAATTAAACAGGATGACACAACAGATGTTACGCCACAGCGGAGTTGCACAGTAGGGCGCAGCTGCACTTCGCTTCCATCCAATGGGTTTTCCAAGAAAAGATGTACAGGAACTGAGTTTACTTGTACTTTAGACACACACATTGTGTGTTTGAACTTGTAGGTTGCTTCTCTGTCTTCTATTGGTGTCCCCGTTCCTCTTCCTCTCGTTCTGTGGGGTCCCCCCCCCCTTCCTGTCTGCTCTCATGGGATGGGGCTTGGGGTCTGGCTCAGTCCTGGCCCCCCACACTGGCTCCACAAGGCTGGACGTTGTCCAGACTGGTGGGAGAGGACAGCAGAACTTGGCAGGCCACAGTGGAGAACATTCGCAGCCAAGCCAAAGTCCTAAAGCACTGCCAGAGAATAACGGGGAGCTTGAAATGACAAGAGCTATGCCAAGGGACAACTATGGCTCTTGGATTTTAATTTGTATCTGGGATATTATACGGCTGATGTAAATCTATTGCGAGTGTCAGCTGGGATAACGAAACAAATCCACATTAAGGAGGAACTGTTGAGTTTGGGTGGATTCCAAGTTTCCAGAGACTTTAAAACAGGTGATTCAGTTTAACTCTTGAGTTGTTCGTTCCGAACCCCACCCCGTATATATATATATATACAGTATATATAACATAACACATTATACTTGATGTTTACATATAAAGTTTGAAATAATTTTACAAAAATTATGTTTTTGAAAGAAGTCTCTGCAGCTATTTGATCAAAAATACCATAAACTAATTTTTAATTTTATTTTTAATTTTTAACTTTAAAGGTTTTGGCACTTTGTTCACTGTGTGAACACCCCAAAATGTAATGGACATGATTCGAAAAGGTTAAATGGTCCTGAAAAAAATAATCACACTTGTATTGTTCACAGTCAAAATGGCCGAATTTGAATGGGAGACAAATTTCATCTAGTGGAAGCGTTTAGTACTGCGGCCAAGCAAAATATTACTGAAAGCACATTTTTCGGGATATCATCCTCAAATTTAAATTGGAACATAGTTTGTTTAGATTTATGGCTTGGATTTTTTTCACAGTTTTAAGAAAATATATTTATATATATTTCATATAAAACTGAATGGTATTTTTGTGCATTTATTTTTCATAACAATAAATGTAAAATTGTATAACTTTTTTCAAGTTCACTTTTTTTTAATTACTTTTTTCACTTCAGCAACGATCTGTTGTCTTATAAAAAGACCACTCTTAAGTCTGTGCTCCAATGCATTAAAGATTTATGAACATTTTAGTTGGAAATTTCATTTTCAGGTCCATGCACAATAAGTAAATAAATGGATTAGAACTTCTGCATAAAACATAAAATAAACAATAGTATCAAACTAAAATAGCTTATTAAAGTCATTTCATTGAAATAATAAAAAAAATTCAGTCATTTTTGACCTACATGCAAGCAATCATAGAGGGTTAATAAAATTGTGGAAACTATATTTAAAAGTTTAGGTTAAGTACTTTAAAAAAAGAAAAAAAGACATGAATACTTTTATTCAGCAAATACATATTACATTTACATTTATAATGTTACAAAAGATTTCTATTTCACAGAAATGTTGTTCATTAAACTTTCTATTAATCAAAAAATGTATCATGGTTTCCACATAAATATTAAGCATCAAAAACGGTTTTCAACATTGATAATAATAAGAACCATTATTAACAATTGAGCACCAATAATAATTGAGCAAATCAGCATACTAGAACGATTTCTGAAGGATCATGTGACACTGATGACTGGAGTAATGGCTAATGGAAATTCAAAACTAACTAAATCTGTTGTATGAATCTCAGACAGCAACAGTAAGTTGCCATGCTTGTTTACACTTTAGAGACGAGAAAAAAGTGTGATGCTTTTATGTCTTCATCTGAAAGGTTTCAGAGGACCCCTTTGAACCCCCACCCCCTCTTATCCTCCCCTCTCATCTCCTCAGAACTAGTTTAAGGAACAGAGGCTCTGGTACACAGCTTTCATATCTCCATGGAAACACACCCCCTTTGGGGTCCTTGTGGAGTTTTTTGTGTTTAGGCTACTCAACATTTGTTATGTTTGAGTTTAGGCACAAAAAGTCTCAATATAAGAGGTCGACAACAAAGTGTGATGATAAAACACAAGCGTGATAAAAAGATAATCTGTGAGATGCATTCATGATGACATCACTGTCATTTCCCAGTGCGACCAGTTCCTCGGGGTGCCTGTCTCTATTCGACTGCCTCTGGTTCTCTTCAGCACTGTGGGCTGTCTATAGGAGGCCTTCCACTGACTGTGAATGGTCTTTTTGTTGGGGAACAGTGAGCCATTTCTGCTCCCACAGAAAGCCCTGGGTAATTTAGTGTGGATGCCAGGAAGTCTGAGCTCACAGAATGACAACAATGGCAAACGTTATTGCTCCACCTCAAGGGGTGGAAAAGAAAGAGACGGGAAAAAAATTAGCAATGGTGATAGAATTCTGCTTCAGCATCCTCCCACTCTGTGAATTCCTCTTAAATCTCATCAGGCTAGGAGGATCAGAAGACAACCTTTATGGTGCTAAACAACCATTTGTGCTTTCAAGCATGCATTGCGGGACATGCTTTATTGTGGCACATGATTCGGTGTGAGGTAGATCTTTTCCCCCACACAAACTAACAAATCAACTGAAAGGAAGAAGAAAAAAACTATCCAACTGTTGAAGAAAAAAAAAAGTTAATGTAACTCCATCAGACGCCTTTTGAAATTTGTCTTTGTCTGCCATCTAGTGGGAAAGCATCAGCACTGGTTTCAGAGATTTTTCTCCAACCATATCAAACACGCAGTCTATTTATGTCTGTCAAATATTTTAAAACGAATAATTTAAAATAAAATAAACTATCAGTCTGAACAATTATGGCTGTTACCCATAAAATCAACATCAAATACAAAAGTAGCTGTAAATAATGAACAGGATATCATAGCACTCAACTAGAATGCATTTATTTTTCATCAATCTTCAGTTGTTTTCAGCAAAAAAAATGTAAAAAAAATAATAATAAAAAAATAAATATATATATATATATACTACACTAAAAAATGATGGGTTGTTTCATATTTGGGTTAAAAATGGAAAAACCCAACCGTGTTTCACAGACGCTTAAGCTAGTCCCAGACTAAAATGCATGTTTGAGCTGTTTTAAGTGAAAGCAACTTGCTCTGATTTAGCTTATAATAGGCTTATGTCAGTGCCATTGTTTGGTCTTAAGATGCACAAGCAGCACAACAGTAAGGTTTTTTTTTTTTTTTTCTATGGCACGTTTATTTAACTAGGCTACTAAATGTCCTGATCAAACTAAGGCCTAATCCTGGCTTAATCTAAGCATTGTCTATGAAACCAGGCATAAATGTTTAAACCCAACGGTTGGGTTTGTCCATATTTGAGCCAAACATGAGTTGAAACAACCCAGCATTTATCTGACAGCTTCATGTCTTACTTTAATTTTTCTTCCCTAACTATTTTTTTATTTAACCATTAATTTATTTTTTTTTTTTTTTTTTTTTCATTGTCATGAATGTTACTTAAATTTATAGAATCTTACTTGTTCTGAAATGAAAAACAAAAATCACCCTTGAGCAACAAAACAAAATGTCGCAAAATGTCGTGCAATCAACTGGTAAAGGTAAATTCACTGTTAGGTCTTTTCAAGTCTCTTAAACACAAATATCGCATACTTTCCATGTTTATATTGCATACGGTACTTTAGCAAACTAATATTTATTTAATTTTAATGTTATACCTACATATATTACTGTTTTGTTGAAATCTTCGAGCTTTTATTACAGTCTATGGAGCGATCACACGAGTCATTTTACGGCAGTGTTACGTCAGCAGTGTCCTTACACTTTATGGCAGGGCAGCATGTGGAGGTCAGAGATGCAGATACTGACAGCCAGAGACTGAAAACTCTCTAATTATCCAACATCAACACTTGACAACAATTTTGCACAGTGACGTCTATGTGGGATTTTCAACAGATGATATACAACACAACCCTGTCGGTAAAGAAAATCGTTGAGTGTCCCTAGCGTTCATCAGTTTTACCGGGTCGGTAAGGAAGAAGCAGGATCATCGAGCCGGTTTTCTCTGTATCATATCTAAAGAAATGGATAATAACACGCCGGAATCAGGAGGATATAAAGGGGGAATCGGGAGTCTTTTCGGTGGAGGAACCCCTGAGTATTCAAATACTGAGCTCGCAGGAGTACCATGTAAGTTAACGTGATAAGTGTCTAAGCTTACTCTTTTTAGCAGTCCGATTCACTTTAAGGTCAAGCGAGTTGCTACGAGAATCTATATATTTATGATAATGTATACATTTGTTATCTGTCATTCTCAGTGACTGGTATGAGCCCTCTCTCGCCGTACCTCAATGTTGACCCTCGTTACCTCGTACAGGTGAGTGAGTTTCTATGAGACCACAGCTACATTTCAGGTCCATTTAAAGGTTTTTATGGACTGAATTAAGGGGTCAAATTGGAAACTTGTCTTTGAAGGTTGTTATTTAATAGTAAAAAAAAAAGCAAATCAGTTATTCAACCTAAACCAATTCATTAAACAGCAATGGACAATATTGTAGCATACAAAACGATCAGAACATTGTTTTGGCCAACAGAAGTTGATTGATAAATTGCATATAATTATTGTAAGACCTGACGTGATTTCCTGAGAATTTAGATTTAACTTTCTATTAAAATCTGCCTTAAATCTGTTAGTTGACCCATGCCCTAATGTATACTAGTGTGGTTGTATTGTATTCCCTTGTTTATGATATTGGAATTAGTAATACACAAAACATTACAATTAAGATGCTTTTATGGTGCTTGTCTTGCTCTGTTAGGACACAGATGAGTTCATCTTGCCAACTGGGGCAAATAAAACACGTGGCCGCTTTGAGCTGGCCTTCTTCACCATCGGGGGTTGCTGTATAACAGGTGAGGCCTGTCTCTTCACAGTCTTTGATCAATCTTATCATGTCTTTAATCTGCACTCTTTTTAACTTTTGCTCATTACTTTGAAGGTGCTGCTTTTGGGACACTTAATGGTCTTCGTATGGGCCTTATGGAAACTAGAGACATGCCATGGTCCAAACCCAGAAACGTACAGTAAGTGTCTGTTTTTTTGTAAATACTTTTTTTTTTTGGAAATTATTTAAGTTACTGCATAAATTCAGTTTGGATCTTTTTGAGTATTCCCGGAGCAGAGTGGGCAATGATCTATATAATGCTGATATGATTATGAAAAGCTTAATTATGCTTAATTATGAAAGATAGGATGTTTACACATTTGCTGCAATGCAGTGAACATGCCGAAACAGCACAAAAAAAAAGAAAAGAAAAAAAAAAGATTTAGGGCAAAATAGTTTTGGAGGGCTGAAATCATTGACCGAGTGCTTTTCGTTAGTTAGTGTTTTGACTGTCAGTCTCTGTTTTGTTCACACATGTTAATTGATGAAAAACTTTACTATGACTCTTTATCATCTGTGAACATGACACCCTGAACGGCATATTAAGTTCAGTTACCCAAATTGAATTTCCAAGACTTTTTTTGGTTCAATGAAAACTTCATTTTCAGTTTTGGTGTTTCTGAAAAAAACAAAAAAATGTTATTCAACATTTACTAAAACTGTTTATCCATTGTTTATTACCCATATAATTCTATTGTAATATTGACCTTTGTAATGTTTTTTTTTTTTTTTCCAGGATTTTGAACATGGTCACACGACAAGGGGCATCATGGGCCAACACACTAGGATCTGTGGGTAAGAAATGCATTGAATTCAAACAGCTTGTGTAAAAGAATATCACAACCTGTTTTGTCATTAGTTAAAGGGACTTTTTACACCTGGTCACTTCATGCGTTTTTGTTTTCTGATTGGATAGCTCTCCGAATCAGGAAAAGACCAGGTGTAAATGCCCTCTGAAACGATTTTGAGACGGATTTAAATCCGATCACTCAAACCATTTCAGGAGGGCATTCCAAATGAAATTGGACAAGTGTAAATTCATATGGTTGTTGAAACCACACGTGTCAATTTTACTCCTAACAAAATGTTAAAAAATAAATGCCTGAGAGCACATTTGGCATTATCAGGACCCACAGATATTCCCCCATTGCATTATTATACATTGTATTCAACATTATATTGTAGTTTAATGTAGTACTGACACTAAAACTCTGAAAACTTATTGTCTCTATCCACGATACATATTGTTGCATTATTGTATTGCAATATATTGTGACACGATATATTGTTACACCTCTAGAGACTAAATGATCTTACCAGTGCTGATGGTGTTCTTTCTCCTATTGTGGTATTTGATCTTGAAATTAGCTCTTGATAAATAAAATGATCACATCTGTTGCTTTCGTTGATGTGAACTCCATTAAATTTGCATATAGTGCGGGAATTGAAGATTGGCTTTGTATTCGTCGGGAAATTTATGTGGCCAGGTGTAAATAGAACCGTTTTACCATCATATAGCTATCCGATCAGTAAAAATGGATAGCTATATAATATATGAAAACGCATTTTGTTTTGTTTCTCTACAGCTCTTTTGTATAGTGTGTTTGGTGTGGCCATTGAGAAGGCCAGAGGTGCAGAGGATGACATCAACACAGTGGCAGCTGGAACGTTAACTGGGATGCTTTTTAAATCCACAGGTGAGGAAAAGCCACATTGACTTCAGTGCTCAATATTGTGGCAATCACAGATTTAAAGAGTTAGTTCACCCAAAAATGAAAATTCTGTCAGTAATTACTCACCCTCATGTTGTTCCAACCCTGTAAGACTTTCGTTCATCTTCGGAACACAAATTAAGATATTTTTGATGAAATCTGAGAGCTGTCTCACTGCTTCATAGGCTTCTAGGTAATTGCATCTGCCGGCCCAGAAAAGTTAGTAAAGACATTGTTAAAATATTCCAAGTGACTACAGTGGCTCAACCTTAAGTTTATCAAGCGACGAGAATACTTTTTGTGCGCAAAAAACAACAAAAATAACGACTTTATTCAACTATTAATTTTCTTCCGTGTTGGCCTCTGAGTGAGTTCACGAGAGCGCCACGACGCATGTGCGAGAACTGAGAAGATGACGCAGATGGGTCTCGATGTAGTGTTTAAAATGGTTCTAAAGTGTGCATTTCCTGCATGTCCGAATCGTGAGAAACCAAGAGAAAACGTAAGATCTCAATTCTTGCGCATGCGTCGTGGCGCTCTCGTGAACTCGCGTCAGAGGCCCACACGGAAGAAAATGAATAGTTGAATAAAGTCGTTATTTTTGTTTGTTTTTTGCGCACAAAAAGTATTCTCGTTGCTTGATAAACTTAAGGTTGAGCCACTGTAGTCACTTGGACTATTTTAATGATGTCTTTACTAACTTTTCTGGGCCGGCAGATGCAATTACCTAGCAGCCTATGGAGAAGTGAGACAGTTCTCAGATTTCATCAAAAATATCTTAATTTGTGATCCGAAGATGAACGAAAGTCTTACAGGGTTGGAACAACATGAGGGTGAGTAATTACTGACAGAATTTTCATTTTTGTGTGAACTAACCCTTTAATCTATTGAACGTAATATTTGTTATAATAATTTAATACATACTGTATTTATTGTGTTCAGCTGGACTCAAAGGAGCTGCCAGAGGAGGTCTCGTTGGTTTAGCCATGTCAGGGCTGTATGCTCTTTACAACAACTGGGATCACCTGAAGGGGACATCGCCTTCACGTTACTGAGAATGACTGAGAGCTCAAACCATGGACTTATTTTGACTCTGAGCCCATTCTTAGTCTTTTCACCCCCTTTTGGAGATGCTTCAAATTTATTTTTTAAAGAAACCCATGGACCACCACATGTGCACAGATTTCTTCAGAGTTACAGTAGGTGTAATATTTAAATGGAAGAGCCAGACTACCTCCAGCTGTGTGGACTATGTAGCTGTGAGTTTGCTGGTGACATCTCAGTCGTACAGTTGTTCAAGTACATGTCTTTGTTGGTGTAAGTTTCACAGATGAACTCTGTATCCTTTAATGATGTGGTTTAATCTGTTCTCATTGTGGATTGATGCACTTTATCAGTGCTGATTAAACTGTCCGCTTCCTCTCTGCAACCATCTAAAATAAAATGCTAGTTTCCACTCTTTGAGGTTCTTTATTTGTATTTTAGTGGTATTACAATTTGTAAGTTGTATAATACAATGGATGCATGAATGGTCAGTCTTTCATACTGGGAGTACTGTAGTCACATAAATATATAAATAAAATAAAAATTTAGTACATGTTCTTTTTAATGTACTAAAATGTTTTAACTGTACTGACTGCATAGAAATGAATTGATAGGGGTCTTGTTTTCTAAATGGTTTATTTGTAAGCAGGTCAACCTTTATTTCTACAGTCAATGTGTAGAGTACAGAGGAATGATAATTATAATATTACAGAATGAATGTCCTTCATTATGACCTTATATGCTACAGTATTCATTCACACATGTCTACGAGTTAAAGCATTTTAAAAATTCCTTTCAGTATTATTTCTCGAAATCATCCTATTATCCTAGTAGTATTGTAGTAGTAACTCACTCTCCCTGTAGTTTGAATAATTGAGCGATAGATGCATGATGCAATAACTAAAGCTCCTTCTCAGAATAATGATTATAAAGAAATGTATGAAAATTGTATGCATGAATTCCTTGTAGCATCTAAAGTGTAAAATATAAATATCCGTCCTGTGTGGAAATTACCTAGCCTGTTCGGTGAAAAGAACTGGAGTATAAAAGGGAGACTGTCTCCATCAACAGGTGAAATGTTCTTATCACTACTTGACGTTGACCGTCAAAGCACCTTAGGGACTGAATACCGGACTACCCAAGAGAGGGCAAATGTACATGCCATTCCTTACAGGAAAAAACAAGGCCAACTGAACTGATGAGTGTAATGTAGAATAGCCAGGACTTGTTTTACAGAAAATGTTGCTTGGCTTGCTGAACACAATGTGGAGATCAATGTGATTTAGCTGAAAGCAGTTAAAACTTTGCAGTTCATGTACTATAACAAAGCCCAGGAGAATCTCACATGCATAGCGGTGAAACGACCCACAAACCAGTGCAAACTACCCTAACTTGGTGGCTGGTGGTTGCAATGATGTACACCAGCTCTCAGTGCACGGACCACAAATGGATAAGCAGGTCCATGGGCCAGACCCAGACCGGGACATGGCACTAAATCAGTTGCTTTCACAACTCTTCCTGTACCTACAAATGTGGGCAAATAATTCTTGGAGGTGGGAGTTCAGTGCAAGAAGAAGTCCCTGATGCGTGTAGCCTCTATCCATGGGATGTAGGCTGCGGTGCGAGTGAAGACGCTGGGCTTGTTCTCCACCGTGCATCCAATAGGACCGAAGCTCACAATGCCGTGGACCTCCCAGCGGTCACGCCCCACCTGGCACAGCAGAGGGCCACCAGAGTCACCCTTTAGGAAGAAAAGCCACAGAGAAGGTATGAATAGAGTTGAATATGGGGCACCATGATAAATTTCCCCATTAAATAGTTTTCTCACCTGGCATGCAGCTGGGGTCCCCTCTGTATCACGGAACCCAGCGCAAATCATTGAGTCTCGCACGCGGTCACCCCAGAACTTCTTCTGCCGGCAGGTCTTGTAGTCAATGACTGGGAGCCGAGCTTGATTCAATGCCTCAGCAAGTGACACGTTTTCCTTCCCGCCTAAGAAGAGATGCCAAACCCATATTCTGGATAAGTGGATCACCTACCTTTGTAAACTCCATTATATCAACAAAACATTAAAGTGCTCTTTGTTTTCACCTCAGGGGCAAACAATTAACCAATTTCTATGGTAGAAACTGCTGTGAGTGAGGGTGTTACTCTACACTCATTATACTTTATCTATGAGCCAATGATGCCATAGATAAACCAGCCATCATATTTCAAGACCGAACTTTCTTAGCACAAAAGGCTTATGATACACATTTTACCTCGTGTGTCCCCCCAGCCGGTCACCCAGCAGTAGTGCCCTGGTTTAAGGTTGATCTGCTTGCGCGGCAGGCAGGCATAGCGGATGAAGTTAGTGGTCGGGATGTCCGTGGCAGCTTTAACCAATGCGATGTCATAGTCTAGCTCACTGTGGGCTGGATAACGGAAGTGCTCATGCCTGTAGATCCTCTTCACTGGGAAAGTACGCTCAGCGGACTCTGATCTTTTCAGTTGATGCTTACCCAAAACGATACGCCAGCTACTAGCATCCTCTGCTTTTCCCCTGGTCAACAAGAGGGATACAAAAAGTGTTTGGTTGATTATGACATCTAAGGGGAAAACAACCAGAGAATTTGCCCAGCAAAGCAGCGCTCTTAGTTCTACCCTACGGGTGATAAACCTATGCTTTGCCTTACTTCTGGAAGCAGTGAGCAGCAGTAAGAACCCAGTTCTTATGGATCAGAGTCCCTCCACACACATGAACATAATGTTTACTGCCTCTGGGACGAACCTATTAAAATAGACAGAAGCATCAGCGACTTCCTCTTTTGTTACACCTTGAGTAATGCTGTGTCATTTCAAGTATAATTTACCTGCAGTGAGACCTGCCACGGCCAGGAATGGGGTCTCGCTTCATTGCCCGACACGATACGCTCCACTGTGTTTGGTTTGAAATGAGGCAGGCCACAGTCCTTCGGCCAGTCTAAGGACAGATCAACACTTAAGTCAATGTCAGTTAAAGTACCATGTAGAAAAGCAAACACAAGGTACACAGGATTTATGTGGAAGCAAATGAAAGGTGTTGTACCAGGAGAGGAAAGAAGGAAAGGAAATCCATATTTGGATCTTTGAGAAAGACATAGAAATAAGTGTAAATTCAGTTTTTTTTTTCTTCTCAAGATAGCACCACTTGAAATGCACTTGAAAGATGTCAGTGGTTAGCGTTCATTTCATTTCTCACCAAGGTGGAGGACTTTGTGCTGTTGAAGGCGACTAGGGTTGAATGCATGGGTGGAGGCTCTGTCCAGCGCCAGACCCAGCAGCATTAGCAACAGTGGAAAAAATGGGCTCCTTACTGCCATGATTTACAGTAAACTGTGTGTTGCGCTCTGGTGATTACCCATTTATACCATGCCTAGTGCAGAGGCCATTCTTTGTGCACTCCCCACCCCTGTCATTGGGACAAAGCACTTTCACAATACTCCTCCCAATCCTGGATTGTTCTGGTGGGGTAGCTGGGGGTTTTCAGAACACGCTGGCCCCAGGGGATCATGGGAGTCCCATCAGCACTTTCAGCTACAGCCCGTCCCTTGCCACTGCAAAACAACTCTCCCAGAATAGATTGCCAGTAGCCTCCTTACAGTCACACCATGCTATTAGCTGTTTGGATGAGCAGAAGTGCTGGCCTTCACATGACCTTCTGCTGCCTTCCAAAACCTTGCAGGATTCAAGTTTTACCTTGGTAAAACCCTGACAAATAATTAACAAGATTATGACTGATCCTTGTGTCATTTATATATTCATTTCATTAAATATTAGCAGAACCTGTTCTTAGCAGGCAATCGTTTATCCAAAGTGAGCCCACTCATTACAGAAACAACCCCCTTGGAGCAAGCCTTGCTCAAGGGCACAATGCTGATTGTTTATAGCCTGAACTTTGTGGATAGACATCACTTTTCAGCTGGACCTTAAACCACCACTTCATTTACATAATAGACTTTATAATTAGTCTTATCCTTAGCCTATAACTTTAGCTAAACTTCCATGAGTTCAAGGTAGTAAAGGACGGAAGATTTATACAATATAGTTTGCTTGATTTAATAGCAATGTGAACATGTTTCTCATGATACCAGCAGAGGGCATAAGAAGCAAAATGGAGATATACAATAAGGCCTGTGAAACCTACTGAATTTCAAAGTTGTTTGCTCTAGTGGAGCAGATTTTAAGACAGGAGATGCTGAGATGTTAATTATTATATACATGAAACTATATTCAGGCTGAAGTACTATATTCATATAGTACTATATTCAACTATATTCATAATGAGTTTTATTATTCTTGTTTAGGATGTGTCCCTGCTCACCTGTTGTATTTATTCCAAAAAGGGATCACCTGCTCAGGGACAGGACAGTCAATACCAGGGAATGTGCCTGCTCATCCAATTGGTCAAAGTTACAATGAAAGAGCCATGGAAAGGTCCAGGGCAATCTACTGGAGCACAGTTCACCAAGTTTAGCAGGACCTTCTGACATGTTCTCATGTCTCTCTCTTTTCCATGATCTTCACAAACAAAGAGAAATCCCATTGCCAGCAAGCCAACGAGGAATCTCGAAATAAATTAATCAAAATAAAAGACACTGAATATTGTTTGCCAAATGTTTTATTGTTGCTCATACTTTTCAAGACATTCACTATTCTCAATATTAAAACACATTAGTGTAGTTTTTGCTGTAGAAAGCCTATAGAAAGCTTGTTTTCATCATACTGTAAGATGTTGATTCAGTAATATCTATATTATGTTAAATCACAATGCTCTGGTCCAAAAAAAGATCAAAAGAAAACATTGCTTTGGCAAAGAAAAACAAAAGCAGTTTGTGCAGCACATACTGTTAATTTGGTCAGAGATTCTAGATACACATTTACTTACATACAATAAGGTCCATCCATGCTATTAAAATGAACATAATCTAAACATTACAGAGATTGCTCTAATTACAATCCCTAACTTTCACAAAATCATGACTGATTCTGTATAGTGATATAGCACATGTGATCATGATGTACATAAAAAACAGTAAAACTCTTACTTAATGTGAAATAAAGCAATTAAACTTGAATATTTTAACATTATAATGAACAAACCGTTTTGTGATATTACATGACAAAAAACTATGATTTATGAACATGTAAAATTATGTGAAAATGTAAAATTATCTTTGTCCTTGCACAGGTTCTGAATAGGACACAACCACAAAAAAACAACAATGATTTATTAGATTGTGACATGAAAATGGCGTCAGATTTTCAGATCAGGTCAGATTTTGGCACCAAATTCCAAGTGTACATGTTTTAATTTTATAATTTATTGATATTGTCCCTGGGCATAGAACTGGGGCTTAGTTTCAGCTCATAGTGTACTATAGAAGTGTGGGAACATTGACCTTGAGTCTATATTTACTAATCATGAGTAGGTTTTACATTTACATTTATGCATTTGCAGACGCTTTTATCCAAAGCGACTTTACACATTTTACAATCTTATCAGTTCTTGCTTTCCCTGGGAATCAAACCCATACCCCAACGCTCTACTGTTTGAGCTACATGAAGGTTTGATAAGAACCTAGCTTTACACACCCACAAACCTCATGAGCATTAAAGCTAGGGTAGGGAATGTTTTTCACTTTTTGTTATACTGGTTGAATTTATCTTTCATTTACATTTATCTTCTGTGGAAGTCTCGAGACCAAAAAATGTTCGGTACGAATGCAATGATAGGATGTCCTACCTGTTAACGTATGTGGTAGCACTTCATTTTACAGTCCAGTTCCACATGTACATTATAATAATTACCTGAACTTAGCCCTAAACCTAACCTTAACCCATGTAGTTGCCTTGTATTGCCCACTACTTTCTTAGGTAAGTACACTGTAAGTACACGTAAGTGCACATACTGTACAATAAATTGCAACCACATGTATTTCCATATCTCCACGCACCCTGCTCGCGCAGACAACACATCATCAGCAAGTTTCACGAGGCTATGCAGACTTGTAGACACGCAGTCACCAAGCGCCACAAACAAACAGTAGCCACTTTTTACAGTTCCTCCTGAACCAAAACAAATAAACTTCTGCTGTGTTCACAGCATAACTGCCGTAACTAAGAGATGGCCACCCATGACATTCTACTCAGAGCGGTTCACATCCTCAGACTCTGATTTATACGTTTCTATGGTAACACTATCAATGACATAATAAATCTGCTGTAGTCAGGTGGTACAAGTAATGGTGATACAGGTGGTACAAGGTAATTTAACGCAGTCTCTTGTGACGCTTTGAAAACTCTGCTCTGGCTGTGTGCTTTGGAGGAGTTTTGGCTTTGGAGATGCTCTGAAGAGAGGGTGGGATCTTATGCTTTCAGAGCTAGCTTGCTATTGCTAGCCTCTCCTATTGTCTACCCTACCTTTCATATTTTTAGCACTGTGCATTGATTCTGGCCTAGAGCCCACTCTAACCCACCAGGCCAAAACATTACCAATCACCATTTACATCAAGACAAAAGACAACAACAACAAAAAAGAGAGCGAGAGCTGTAGCTTGTATTTGACTACAAACGGTTTAACAACATGAATCTGTGAGATCAGAAAACAAAGAGATCTTAATCATAGACTATAGAACTAGCCTTCGGATCTTGCTCCAGGAAGCGTTTCAGGGTGTACGAGAGCTCCATTAACTTTAACGTAGCCCTAGCTGATGCTCAATAACCTGCTATTTGCTTTTCAAAATTCAACAAGCACAACAAAAACATTTAGCCTATAATTAGCGGTTTCAAAATTGCTAATACTCAGTGCTCACCAAAATCATAATTTTGGAATTTTTGGCCAAAAAAGGACATCCAAAAGATCCCAAGGCCATGTGTGAAGATAGATGGAAACACACCGTTATCTGTAAACTTTAAAGGGGTCATAGACTGAGAATTCAAATGTTCCTTGATCCTTTGACAGTTAAGAGTTCGTTATACTATAAAAATACCCTGTAAGTTTCAAAACTCAAAACTTTCTTGTTATTCCAAAAACTTTTATTGAAACCAATGCCAGCAAACGACAGGATCTAAAAAGGGCATCTTTGGCCCCGCCCACGGGACCGTTAGTGAACAGTGACATGAGAACGAGAAAAGATCGATACAAGATCAATAATACCATTACCTTCCAAACGATCCTAATGCTAGGATAGTGGGTTATTTTTCCCAACAATGTGAATGTCTCAGCAGTGTATTATTTGTTTGTATTCGGTGTATTTCACTGTGGATTATTTTGTAAATTTTCGGCGCAGGCTTTGCAAACAGACTTTGGATTTTACACCTCTGGTGAAAGCATTCGTGAAAGTGCCGAAATTGGGTTGCAATGATAAGATCTTTTCATACGCGATCAACAGACTGTTTGTCATCTGCTCAATGCTCATCACTGCACCCTTTCATGTGATGGGAATAGATCATTATGATCAATACTTTTCATGATCTCGATAGCTGTAATGGTAAACATTTAGTAAAAGTTTTAGAGAGAGTTCCACATGTAATACTAGCTATTTCATATGCAAACATGTCAGCCAATCACAACAGTGGGTGTTTACACTGAAGTCTAACAGCAGACACGCCCCTTAAAACAGAGCGTTCAAATCAGAGGCTAAAATCAGGCTTGGAAAAATGCCTTTTATTTATAAATTATGACAATTTTTTATGTTAAAATCATACTAACATTATAAGGGCACCCCAGAAAACATAAAATAATAAAATAATCCAGTCTATGACCCCTTTAAATGGTAGCTCTGTGCAACATGAGCTTTCAGTGTGAACATTACCACTTTACTGATCCAATAGTGGGGCTTTGATAGCTAAGCAGACAAGGCTTTGGAATATGTAGATATATTATTTGAAGGAAAATTAGCTCTAGATTAGCCATTTTCCATCCATTTCCACCTTGCAGCAAAAGTTGTACCGTTTCTATACCTTACGCCTAACCGAGGCACCCACATACCGATAAGGCAAGCTCTGGCCCTGCACTAGTTGCTTTAGTCTCCCACAGTACTGGGGTTAGCGCAACATGCAGAACTGCGCAGTGTTTTTATAATGCCTTCACTCTTCTTTCGTCGCGTGGGCTGCAGTGCCAGGCTGCTGGTATTGTCCGTGGAGTCTTCTGTTTGAGCAGCCACAGCTGCAGCGGCTGCAGTCTCTTTGATCTGAATTTCCAGATGCCTTTGGATTGCCAGGCCAAGCTCTTCAGGGTCCACAGCTGCACCATACACCTCCCAGGTCATACCCTCAGCATCCCATTCCACCTCCTTTACAGGGGTCCTATGACACATGTGCTCTATTGTCAAGGGTGCATCCGAGGTAGAATTCGCTCTCAGACTAATTTCAGGAAACACGTGCGAAAGAGGGGAAACAAGGGAATCAGACATGGTCTGCACACCAATATCTCTGATTTCATGGTCAGATGTCATGGTCGTGGCATCTTTGACTGTCCTGTTAAGACTAGTCTGACCTGTCCGGTCTATTCTAAGGCAGGAGGAGTTCTGCCCCCTTAACTCGGATCCACAGCAATGGCCTGTACTCCGGCTGTCAAGTCTGGTCTCGCTGACAGATGACACAAGTGGTGGAAAACCAAGCAAGCCTGAATGAAGAAGTGATCTTTGTCCCGCACAGGGGTTTCCTGCACAAGGTGGCCGAGATATCAAATGTCCAGGGCATGGAACAACACTGCAAGCATTTCTCAAACAGGCAGTGTTCATCATGTGACCAGAACAGGTAGATCTATGGCATGCAGTTAAATGATGGCCTTCACAGTTGCTCTGAGCATGGTCTTCTGTATTCACTCCCTGTGGTGTGAAGCTGTTGCTCAGACCTGAAGAACTCATTCTGCAAGCCACTCTGCAACAGCTGCATCCTGTCAGGTTCTCTGCAGGTCCATAACATCGACAACATCCCTCCCTGCAAACCAGACCCTTCATCCTTAAATCTCTATTTGTGGATGGCGAGTGTGGAACACAATTCACACCACTATGGACCTGATTTTGCCCCATGAATAGATCCTGCGTTGGAGTCCTTCTGGGGGAGTCCTCCATGAAGCTCCAGGATTTTGCAGTTCCCCCATGCCAGATTACAGTCTCAGGGGTACTGTTGCCACTGCGCAAGCTCCCCTGTTCATGCTCACAAACGTTCACAGGAACTCCAGCCGCTGGTCCACCCAGACTGATAGGCCTTTGACTGTATGCTGAACTGCTGACACTCTTGCGCAAATTCTGACGATACCATGCCAGCTCCATTCGTTGAGGAGGTCCACTCACCATTTCTACAGAGCTTTTGGATAAAGAAATGGTTGGCAGCTCATAGTCCTCCACTGCTTCGGCATCAACAGATCCAAGGCTGATGCTTGGGAGGTAGATCTCAGATGTAGGTCGTTGTCCTTCCTCCATAGTGAAATATCTACTGGTAAAGAAAGACAGACAATGATACAACTAAGTATAAAAAGTATAATTAATATTAATGATTTAAAACTTGTTTATTTACACTATATATTTTAAATGATTAAACGTTTCTTAAGATAGAAGAGGCACACCAATTCTTCCTCTCTTTAGTTGTCTACAAGACAATCCATTGAATTTCTGATTAATCTGCATGATCCTTAAACCTTTACTTTTACGGTATAAAGCTGAGATTTCTTTTGTCCTTACTAAATTAAAGTGAAAAGGACAAAGTGATGTCTAGGTATCTCTCCCTAGATAATTGGCCAGATTACAGATGGATAAACCCAATTTAAGTCTTAAGATCATTAGCTACAACATGGATTTCTCGGCTTCTCTCAGAAGGACATTAATCCAAATGGGGCTCTAGCACAGGTGGCCAATTCCACACCACATGGTCCAAAAAGGACAAGGGGTTGAATGTTGCAAACTGTCCTATACTTCATGGTATATTGGACCTCAAATCATTACTGTGAGAGTATTTCTCATTTCTATGAATTCTCGAGAGCACAGAGTGAATGTGTGTCAGGTCTGTTCATGTTTACATCACACTTTAGCCACTTTAGCCACTAGCCCAGACTTTTGGGTCTGTCACTCCCTACTGTCAGCACAAACACACAGCTGAATCCAAAATACAACACACTCATACTCTAATCTGTGAAGGCTATTCAAGGCACACGTTAATTCAGAATTATTTGTTACTTGCTATTGAGGTGCCACTGTTTTAAAGCAGTAGACTAAGTGCAGGGTATGTTCTTTGAAGCAACCGGAGGTTAAGTGCCTCAAAGGCATTTCAGAACTTTCAGGAGTAAACTCAGAAATAAACTTGCAACCTTTGTGTTATCTTTGTGGATACTTAATGATTAGGCCATCTGTGACTAATAGTTGAATCATACCATATAACTTCCAAGGATGCCCACACAGAATCTGCATATGCAGAACTCGGAAGAAAGCTCAGCAGATTTCTGCAGAATTGGAACACGCAACATTCACAAAGCTTACAAAGCTCTGATCCATTGTGTTTGTGTCTATAATTCAGATAACATGTTCTCACGAAAAGTTGTTTGATTCTATGGGAGCAGAAGATCTAAAGCCCATGTGTGCTAAAGCCAGTGTTCAGCATCCAGCTCATAAACTAAATCAAATCCACAAATATTAATAGATAACTCATAAAATAATAAAGTATAGGCCTACACTTTTGTTTTGTATCTAAAGGGTGGCACTATTTCGCAACAAGTTTTAATACTGTTATTACAGTTATTTCACACTATTTAATACTGATCATTAGCAGAGTGTTTCGATAATAATAACAACAATAAAGCAGACCAGGAAAATAACCTGTACAAATGACTGTGACTCTAGCATAATGACGGATGTTATCTCTCCTCAGTTATCATGGGAGAACAAAATACTTATCTTCCAACTGCATCTAAAAATAACAGACAAGGTGTTCACTGTTAACCCTCCTCTTCCACCTCAACCCACAAGCTAACCTCCACCCATCCGTACTAGCTTCAGACTGGGACACACTCTTACACACATGCAAATATAAACACTGAATGAACCTCTCATCCCATACAAGAAAATCAAACAAGAAAGATCTCACCTTTTGGTTTTTCTAGCAAGTATACATGATCCAATCAAGGCCCTGTGCCATCCTTTGTCTTTTCTTCCTTGACACCTTCACTCCCCCCCCTTTTTAAAAACCATTCCTTTCACACTGAGCAGCACTTACTTTATAAAGACACAGCTACGGTTTCCCTCATGGCCACAGGTAAATCAACAACCTCCCTCCCTCCACACACACACACACACACGCACATGTACATACCTCCCACTTCCTCCTCTCGTCTCCTTCCCCTCAGTCCAGACAGCTTCCGCCTCCTTCACTTCTTTTCTCTCCTCCACTTGTGCTCTCTCGCTCCACTCTAAGTGAACAGGACAGAGTGGGTGTGTTGCTGGATTATCAGTTGTTGTCAGCTGATTACACACCACACACTCCCTCTCTGAGAGGAAATCCATGGTGGAGGGGGGGGGAGGTGCAAAGACACACAGACAGAAATGGTGGGTAGCCAAGAAGCACTGTATGCCCAATGGAGGGGGGCGGAATTGTGTGAAAGTGTGTGTATGAAGTGAGGGATAGGGTTACATGTAGATTCTATTGAGTTGTTAGAAAAGGAAATCAGATATCCTTGCGAATCAATATAATAAATACTCTTTCTCACACATAACATGTTCATTCTCTCACACACACGTAGCTCCTGCCTCTTACTCATCCAGTCTCTCTCTTCCTGTTGCTATAGAAACAGCCATGGTCAATAGGAGCCCGATGAATTTTCATCATGCCTTTTTTTAAGTTGTCATGGGAACAATGAAAACAGTCTCTTGTGGTGCTGGGAAACCATTATGATATATGTCTGTGACTCATCTATCTGATTCACCTGTTCATATACTTGTCATTGCAATCTCACAGATTACCTGTTCCATAATAATTCTAGTTCAAAGGTAAAGCAAAAAGAATATCGTGACATGCTGTTTTGTGTATAAACATGCTGAGTTTAACACATTTTTAATCGCCCTATAACAAACCTGAATGTTTTTTCCCCTCTTTACAGGGACATTTGGAACCTGCTGCAGTAAGGACATTTTGTTGGCATAATAACACAGATGCTGTCTATTTGTTGTTATTCTAAATCAGTTTTAAAGGTGTATTTGCTAAAATCCATTTGTTGGGACTACATAACAAATTGCGATTTCGGATGGAAATATATTGGAGTAGTGCTAACATGCACTGTTGCTAGCTAGTTATATATTCATACATTATATATTCACTTGAACACATCAAAATTTATTGGAATTTACTAAATTCAATTAGATTTCTTCTATGTAGGAAATCTGAGATGAGTTTACAGTAAGTTTTTATTGCCGTGTTAACTACATTTAGATGTATTGTGGGAACAGCATATGTGTTGCCTGATCACAGCCTTGATAAACTTCCCCTGTTGTCCATGAGTTATTCATTAACACTTAGTGAATGCAAACTAGGCTCTTGTGGACACTATAACACTCAATCTGTAGTTATTAAACCACAGTCTATGAGCCCTGTGGTGGTTCCATAAAGTAAGAGTAGTAACATCCACATGTTAAAATAAAAAAATCCGAACTAGCTTTAAACAATTGCCACAATAGCTCTTTAGGTTGGAAGTCCATGTAGCGTGCTATGTGTATGCTCACTGCACTGCATCAAGGTTTTGTGTTTGTTTGGAAATAAATACTGCAACTGGCAGAGCACATATCGGTCACCTGCTTAAACCAGTGTACGGTGTTGATTAACTAACCTGGGAAGCCTCAGGGAGACTGTAGTACTCTCCTGTAGGGTGACCAGGCTGTCAGAAGCCACAGCTTACTCTCAATGGGACATCAGGAAGAGTGCCAGTGAGACAGCCTCTGGGCAAAATGGGAAACCGCTGATTGGTGATTGTATTGGAGAGAGCAAGACACTTTATTCAGTTAGGAGTTAGACAGACTGTGGCCATCCATGGCTGGTGAGTAGAGGATTATTGGAAACAGTCGTACAAACCATATATTTGAGACCTATTTTACACAGATATAACACTATGTGATAGTGGATCTTTAAGACAAACATACATTGTTTGTTTTACCAGGCTGCAAATATTTGATCAGTGCTCTGTCATCTAATGTGACCTAAAATAAGTTGTGCCAGACACGTTATTATGTACTATGTACGTTAGTTGCACCGAATTTTTATTTTCCAGACATGATGGTTTAGTGCTGTCATAGCGACATGTATTTCTGTTTGATAATGTGATATGCCATTAGACGCTGCTGAACATATGGTTGACCACCTGTACACTAATAATCTTCATGTGCAATTGAACAATTATTGACCAGCGAGGCATTAGAATGTGCAATTGTAAATATGTACACTTAAATGAATATATAGTTCACCCTTTTAGCTTACAGATACCAGTTAGTATCATAAATGCCAAATTCTTATTTAAATGGATAGTTAACTCAAAAATTTATATTCTGTCATCAATTGAACACAAAAAAAGATGTTTTGAAGAATAGATTTGTCTTACAATGAAAGTCAGTGGGGTCCAAAACAACAGACCCCACTGACTTTCATTTTATGGAGACAAAATATCTTCTTATATGTTCCACAGAAGAAAGTAATACAGATTTGGAATGACATGAGGTTGAGTAAATGATGACATCATTTTAATTTTGGGTCACTATGACGACTTACTATGAACATTTAAAAAAGGTTAGCGCTGACTAAATTTAAAAGTAAGCAAACAAGCTTAACATTATGGTATTATTTTATTTACAATTTTTTAATTTAAATATATTTTACATTTTAATTTAGAATTAATTATTCCATGTAAGTTTTACTTTTAATTTCTGAATGATGAGCTGTATTAAATCAACTACTATACCTGTTACAAAGTTCTGGTTCACCTGCACTGGATTCCTTAAGGTGGCTGCAGTAACTCCCTTAAAGTAAAGGAGAAAACAGGTTGTTTTTCTAGAAATACTGTGCTTCTTGAGCAGCAGAAACACAATGTGCTCCACCTCTTGCATGCAGGTCTCCACTAACGTGTGTTGACACAAGACACTTGACACGTCTATTTAAAAGGCATGAGAGAAAGAGACTTGTCCAATGGTGTCACACAGCAGGTTTAATTAATGCAAAGCCATGTTCTCTGTTGTATGAAACACTGAGTGAGAGGTGAGGGTGACCGTCAATGTCTGTGACATTAGATCCACTTGTAGCACTGGCTTGTGGACTGTCTGGAGCATTTCTGTTCCTGTTGCTGTTCGGCCTATCAGTCTATCTACTGTGGAGGAAGAGGCGAACTCAAACACTCTACAGGGGGCTGACACCAACCACCCCCACAATCCCACGATGCACCGCTCCAGTGCTTCAGACATCAGAGAGCAGCAGCTATGGGTAAATAACAGTTGTTGCTTGTCTAGAAATGACAGTAATATAAGATTTATACTGTATCATTCATTGCATATATATATATGAAGAGTTCAGATGCAAAAACCTCTAAGTGCCATCTGAAATTTTTCTCAAGCTCGTATATTTAAGTTCAGTAATTTCACTTAAATGGCAATGAAAATGATATATATATATATGTTATATATATATATATATATATACACGGACATGTAATGTGGATTGAAGTGCATTCTTATAACCTTTGAACTTTCACAGCTCAGGTGATGTTCCTTTCGTCGTGCCTCCTCAATTCAAGAGAACATCCCAATTAAACGAGGGGAAAGAGGGAAGAGAGTATACTGAGGAATGGGAACTCCATCCGGACCTGCACAGCCAGCGAGGCTCTCTGACAGTAGGGAGTATGTCAGGACTGGAATAAAGGCATTTGATGTCAGAAATTATGATAAAAAGAAAGTATAATAAGAATCTTATGACTGTCTTTCGTTCTGCTCTGTGGTTTTTGAGGTTGTTTTCCCCTGGGCTCCATAAGGCCAGACCTGTACCAGCTCCCAGAGGAACCCAGTGAATGGGCCCTACCCAACGGCTCAGCGGTTCGTCTGTGGTTCGCTCTGCGGTACCAGCAGGAGAGAGAGCAGCTGGTGGTGTCTCTGCTCCGAGCCGCTAACCTGCCTGTTCGGTGCCAGAGTAACGCCACACTGGTCAAACTGCAGCTGTTGCCGTCTGACGACCGACGACACCGGCAGGCCAAAGCACGGCGGAAAGGATGTCATCCGCAGTTCAACGACACCTTTGTGTTTCAGGTAGAGAGTCTCTTCTGTTGAACATCAGCAATCTAAGATGGTCTCTCTGGATGTGGGTACAACAGCCAAATTGTCCTCATTCTAAGATTCAAGTGCTTTAATTGGACGAGCGTTGCATGATTTGTTTGTGGATTCATTTTCAAAAATATTTCTGTTCTAAAAAATGGAGAAACTTGAAAACAGAGAAGACATTCGTAGTTGATGTCTCCATCTATTGGCCGTTGCTAGCAGGTTTCACAATAGAGCGCTTAGAGGAATGTTCTGGGTTCAATACAAGTTTAGCTGTTGATTTTACCTCACATTATTTTCAAATTAATCCCCAATTAAAAATAAAATAAATTATAATAATAACATTTAAAAATTAACTAAGATAAGACTTAATGTATAACGCTCTGTAAAGGTATTCATAATGTAAGTGATATCTTTTTATAAATAATTGCAGCCAAATTTAAAATGGATTATAATATTTGGAGAGATTCATGGTTACATCTGAAATTGGTTGTTTGCCATGTGTTTTATACATTATACTTTCTGAAGGTGTAACAAAGTATTATAATGTATTAACTGTTTACAATTATTCATGGGACCATACAACACATTATAAGGTGTATTACAAAGCATTATTAATTCATTAAAAATACGTTTATAATATATTATATATAAAGGCTTTAAGTAAAATGTTACCAGATTTTTCAGTGTTTTTGAAAGAAGTCACATTATACTCATCAAGGCTACATTTATTTGATCAGATGTTTTTGTGTGAAATATTACAGCCATCAACCCAGTCTTCAGTGTCACATGATCCTTCAGAAATCATCCTAATATGCTGATTTTGTGCTCAAATAAAATTTCAGATTATTATCAATGTTGAAAACAGTTCTGCTTAATATTTTTGTGGAAACTGTGAAACATTTTTTCAGGATTCTTTGATGGATAGAAAGTTCAAAAGAACAACATTAATTTGAAACAAAAAAGCTTTTGTAACAATATAAATGTCTTTACTGTCCCTTTTGATCAAATTAATTAATCCTTGCCTGGGGGGAAAAAAACGCCCTTAAACTTTTGGATGGTAGTGTATGGTCAAAATAACCTGATTCCTATGCCTTGTAACAGGTATCTAATGGCTGTGTTGACCAGTGCTCTCTGAATATGAGCATGTACACTGTGGACCATCAGAAGAAGCACCATCTAGTGGGTCACATTCTGATCCCCCTCAGACATTCTGAAATAAAGGAGGCAGCAGGCGAAGTGCAATGGAGGGATCTGGACAATGAAAGTGATCAAGTATGATACTTTAAGAGATCTTAGGATATTAAAGGAACAGTTCACCTAAAAATGAAAAATCTGTCATCATTTACTCACCCTCAATTTGTTCTAAACGTGTGTGAATTTCTTTCACAAAAGAAGATATTTTGAAGAATGTGGGTAACCAAACAGTTGGGGGTCCCCATTGACTACTCAAAAATACTATGGAAGTCAATGGGGAACAGAAACTGTTAGGGTATCCACATTCTTAAAAATATATATTTTTGTGTTCAACAGAAGAAAGAAACTTACAGGAAATTTTGTGGGTGAGTAAATAATGACAGAATTTATATTTTTGGGTGAACTATCCATTCGAACATTAACATTCTGTCATCATTTACTCACCCTCAAGTCTTTCCAAACCTGTATAACTTCCATCTGTGAAACACAGTAGAAAGAAAACCATTCAGGTTTGGAATGACATACAGTAAGGGTGAAAAACTGAATTTTCATTTTATGGTGAACCATGGCTTTAATCTGATTTCTGAGCATTTTGTGGGAAAGTGTGCTGTACAAAACGGACTGAATGTGTTTTTATCTGCTGTTGTAGCCCCTCTCAAAAAATGGTGACATCCAGGTGTCTTTGAACTACAATCAGTCCCTACACCGCCTCACTGTGGTTGTTTTACGAGCACGAGGGTTGCAGTGTTCCAGTGATGCAGGTGAGAAACAGAGCAGTAAAGAATACAACGCTGTTACAAGAAGTCTCTGCACCTTTAACTCACGTGTAAAATGAATGGTACAGGTGTGTGTGCCCAGGTTTCTCTAAAGATGCATAATCAGGTGGTGAGAAACAAGTGGACCTCTGTGGCAAAAGGAAATGATCCATCCTTTAATGAGAGGCTCACCTTCAGACTCCTCCCCATTCAGCTGGACACAGCCTTTCTGACACTACAGCTTCAGCAGCCCAGCACAAAAGATCCTGGTAAATGTCAAGCGATCATTTCCAAGACGACAGGGCACCACTCACCTGCACTATCCTGCTATTATTAAATGGATAGTTCACCCCAAAAATAAAATTCCCCTCACTCTCATGTTGTTCCAAATCTGTATGAATTTCTGCTAAACACAAAAGAAGATATTTTGAAGAATGTTGGTAACCAGACCAACAGGTAACCCATTGACTTCCATAGTAGGGGAAAAAATACTATGGAAGTCAATGGGTGCCGTCAAATGTCTGGTTACCAACATTCTTTAAACATTCTGTTGAACAGAAGAAAGAAACTCATACAGGTTTAGGACAACATGGGAGTGAGTAAATGATGACAATCAGGTGATAGTTTTCAGGTGAACTATCAGAAATAACAGAATGCAAAACAAAACAATATATTAATTTTATAATTTATACTAATTAGCATAATTTAATTTACATTATATTAATTAAAATATTGGGGGAACAGATGTAAATATTCGAAAATGAAACAAACCAAGGTTATTATTGATAACTAAAACTAAAACCATAAGAAAGATTTTTGTGAATTGAAATAGATAAAAAACATTAGATAAATATTAGATGAAGCACTAAAATTACTAAGTGGACATAAAACTGAATAAAAATATATGAAACCTAAATGATAATATTTTGAAGAAAAAAAAAAACGAATAAAAAAACAACATTACTACAAATTAAACCTAAATTTAAACAAAAACTGAAAATATGAAAATAAAAGCTCATTCAAATTATTATTAAAATAACATATAGTATAAATAATATTAAAATAACCATATTGATACTACAAAAAATATTGGTTGCAACAAAGAAAAATGTACATTTCAGAAATATTTTAAACAAACGTGGTGTAAAATGAATAACACATTTAAAATTCTACACTATTTATAGGTCACTAATTAAACAAATTTGTGCTGATCATGTTAATTTATTAAACTTTTCACTGAAATTGTTATACTGATAATATATGTAATAAAAAATTAAAGACATATGTCACCTATGTATCTTTATCTTTACTGAGTCATTCTATTTTGTCTTCAATGCCAGTGTCGTTGGGGATTGTGGTCATTGGGCCGTTCATGTATGCAAGAGGCAGAGAACTGGAACACTGGAACGACATGGTCAGCAAACCACAGGAGCTGGTCAGGCAATGGCACCCACTGGGATCCGCTGACACAGTACAGGGCCCTCACTGAACAACATCCACTCAATGCCAACCTCCCTCTCTTTGAAAAGAAAGGTAGACTTGTATTTAAGGGGGAAGGGTTTTTTCAGAACAAGGCTGATGTCAAAAAATCAAATGGAATAAAAAAAAAGTTAAAAGAAAAGGTTTATTGATAGCATACATTTGTGAATGAGTTTGCTTGTAATAACTTCATTTAAAAATAATAACAGCCCCATCAGAACATTTGTGTGACGATGCAGGAGGTAAAATTACAGTCCAGTTGTACCACAGGGTTCCCACACTTTCGCACCTTGACCCATACATTTCCATGACCTTTCCAGTTGTTTATGATGGATAAGGATTTTGTTTAAAAGCCATTCTCCAAACCTCTTGTCCCATTGAGGGTCACAGGGATCGCTATTGAATCGCTCAGTTTGATTGATTCACTGAAAAGAGCCAATTCAAAAGAATGAGTCACTTACAAACTGGACATACACAACTGTTCAAAAGATTGGGGTCAGTATGTTTAAAAGCCAGGAATGATGCATTAAATTGATCAAAAGTGACAGTAACGACATTTATAATGTAACCAAAGCTTTCTATTTGAAATAAATGCTGCTCCTTTAGACTTTCTATTAATCAAAAAATCCTCAAAAAAATAATAATAATATGAGTTTCCACCATTTTCAACACTGACAGTTGAAATGTTTCCTGAGCAGCGAATCAGCAAATTAGAATGATTTCTGAAGGATCATGTTACACTGAAGACTGGCGTAATGATGCTGAAAATTCAGCTTTGCCATCACAGGAATAAATTACATTTTAAAATATATTCAAATAGAAAACACTTATTTTAAATTGTAATAATATTACTGTTTTTTTTACTGTACTTTTAATCAAATATATGCAAACTTGGAGAGACTTCTTTCAAAAAAATATTACCGACTCTTTGAACAGTAGTGTAGCTTGAGCGGGTTTTACGCTACACAAAAGCAAATCTAGTCACACAATATTAATATTCCCTTAATATTTCAATAGGCCATTTTAGCATAGTTTTATTTTACATTGTTATTGATGGACATTAACATTCTGCAGTTCTCAAACCTGAATGAAATTTAAAACCCAATTATGTGTAACACTGATCAAATTTGTTAAGTCTGCTTCCACCTGGACTCGAAAAAATGTAAACATAAATCACCATTTTCATCTATAAATCCATTTCCCTTGGTGCATTTTGCAACATGGTTGCATATTGTGACCTGGGTGAGTGTAGCTGCTCTGACCCTGAACATTGGGTCTGGATAATCCACTACTGTAAGGCCTCTTATGGACTAATCATAGTTCAGAAAGGCTAGCAGATTGCAGCTCGGCGTCCACCTGTTCTCATGCTCTACAGCCAGCATCTAAGACTTAAACTGCCTGGACACAGCGTGTCTTGTGTCCTGGGTTGTGATTCTGGCCCTCATTTGGTACCCTTAGCAATAGGAAACCAAGAGCGGTAATATTCTATGTTTTTTGCTGCTTTCAGATCCATTCTCTAATACAAATGGCTGAAATGAGCTCCTTAAATGTCAGGACGTGGTTAACACCAGATCACCTGTTTAGGCCACCTTATTAATAAATCCAAAAGCACTACGATGAAGCCTCACATGAGGGTATGAAGCACGGCTGCCCTCAGATTCCTGTTTCTCGGTATGTTCTTCACTGAGCATTTGATAACTTTATAAAATTTGGGGCAGCTGCCCAGGTGGGCAAAGTTCGGTAAGCGGTGTCCAGTTTGGTGGCCGTTTTTTGCGCCCCACAGCATTGTGGAGCACCTTTGAAGCACTTCTACTGCCACAGAGTACTGGCCGTTAGTCCACTGTTTCAGCCTGACCAACATCACAGCCGAAGAGAACCCGAAACAGTAACCCGAGGTCCCACGGAACACACGTTCCCCTTCGCCGAAATATGCCCCTTCCTCCCAGGAGATCATGGAGCCGTCCTCTTCACCCATGTCAGCCAGGTTACAGAGGGCCATAAGGCAAGAGCTCTGCAGTGCCTTATTTCCACTGTGCTGGAGAAGAACCGACACCAGTCGTGGGACAGCTCCGAGCCTCAGGAATCGCTCTTGCTGCAAGTCTGGCAAGAAAGTAATCACACTTACATCTCAAACTCCAGGTCAGCATCAAGATATATGGTGCTAAGCTCTACTTAAGGGCGCCTCAGCTCAGTTCTTCATCTTAGCCCTCCTAAAAATCTGCAATGAAGTTGGGTGTATCTTAAAGGGATACACCCAAAAATGAAAATTCTGTCAACATTCCTCATATAGTTCCAAACCTGTAAATATTCCGTTCTTCTGCGGAACACAAAAGAAGAACATTGTGTTTGAAGAACATTGGGAAACAAACACACATTGGGAACCTATTTGACACTGAGAGATTTCTCAACATTTCTTCTTTTGTGCTTCATAGAAGAAAGAAAGTCAATGACATGAGGGTGAGTAAAAGATTATTTTATTTTTTTCAGTATCCCTTTAAAAATCTGGTATGATCTTTCTTCACGTTCTCTGAAAACAGCAGTTGCCTCAAGCTATTTATGGGTTATTTCACTCCGAAACCTGCCAGTAAGTATTTTACAGTTTGTGTATTATCCGGCAGTGTTCACACACAGCTCTTGAAAGCTCCACTTCTCTATCTCTTATGTGAACACCATCTGTTCCAGTGTAATCATTACAAAAGAAAAACACCATTACCACTGAAAAACATGCATTTTCAAACACTTTCAAAAGTGAAACTATTAAATGTTAACTATTTTCTGAAACCACTCTTTCTTCTGAGCCACATCATCTCAGATTCAGGTTCAAGGCTGAAATCCTACAATTTCCTCTCATACAGATCAATTGGGGTTCAATACCTTTGTATTCACAGATAGGGTGCTTCAAATTTAATTAAAATCTGAGTCTTACTCAATGAAATATGACTAATGCCCTTTCACATCAGCACTGCTTTTAAAATCTATGGTTTAGAAGAAAAAAGGGCAAAAGTTCAGGTCCACTCACTGCTGTTATAGCAGATCCTGGCGATGGCCTGGCTAACGTGAAGGAGAAGGTCCTGGTCTTGGCTTAGCAGTAAGGTCACAAGGGCAGACACAATGCCCGTCTCAAAGCATTGCTCTCTCACAGGAGCTAAAGAAGAAATTATAGAATAATAAACAGATTTAGAGCTCATCAACTATAAGTATACAGTTAGGTAATGAAAACATTAACATAAACATGTTTATTAACACAAAAACAGTCTACATAAAACATTTGTTCTTACCGTCTCTGGCCAGTTCAGCTACTAGTCTGGCAGTGTGAGTAGTGAGAGTGCTTTTCCTTCTTAAAATCTGAGCCATAACAGGGAGGATCCCGCTTTCTACCACCTGCTCGGATATGCCTTTCTCTAGGACAGGGAAACACATGTTCATTCTAAACAATCGAGATACACAACGTTTGTTCAAACGTTTGGGGTCAGTAAAATGCATTATTGTTTTAAACTAAATCACTTATGCTCACTAAGGTTGCTTACAGTTACATAGTAATTTTGTGGAATATTATTACAATAAACAATATTGTAATAATTCTTCAGTGTCACATGATCCTTCAGAAATCATACTAATATGCTGATTTGCCGCTCAAGAAGCATTCTTATTATTACCATTACCAATATTTTTGTTGAAAACATGACTTTTTTTCAGGATTTTTTGTTTGTTTGTTTAATATAAAGTTCAAAAGAACAGCATTTATTTCAACAATCTTTTGTAAAATAAATGTATTAACTTTTTTTAAATTAATTTAATGAGCTCTTGGTTAATTAAAAGTACTAAAACGTTCGGTAACACTTTATTTTACAGTGCCCTTGTTACATACACAGTACACGTTACATAATAATTGCATGCAACTAATTCTAACCAAAACCTTAATCTTAAACATAACCCTATAGTAAGAACATGTTGTTTAATAATGTTGCTCAGTACTTAAATGTAGAATTACACTGTAACAAGGACACCTTCAAATAAAGTGTAACCAAAATTTATTTTAAAATTGTACTGAGACGAACATTTTTACGGTATTATATATATATATTACAAACCCATCCCTCTGAAAGACCAACAAATTGGATAAACTATTTCCAACAAGCTAGACCATTGTCCAGTGAACATTTGCACTTTCACACAAATTATGTTTCCACAAACTACAGATGTCGCTCACAGCTGGATATCTGGATGCGTGCGTACAAGTGAACAGTCTGGCTAATCATTCCTGTCACTCAATGGCTCTCACAGAGACAAACACGGATTAGAGCGTCTCTGTTTTCGTACTTTCTCACAGCCATCCTCGTTGACATGGTAAGTATGGTTTATCACTTATGCCCAAATGATTTATGATAAGCAAGGGATAATGCATAGTCAGCAGGTCAATGATCGTAAAATAAACCTGACCCTATCATTTCAGTACATAATCTGACTGTACATTATCCTGATTTTTACACATCAAACGTTGATTTAAGTTTAAATTATCTGAATATGTGAGAAGAAAGAATATGTAGTGGTACAAAAAACATGAACCTAGCATAGCTATAAAATAAATGTTTGGAAACAGTTTGGAGGTCCTTGCGCAAAAATGTTCAACCATAGAGTGTTGGGATTGACCAATCAGAATCGAGTATTCCAAAAAAGAGGCATAATAACCTGTGATAGTAGCCTCACTGATGCCTAAAGCCAAAGAGTAATTACAATACACACTAAGCAGCTTTCAGACCTCACACAAAGTTCTGGCACATACTGCATCTAACTAGTTCAAACAAGCTCATAATAATAATTGACAACGTTTTCATTTTACTTTCTTTTAATGAAACTACTTTATAAAGGCATAATGTATAAATAAATGTCACAAAATATTATTGCATCCTGTATAATGCTCAGAGGGCATGATTTCTGGTAAACAAGTCCTCAACTAGTACTATACAAGTCCGCAGGGACTCACTTCTTTCTCAAGTTTATTTAGACATGACTTAAGTGTTTAGTTAGACATGTGCACCAATACAACTACAGGTACATTTTTGATCCAGCTCAAATAAATAATCAAAATTTTTAAATATATAACAAAAACATGAAATACTCACTTCTTTCAATGGCAACATTCAGCATTGTCTCCAAATGGGGTTTTAGTTCCTCCTCGACAAGTTCTGTGCTCACACTGATGACCTCTATTGCAACACTTAATGAATCTGAGAGGAAAAGAAAATATATCAAAATGTACATCCTTCATACAGTTTCTATTGTGTCTGCTGTTACTTACCCTTGGGCGAGCTGGGAAGTGGACGACTGGCCCCCATTTTGTCCATATGTCTGTGTGAGTTTGTGATGACCTGTTTAGTTCTCAGCACTGCTCGTGTCCCAGATTAGGACAGTCTAGACTGCGTTTCTGTTCTAAAATCTCACACAGCTCCATCTCTTGCTTTGTATCTGTATATATTCCTCCTTTTTTGTGTCCCCCACCTGCTTTGTTTCTTTCCACTCTGTCGGGTTTGTATATACATGTATGTCTGTTACACAAACTCCTCCCTCCCTCATTTATTTTCTTCCTCTCAATCCCTGTCTCTCCATTGCCTGCTCTGATTGAGACCTTCACTAATGCACTCCAAATCCTCTAACAAAAGCCTCACAGTGGACAGGCCGCCTGTAGGTGACACTGTGAACTGCAGCACACTCACATCAAATGCCTCCTAGAGGGCAGAAGAGAGAGTGGAACAACAAACAGACAAACAATGTCATTGGCTGAGCTACAAAACTGACTCCACGGTGAGGATTTTCTCTGCATGCTTGCCAGGGATTCAGAAAAGCTGCTTTGTGGGGGAAATCTTTTGAGGAAACACAAAAGATAACAAAGCAGTTGAACTGAACATAATTGAAAACAAAACAATTAGCTATTATTACTATTTGAGAGGATGTATAAAACCAATAAATGATAACATTCTACGTGGCTGCTTCTGGATTGTGTCCGCTCTTCCATGTTTTGTCGTTCAATGAAAATCGTAAGACTTATTGATTCTCAAAACCCCACACAATTTAAAGTATCATTCCGGCCCATCGCACAAAGGGTGCGAGATAAGTAACGCGAGATAATGGGTGGATAATGGGCAAAGGGTGCGAGATAATTTTAATACTTAGGGTTAAGGTTTTGTTCAAATCCTTAACCCTAATTATGAGCAATTGAAATTGCAATTAATATATTTTATATTGTACATTTGCATTTGCATTAGAGTGAATCCTTCTTTGCTCTGTGAAGCAATAAAAAAAGTGCTAAATATTCAAATTGCTTAAAAAAGGTAATGCTTTTAATACAAGCATATGATGAGCAATCTGCAAAACTTACCGAGTACAGGCTATAGTCGTTCACATACACGATCAGACACAAACAGAAAAAGGAAATAAATAGTCTGAAAATCAAACAATGTCCAAGAGAAGATATGTTCTTAGTCAAACTAAATTGCTCAGAGATTGTAAGATGAAGTACAACAGAATTAAAGATCATTTAAGAGATAAAATACAACATAGTGCTAAAAAAAAAAAATGCTTGCATGCTACTTTAATAGCATACATTTTCTGTGTACATCTGTTTTTTGTTTTTTTACCACAAACAACAAAACAAAAGGTTGAGAGCGACACGTGATTGGTAAAGTATAAATCAAAACATCTGCCGGACACCCTCTCAGACCCATTATATTTTCTTGATTGACAATAGTGAGAAAATAATCAGCCTTCAGAGAAGTGTAACATTTATAAAACTAACATTTTCTATGAAAAAATTTTTGCACTCAGAATTCACAGTGTCTCTGTGTGCCTCTCAGGCACGGGACGTTACGCAAGACCTGCATTGGTGGGATTGAGTCCACTGGAAATGGTTTCGTATCCTACAGAGACAAGCGTTAACACGCTGCTCTCCATCTCTGTGGACTGTTGAACCTCAGGAACAACAGAATCCAGCCGCATCTGTTTTCCTTTCTTCCGTCCCCTTTTGCCCTTTTCTTTAGGTTTGCCGTCTTCCGTGGCAGCTTTGGGCTTGCGGTTACGTTTCCGAATCCTTCTCACTGGAAGTTCGGGTTTGGGGTCCGTATTCCCAGAGAGGATTCGGATTTGTCGGTCGATGACGTTATCTATGATATCGAGAGCAACGTCCATCATGCCGTTACCAAGCCCATGCGTAACATTGGAGAACAAGCGGGTATTCATGGGGTCGTTAAAAATCTTCCTCATCTCCTCGAGATAGTTCCTGTTTAACAGTATAAAAACAACCAAAATAACTTTTTGAATCAAAGCAGAAACATTTATTGTTCTTTCTACGTGCCTACTGGTACTTTACCTTGTTTCAATGATTTTTGACCAGTGCTGCACCTGGTTTGTTTCAGGTAGCAACTGTTTAGCCATATTCTCATAATCAACATACTGCAGTGCAAAATCCTTCATGTCTTTGCAAAGGGCCGCTGTGTCACCTGAAAATAATTAAAATGCATGTAGTTATGTACACTTAGTAGCCTAGTATCTATATTCATTTCATGTTGTGTATAAAAGAAATGAAAATTTGGTCATAATTTATTCACCATCATATTGTTCCAAACTTATCTGACTTACTATTTAATCTGCAGAACATAAAAGACGGTATTTTGATAGTTTTTGTATTTTTTTGCCCAAACAATGAAAGTCATGGGCAAAAAAAACACTAAAACTATCAACATATCTTCTTTTATGTTCTGCAGAAGAAAGAAAGTCATACAGGTTTGGAACAACAGGAATTCTGAACAGGAATTTTTCATATTTTCAAGTATATGGTCCAGACTTACCTTCAGTTAGTTTGGAAAAGGAACTGGACACTGCTGTGTTGGTGCTTGGTGACAGTCCAAAGACATTTAGGGACTCTAAGAGTGTTTTCTTACTAGCCGGACCTCGACTCACTCTTGTGTAGGCAGCCAGAGAGCGGAGAGACATCTTCTCAGGCGGTTCCAATCTCCTCTTCACCTCATCGTATTGGATCTGGTACTTGCGAGCCTTTGAGCTCTTCATGTTAGGGTCCAGCAGGGAGGCTACCTCTGCAAAAGGGACCTGCAGTGAGTTCACTGCACCATCTTGAGACGATGCGGCACTCTGGCCTTCTGACGGACCTTGTGTTGACACATGGCCTTGGGTCGGAATATGAGCCTGTGCTTCCATGTGGCATTGCTGTGGGGTCTGCAGATGTGGAGCAGGCTTGATGTGTGACTGAGTCTGGATGTGAGTTGGCATGTGGATGTGCGACGGGACTGTGTGCGGTACAGCGTGACACGAGACTTCTTGAGGAACCACGTGCTGTGAGATGATCTGTGCGAGGTTTGGAGGTTGCGGCTGATACATGGTTATAATGGGGTTACTGACAGAGACGTGGACGATATCGCTGTTCTGGGGAACAGCGGACATGTGCATACCTGCAGACGGATCCATCTTTTCCCTCTCACCAGCACAATGATCATCAGCTTATTAATGCAACTTTGTATCTAACAAAAAAGAAAATATTAAGAATGTGTGGTTAAATAAACCGATATATTATGTATACTTTTCAAACAGGTCAACATAAGTAATGTGATGTGAAATAGGATATTCAATCGGACTAAATGAAGGGCAGACTTTAACTAACAGCAATCGATTTGACTGAGAAAAGTATATGAAAGATGGTGAGAGGGGTTGAAAAATAAGAGCTGGAGCAAAGTTTCTCGTTTTTGATGAAATTTTATGTAATGCAAAAAATTTAGGAACATGTATTAGGAAAGTAAACTAACTAGTCAATTTTCATTAAATTTGGCAATTTCATAGCCTTTTTGTTAGTATTCAGATATTTCTATATTTTGCCAAATATTTTTTTTTAATGCCACAAGAACAAGATGTTTACATTTTTTTAACAACATTAGCTGCAGGATTTAAAAAAAAGGTACATAAATGTCAATGCTTTTACATGTTTTTAGTTTGTTCCAAAGGTTTATGTATAAAAACATTTTTTATCAAATGTAAGAAATTTGATTTGCAAAGAGCCCAATTCTTCTTATGTGTATTAATTTATTAATGTGAATTAATTCGTAATTATTTTTATGCTAATATGGGTTTCTAAATCCTTCCAAATCTTGTAAATAGTAAACGAATGCAGAATTGTTTCTTTTTCCTGTCCACAAATTCAATATTTTCTTTAATTTGATGCAAAATTTGTTTTGCATTTTCCATGCTTTGTCCCTACCCAATAAAACTCGCTGCAAAAAAACGAGACAGAACAATAATTTCTCATGAGTCATGACCTAACGGTTACATTGATGGTTTAAAACATCAACATTATCATATATTTCGTCAAATATACAGGTGAGAAGTCTGAAAACATGACCCACATTACTTTTTTTTTTTTTTTTTTGACAGCGTCACCTCTGCGCGAGACGGCTGAACTTTGAAGCGCGTGCTTGTGAGCGCGCGGCGGTATGTCTTTTCCACACACTCTTGAGTATTGAACACTAAAACTAACCGGTAAATAAAACTGGGCTGCAACACATGCATTTGATAAAGCATGAGTATGTGATTTAATGTAGCGTTTACTTCACATAAAGAGAAAGCTTATACACATAAAGCCTGCATAAGTCAGTGTTGACTTTGAGAGGAATGATAATCTACTTGTTTTGATCAACAGTAGGACAGGCCAAAGCCACCGTCATGTTTGAAACTTGATATTCCACCGTATTCATGTTCTCAAAAGCGTCCAAACCACCGTTTTATTCGGACTGTTCTGGTTACGAACGCTAACCTTGAATCAGACACAAGTTACCGACAGCATTCTTACTTACCGCTCAATGGTTAGAGTCGTATTTAAACCTTACTGATCCTAGAACAGTCCATGGCGAACCGCTCGAAGATCTCCTTCTTCACCGATCCTATTTCGGCGGGTTGCAAATCAGCAGACGGGGCACAGGCGCCATAGCTGCCAAAGGTCGTACGCTCATTGGCCAATGTTCCTGTCAATCATGTTCTCTGGAAGCGCTTATTCGTGGAGACCTCTGTAAGTCATGTTACGTCAGAGAAAAGAGGCGGAATATCCGGAGCTTAGAATGGTAGGACCACAGTCTATAGAACGTGAACAATGCTTCCAGGTGTCTCCCTGTTTGTCACATAATGTTTTTGACAAAAGCAAGCAGTGCATTTGAACTGGTGTAAATTTAATATACAGAAGTGATGAAATACGATCAAGTCAAGGATAATTTTCATTAAACAGTAAAAAACATTAAATTAGTTGCCGTGTTTAAATAATAGGTCGCTTCTTTGCACTGCAGTGTGTCGATCACAGCTTGGTTTTCTTAAATGTAATAGGAACTTTACCAAAGAAACTCATTCTTGGTCACTGGATATGTTATTTTGTTTACAGTTCACTACTTCTTTTCTGCATTAGATGGCAGTATTTTTTCTCAAATGGCTTTATTTCACCACCTCTAATGATCTCATTAGATGCTGCCCATCCCAAAGCTGCAATGTTTATTTGCTTTTTCAGCTAGTTGGACAATTAGTCTTAAGTGCTAATTATTAAAGCCAAACCCATTATCTTGATAATCTTGCTAGTGGAAGAGAGATTTAGGAGACTGGGGAGCTATTAATGAGAGTATTTGTTTAGAGATGTTTCCATGAGAAGAGAGGTGATGTCTCTCCATTTTCTGTTGTTGCCTCCTGACACAAAGAATTCATGTATCTGCCCATTATCAATTGGTCACAAATGAAGTGTCAGCACAGAAGGCGCAAGGGGACCAGAGATGGAGAGACGGATGTAATATGTGCTGGAAAAGCACAAATATCTCCTCCTTCAGCAACCTCTGCATCAGGCGTGTCAGGTCAGATTGACATATCAAAGGTCTGACAGGACTCATTACTTTTGGTCTTTTTATATGCCCAGGCTATAAATCATGCATGTTTACATGCATCAAATTAAAGACTTTGTATGCATTTTTGAAGCTGATGTTTTAGCTTATTTTAGAGGAGGGGTTTGTTATTTTTCTTTGATCAGCAGACAAAAGCCCTCTGTGATGATCTTGTGAGTGGATGCAAAAAGATTTTGAATATGCTGCAAAAATGAATGCAATTGAGTAGTCATTCGCAATGTTTGTTGCATATCTATCTATCTATCTATCTATCTATCTATCTATCTATCTATCTATCTATCTATCTATCTATCTATCTATCTATCTATCTATCTAATCATATTTAACTGGTTATTTGCCTTAATGAAGCAAATCAGTTTCATTCTCATTCTAAACTTCTTTATTGTGAAACAAGATTGATGCTTGGTACATTAGTAATGTGGTAAAGATCCTCCATTAACAGAAGAACAACCCTTCTCGCATCTTCGACAGCATGTGCCACTTCAAACGCTATCTTACAAAAGCATCCAGAGTGCCTGCGGCAGCCAATGCTAAACGTTCTGCTGTTCTCCCGCTGCCAAACTCTAGGGAAGGATACAGATAGAGGAAGCAAGAATGTCTTAGCATTCAACTATAAATATTTAACTGAATAAGGAAGTCTATATCATGTTGGAAATTTGAAATGAAATTCAGAAATGTAGAGAACACAAGGTTTGCATTATTTTTTGTGTGTGAGTATGACAGTTAAATTAACATGCTAAATGTGATGATAAACAAAACAGACAGATTGACTACAGATTATGTAAAAAAATAAATAAATAAAGCTCCAAAACATGATGCTAGAGAACTGGTGCATAACATAATAGTTCAGACATGTCTGATTAAGCCAAATTGTTGATACAAATCTCACCTGCACGTGGTGTGTGATTTGTCCCTTGAACTCATTGGCTGTAATAACTGCTAGTCTTTAAAGGAAAGTTTTGTTGTCATTTACTCAACAAGTAACACTTTAATTAATAATGAGCAGCACGTTTCGTTTGTTACATTATTATTACCTGACATAATAGCCTGATTTTTTTATTTATTTAAGTGGAGCAGTTTATTGAACCTTTAGAGAAAATCTAAAATAAAGATTGCATATGTCTTGTTTGTTGAGTATCATATTTGATACACCAGGCTTTTATGGCTCATATAGTATGACGGGAATATGGAGTTAATACTCGAGGATTGAAAAAACACCTCAATTTTATTCATTGGCCCAAACTAAGTAATGCAATTTTGCTGATATTTACATGGCCAAAAAGTGCAATGAAATTCTGATAGCTTGTAATGTAAAATTGACAAGATATTTATAATAGTAGAATAGTTCTCACTCTTTATTTCCAAATAATGTTATATTCAAAAGCTGAGTTTTATGATCAAACCTTTTAAAAGCTGAGTTTTATGATCAAACCTTTGTAATTTGTATTGTGTGGAACAAATTAATGTAATGCAATGCAATGATGATTGGGACGTACTACAAATAAAGATTCCCCAATATCCTGATGTATCAGGTTTAATACTCGCATTTTAACATTTTTTTCCATCTTGTAATACTACTAAAAATATAACATGTATTCTTACATTTACTTTATAAAATATAGTAAACAACCCAAGGTGAATATTTTTTCAATTATACACAATTATACTAAAAGCCTTTATACTTGCTAAAACCAATCAGACAAAATCAATCATGACCAAAGTTGCTAATAATTTAGAGGCCTATAGAAACATGATACTGTAAGATTTATAGTGTTAATAAAATATAAATGCTCAGTGTTTATTCAGGTTAGCTCAAGTCCTATGTTAATGTTGAAATGAACATTAACTGAAATTAATACATGCTTTATTTTTCATTGTTAGTTCATGTTAACTAATGTAACATTAACAAATGGAATCTTATTGTAAAGTGTTACACTCAACCTGATGTTGCTCCGAACTCATATTACTTTCTTTCTTCTGTGGAATATTAAAGGAAATGTTCAGCAAAATATTAATGCTGCTCTTTACTTTACAATGAAAGTGGATGGTGACCATAGGCTGTGAAGCTTCATATATACCTCTTTTTATGTAGATTTTTTTTTGGAGCATTACAGCTGCCGGTCACAAATTTCTCCATTGTCTTCCATGGAAGAAACAATACACAACATAAAGGTCAACAAATATTCATATTTGTGTGAACTATTACTTTGATATCTGTTAACAGTATATGCATAAGAAAAAAAAGAGAGGCTTATTCCATTCTTCTTTCTCATCTGTTTCCATACCAACTGAATGTGGATTGGCTGCTGTAGAGGCGGTTAATGGAACTGAGAGATGATGCCTCTGGGTAAAGAAGTTATGATAGACAGACAGAACCCTCAAATCTGTGAGGGGATGTGGATTTTTGTGTGGCTGTGTAAAAAAGGAAAGACTTTACAAAGCACTATGACTCACTGGTGTATTTGTTGCCAAAATAAAACATGGGCCAAAAAAAGGGCCATGGCGAAAATGTAGTCTATTTTGTAGTCTTTTAATGGTCATAACCATTTGAATCACAAGTAAATTAGCAAGAATTGCACAAATATTATAGATAAAGATACTTAGCACAGAATAGCCTTCCCTTTTGTTTACCGTGTGGGTAAACTTGCAGGCAGCTTTTACAGGAAGAAGAATCAGTGTTGTTCCACTCAATGGTAATGGCTGGACTCTGACCAGGACAAAACATAACCCTGATCGACTTGTTCTTCTTGGTTGTCTTTGCAATTTGGGCAGGAGCAGTGTCTTGTTGAAAAATAACATCTGATCATTCCTCTTTAGATAACGGCTTTTCAATTGTGGGAAGCAAAGCCATTCTGCAATATTCTCTTCTACTCCAAACCATTAAATGACTTCACAGTGAAGTAGCTCACCAATACCAGCAGCTAAAAAGGTTTTCCCACACAATGACTCTTCCTCAATGGACGCTTCACGGTGGTATAGAGATGCATTTATTATTATATTTATTACCAGATTTTCGAAGACATCACTCTGGAGCATCACCATGCAGCTCGTGTTTTGCCCAGTAGTGTACTTTCTCTCTTTTAAAATTGTCCTTTTAAATGTCATTTCTGTACAATGCCACTTTCAGGTTATTACTTTCTCTTTCTTCCCCCCTCCCCCCTCATGACCCAATTTTTTCAGAGAGCACAAAGACAATTGTCTCTTAAAAATCCTTAAATATGCTGTGAGTGTTGGATGTACTGCTGGCAGTTTAACCATTGTGTTGCCATGACAACACCGCATCCATCAAAGTGGTGCACCAGTAAAATTCTTGTTTCCCCCATTACAACCACAGATCATCATGTAGCAGGTGTCTCTGCGGCACAGAGATACAACACGACTGTAAAACGCGTCAGTGCCAATGATCAGGTCATGAGTGTGGCAGGAGAAAGGGAGGATTGAGAGGGTAATGTATGAGTGCTTGTGTGGGTGCGAAGACTCCGTGGGTGACTTTGCATGCCAGTATCAGAAGGTCACTCATGCTGGGCTTCCCAGCTGTATTGCTTTATTATTATGAGCAAACATGAATCAACTAAATCTATTATGCTCTGCTCTATTTGTTTTTATAGAGAGTAATTGAACTCATGCTATCCCATAAATGCTATAGAGTGCATGGCTGTTTCATCTAATATATTGCATCAATGCATTTCATAAATATTCTCGGACTTTTATGGTTTCCATGGAATAATAGTTTTTCTTGGTTTCTATGTGAAATAATGCTTAGATGTAACTTTCTAAATTGTTCCGTTTTCTGGAAATATCCATAAACTTTTTCGACTAATGGGTGCATTAATCACGATTAGCCTATTTGTGAGGAAAATATTCTGTTCTTCCCATCCGAAACCAACAAAAAAGAATTAATTGCCTTCATTTTTCTCCCCTCTAAATCTTAGCTGCAGTTTAAAATGTTCACTCTGCTGATTTTATTCAAAATCCCTCCAGGTCTTTTTCTTTTTGAAGATTCAGACCTCATAGTCACCTCTCTACTGTTGCATGCAAAACAAACATTTGTTGAGAGGAATCACTTTCCTATGTTTATGCACGTTTAGAGGGTAAACGTACAACAATGCAAAAAATAATCTCTTAATAAAGCAAATTGGCTGGAGGTTATTAATTAAAGAATAATTTTATTCAGTTTAACTAATTCTCTTCTGGTCAACATGGTGAATTAAAAATTTAGTCAGTCATCCTGTTTACCTGAAGGAGTAGTTATTTAAAGATGCTGTAACTTAAGTGTTATTTTTAACACACAAAATATCCCTATAGGTCCTATGTGTTCTGAGAAACCAATCACACTTCTCTCTGTGACATCCTTAGGCTCTGTGAACAACAAACTGAGTAAAATGACACATGCTATAGGCTTTTTATAAGTTTAAATATAAGTTGTCATAAAGTTTAACATCCAGCTTTGCTCTCCATGGAACATGGCATTCATGGGAGATGACGGCTGCATCCGAAATCGCATACTGTCTTGATTACTAATTTAATAAGTAATTACTTAATACGCACGCTAAAAAAATTATGTTCTATATAGTATGAGTGTGTGTAGTATGAAAGTAATCTGGACATAGGCCTACTACATTCGCCATGTTGTCAGTATCACATGACCAACCAGCGTTAGATCGCTTCACTGCCAATCATAAATCCTCTCCCGTGGCCTCATGGGACAGTAAAGTGTACATCATATGCACACTTCAGAATCTCGCCGAAAGAAGGTCATCGGGGTACTTTTTGCCAACACTTTTATGAGTAGCCTACTATGAATTCGGACACACTTCTTTTGTTTTGTCGCATACTGTTTTTCGTCTACTGAAGTATGCGATTTCAGACGCAGCCTTTGAGAGAAGTAGCGATTCGTTTGAATCGGATCTTTTCAGTGATTCAGTTGATCCGATTCACAAAATCGATCTGTATGGTTCGCTCACAACTCAGACTGACTCGGTTCTAAAGTTCAACTCACTATACATTGTATAACAATCAGTGAATAATTACTTATTTCCTATTCTTTGCAACACTGTTGTGTGGCACCAGAGTTAGGCCTAATTACCACCGTTTTGAGTTTTACACATTGTGAACTAGGCCTACTTCATAATTTATTTTCTAGGTCTATACCTATTTTGTAGAAAAAATGAATAGCATAGCCTAACTAAACAAACATGTATTTATTTATTTATAGCTGTAGGCTATATTTCACACATGATCATTATTAGGATATTATTAGAGTTATGAGCAGTATTTTAAATGTTCATTTAGGCACATATCTCACAAATTGCTTTCACTTGTTATTTGTTAATTATCATTATTATGATTGTGTTGCCAGGTTTGCACTAAGGCAGCAGTGACGCCCAGTTTGTTGGCTGCTGGTTCATCAGTGCGGCGCGCGCGTGATGCCTGAGCGCTTGGAGACGTAGGGCTGCGCGTGGGTCGCTACACGAGGGGTGTGTGCGTCCCTGACACTAGGCTACTCCACAACACCGATTAGACATCACATATCAACTTACGGCGGGCCACGGAGCATTGCATCACTCACCGTGAAAACCAACGCTCTTAAACGGCATCCGCGCAGTTGTGCCATTCAAACCGTTTGAACAGCGCTCATTCGCGAATACACCCTGCTCCGGAGGTGGCTTCTAACACCGTACAATGACACTGACCCACAGCCGCAGATAGGGATGGGTCCAAGAGTGTGGAGGATGCTCGCGCTGCTCGGGGTGTTTACAGTCTTTCTGGAGGTAAGATGCGCCTTTAGGGCTGTTCAGTAATATAGCTTGGGACAAAAGCCTAAATAGCTTTATTCCATTTGCTAAGACCATGTTTGCTTTTTGCGTGTTCTTATTTGTAGTATTGCTTTGAGCCGGTAACATTAATGCAGCATGATTTCAAAGTGTACCTTTTTTGGTCAAATCTAGTTCAGCATTTAATGTCATTGTGCAATAAAGCACTCACATGCTGTTTAATGGATTCAAGCAAAGCCACCTTTCTCTAATAGAGGATCTGACATGCTTTAGGGAGGAACTATCGCTGAAACGATCACCGTATATACATGGAGAATAATTAGACGTTTTAATTCAGTTATAATTTTTGTTTTTTGTTTGTTTTCTTTATTAAATGCATAAAGACCAGTGCTTGCAAACCACAATGATTCCGTGAAAAAAAAAAAAAATACAGCACATTGACCCATATTCTAATGAGTTTGATGAGTGTGCTACTGCTAGAACAAAAATGATTGACCCACACACGGAATGGTTTCATTGCATTTCATTTCAAGAATTCAGTATAAAAATTGTTTGAAAAGAATGGCCGATTTTTTTTGCTTCTATAGAGCATATCTACACATAGGAGTCTCAAAACTCAGCTCAGCACAGAAGACAAAGAAACATCCAGTTGTGAAAGATTAGAATGCTTTGAACAATACTTTTTATTATTTTTTTTTTTTTATTAACATCTGCAAAACCATTCCTAAATGCCTCGTGTTTCTTTTTTCTTTTTTTTCAGCATAAGAAAGAAATAGGCATCAGTGTTATTCAACAGCTAGATAATTGTTCCTTCATCTCAGTTCACATTCACTACAGAGCTGGACTATCTTAACATCTGTTTGGGCGGTGAAACAACAGCACTATGGGAAGGAATTAATGAGTATGACTGCCGTGCTTCATTAGAGACTTTATGCTCCTCTTGATTATGAAAATTTCACAGCACCAACGAATCTGTTTAAAGGCTTTGCTCCTGAGATGGTGTAATACACCGGATTGATTTTATATATCTGCATGCATTTTAAAATGTGCATCTGCAATTAGACACCTGAGATACAGAGCAGCAGCACACTGGATCAGTGCTATATGCTAGACATCAAGGTTGTTGTGTGCCTTCCTCTGTTTGCAGCTGTCGGTAAGACACACCTGGTCATATGTTCACACATCTGTGTTATACTCCATTACCACATTCTGTTCCTTGTATAAGTGTCATTTGAGATGGAAAAAACAAAGATGTTGCTTAAATCAAGGGCTTTTTGATGTGTGTTTTGCTATTTCAGGGGAAGGAACATAATCAAGGACAGTGTCAGTCTGGCCTCAGTTGCTGCTGTGGAATGAGAATGACAGATGCAATTATGGCCGTAACTGACCGGAGTGTGTTGATATGAGCGTAAATATTAGGGTGCATAACTGGAGCTTGTTATCTATAATGCAATTATCCCTGCTGGTGGTGCTAAACCCCCAGATCAGTTTATTGGTCGTAAATTAATGAAGTAAATCAATACCATGTTTTCATCTACAGACGTGTTAAAATGACTGTGCAGTGCAGCATAGAAGCAAAAGGGTTTCAAAGGAATGGTTTCTTTCGAAAATGATTTTTAAAATGTATTATTTACTCACCCTCATGTCTTTCTAAACCTGAATGGAACACAAAAGTTTAACAGAATGACTGGTCTGCTCTCTTCCATGCAACGAAAGGGCTTTCAAGCTCAAAAAATCATCAGAAAAGTGGTCCATGACTCATGCTGTTTATTCTATGTAAGACTTCTGAAGCCATTTTATAGCTTTGTGTGAGAACTGGACAGGAATTTAAGTCACTGAAAATCTTGCATTGAGATTATTGCTTGGGAACCATCATTCACTGTTATTATGTATAAAAAAGGCAGCTTGGACTTTCTGCTATAAATAACTCCTTTTGTGTACTCGGATAAAAGAAAATCATACTAGTTTTGAAAGACATGAGGGTGAGTAAATGATGACAGAATTGTTATTTTTAGGTGAACGATTCCTTTATATATTTTTTGAAGAACTGGTACACATAAAAGAGATGTTTACTTGAAATATTCTTAAGGGTCAGTGATGAATGCTAGGTCAAATTTAGGATTACAAGCTGCATGGTTTCTGGTCCTCAGTGAGAAATCAGTCAGTCCAATTGGTTCTGGAAAACTCAACCCTTTATAGCGGTTTTCCTGCTTCACTGAAATCTCTCATTGCATTTCAAGTCACAGAAGCAGCTTTAGTTCCTTCTTGCTGCCACAATGATGCTCTATCAGCAATCCTCAGATTTCTTGGGTGTACTCAACCTTGACAGCTGCCCAAATTTGAGATGAATGTTTTGAAAACCCAGTGCCAGATTTGATCACTGTATTAGTAGCTTGGTGTTTAACTAAATATTGAGGAGTTAATGTGAATCAGGACAATTAAAGCGTATTGTTGTAGCGTTGTTTGCAGAGTGATCTTAAGTCTTTGTGAAACTGTTAGTAGGGCTAGGCAATTAAGTATTTACCATATATTCACAATAAATAATGTTAAAATAATATTGTGAAGATTTTAATGTGCATTTTATTTGACTATTAGGTTTTAAAGAGTGTATCATCAGATTATAGTTTCATGATTCTTCTTTGTCTCATGATGAGAGTATTAAGATGTTTTAATAGCATTTCTGATTTGCATTAGCTTGAGTCGGTATGTTCAATTCATTTCCATGAATCCTGTAAAAATCCTGTTCATTTTTGTTAATCATCCATTCAAAATGCATTAATTTGCACCATATGGTGGCATTTCTTTCAAATGATAAAATCATTTAAAGGAAATGTACATGTTGCTGTTTATCACTATTTTATAAAAATATAAATGAACATTATTAAATATCAGTTTTGTGTTTCGTGAAAAACATGCTAAGATTATTTTCGTATTAAAACCACTTATATATATATATATATATATATATATATATATATATATAGTGTGGAAAGGCCATTTTTCACATTTACCCAGTATTCTCTTCCATTGTAAAACAGCAGTTACCGTTAAAGATTAAGATGATAACTCATCTCCTAATTGCTCTTCAGTCGCAGTGCAGAACGAGAAAACGCAGAAATAAAATGTCAGTTAAAATATTAACAGATATTATCTTCGTTCCTTGTCAGGAGTGTCTCTCACAGCTTCCTCTGAGCCAGGCAGAAACGGAATGCACTGCTGTTCAAATGTGTGTCACGTCTTAGAAGATAAAACTCCACTTTTCTAGAAAAACAGACACTTTAGTGTTCCGAACAAATCAATTCATAATTCTGTCAGCTTTCTGCATTTGAACTCAGTTTCCTTTTCCCTCTCTGCAGGTGAATGGTGATGACAGCTACCTGAATGCAGTGCAGAATACAGGTGAGCCCATATGTGTCCTCTCTGTTTTAGACCCCATTTACACCTGCTATTAACATTCATTTTGGAAGATCCAATACATGTGTCTGAAGCCACATTAAAGAACTGCCTATTCATCACCACTGTGCTAAAATAAGAGTTTTAAACTTTGTTTTTGAATTAAATGGAAACATTTGCTAAAGCATAAATTGGCGATTGTATGCAGTGACAGACAATTTCATTAGCATAAATGCTAAATGAAAATTAATAAACATAGATCATAAAGCATCTTGAGCTTATTTATAGTATTAACTGTGTACATAGTATATAATAACTGTGCATTTTGCTCAACATGTTATTAGTGACTGACAAGAATTAAATTTAAGTGTATCTGAGAATGTGGTGTGCAAATATTGCTGAACTTTATCAATATCAGTACCATACAATTTATTTGTGATATCATTTGTCATGAAATCAGAGACACTCCATTCAGAAACACGTAGTAACACAGGTGCATGAGAAAACGTAATGGATAAATAGTTGTCATCTGGCAACTGGTGATTGGATCACCTCAAACGGATGTTAATTCCAGGTGTAAGCAGGGCATTAAAGGGACAGTTCACCCAAAAATGAAAATTCTATCATTAATTACTCACCTTCATGTCGTTCCGAACCCGTAAGACATTCGTTCATCTTCAGAACACAAATGAAGATCTTTTTGATGAAATCTGAGAGCTTTCTGTCCCTCCATTGGCAGCTATGCAACTACCACTTTGACACTTCAAAAAGTTCATAAAGAGATTGTAAAACTAATCCATATGAATTGAGCTGTTTATTCCAAATTTTCTGAAGAGACTCAATTGTTTTATATGATGAACAGATTGAATGTAGGCTTTTATTCACACAGAAACATTGATCAGCAAACATAAGACAGAAGCTCAACCGAACCTGTCTGATGCGCGAGAACAAACCTCTTGCTGAAGCTCAAACGTGCTGCGTAACACGAGACTGAACCTCATTGGTTCTTGCTGGAGCTCAAACACGCTGCGTAACACGAGAATGAAACTCATTGGTTCTTGCTGGAGCTCAAACACGCTGCGTAACACGAGAATGAACCTCATTGGTTCTTGCTGAAGCTCAAACACGCTGCGTAACACGAGAATGAAACTCATTGGTTCTTGCTGGAGCTCAAACACGCTGCGTAACACGAGAATGAACCTCATTGGTTCTTGCTGAAGCTCAAACACGCTGCGTAACACGAGAATGAAACTCATTGGTTCTTGCTGGAGCTCAAACACGCTGCGTAACACGAGAATGAACCTCATTGGTTCTTGCTGAAGCTCAAACGTGCTGCGTAACACGAGACTGAACCTCATTGGTTTTTGCTGGAGCTCAAACGTGCTGCGTAACATAAGAGTGAACCTCATTGGTTCTTGCTGGAGCTCAAACACGCTGCGTAACACGAGACTGAACCTCATTGGTTTTTGCTGGAGCTCAAACGTGCTGCGTAACATGAGACTGAACCTCATTGGTTCTTGCTGGAGCTCAAACACGCTGCGTAACACGAGAATGAACCTCATTGGTTCTTGCTGAAGCTCAAACACGCTGCGTAACATGAGAATGAAACTCATTGGTTCTTGCTGGAGCTCAAACACGCTGCGTAACACGAGAATGAACCTCATTGGTTCTTGCTGAAGCTCAAACGTGCTGCGTAACACGAGACTGAACCTCATTGGTTTTTGCTGGAGCTCAAACGTGCTGCGTAACACAAGAGTGAACCTCATTGGTTCTTGCTGGAGCTCAAACACGCTGCGTAACACGAGACTGAACCTCATTGGTTCTTGCTGAAGTTCAAATGTGCTGCGTAACACAAGACTGAACCTCATGGGTTTTTGCTGGAGCTCAAACGTGCTGCGTAACACGAGACTGAACCTCATTGGTTCTTGCTGAAGCTCAAACGTGCTGCGTAACACGAGACTGAACCTCATTGGTTTTTGCTGGAGCTCAAACACGCTGCGTAACACAAGACTGAACCTCATGGGTTTTTGCTGGAGCTCAAACGTGCTGCGTAACACGAGACTGAACCTCATTGGTTCTTGCTGAAGCTCAAACGTGCTGCGTAACACGAGACTGAACCTCATTGGTTCTTGCTGAAGTTCAAATGTGCTGCGTAACACAAGACTGAACCTCATGGGTTTTTGCTGGAGCTCAAACGTGCTGCGTAACACGAGACTGAACCTCATTGGTTCTTGCTGAAGCTCAAACGTGCTGCGTAACACGAGACTGAACCTCATTGGTTTTTGCTGGAGCTCAAACACGCTGCGTAACACAAGACTGAACCTCATGGGTTTTTGCTGGAGCTCAAACGTGCTGCGTAACACGAGACTGAACCTCATTGGTTCTTGCTGAAGCTCAAACGTGCTGCGTAACACGAGACTGAACCTCATTGGTTCTTGCTGAAGTTCAAATGTGCTGCGTAACACGAGAATGAACCTCATTGGTTCTCGCTCGTCAAGCGAACATGCTTGAGCTTCTGTTTACCACAACTGATATGTGAGTTGATGAATGTTTATATGTGAATAAAAGCCTAAATTCAATCTGTTCATCATATAAAGTGATCTAGTTTGGACTAAACCACTCAATTCATATGCATTAGTTTTATCTTTATGAACATTTTGAAGCGTCAAAGTTTTAGTTGCGTAGCTGTCAATGGAGGGACAGAAAGCTCTCAGATTTCATCAAAAAGATTTTCATTTGTGAAGATGAACAACGATAGTTTGGAACGACATGAGTGTGAGTAATCAATAACAGAATTTTCATTTTTGGTGAACTATCTCTTTGAATTCTCCATGAAATTGCTTGACAAGCCATTTTCTTTCATGTGTTGATTTTTTGAAAAAAATATAAATTTATTGAAGAGATTGCTTCCTTTTTTAAATATCTAGGCTTCATTTATGTCACAGCCATATACATGATTTGATTCTTGTGTTAGTTGATTCAGGTGGTATTAAGGAGAGAGTTGTCCTCACAGCATTTGATTGGACAAAAATCTGTGTACATACGGTAGTGCAAGATGGGTCATCAATCTTTTTAGTTGATTTTTCGCAGCAAATAAGGACGTTTTAAATGTGAGTATCTGCTAAAGGTTACTTTTATCATCTTTTAAGAGTACACTAGCATATACTGTAGATGGCTTCAAAGTACTAAAAGCCGCAAATGCAAATTTCATTTCATGGTCTATAAAGAAGACGCTGGCTCACTTTCATGTTTCATACAGAGATGTATGAAAAAATTAAAAACAAATGCTTGTTTAGAGCTACATTCCTCTATATCTCATTCTCTTAGTTCTGGATGTGGTAGTAATGAGCCGATGAAGATGGATTTGTGATGGGTTGTGTTATATAAATATTTCATCAATTCCTCCAGAGCTCCAAAATGTGACATTTACACCCCATCAGTGTGCGCTGGTCGCTGGATATCGCCAGTGTGGCTGTTTAATAAGGGCATTCACCCTGTGATGGTGTCCCATCTTTCTGAGCTGTGTCAGAATGTCTCCCTCATCTCGCTCTCATATACTTTGACAGCGTGAAATTCCCCAGTACCAATCCTGAAGTGCTAATGACTGTCAGTGCTTTGATGTCACTGCATCAAGACAGATAAACAGCCTTCCCCGGACCAGCCAATCAGACAGCTTTATGGTGCCAGGAACGGAAAGGGCTTAGATTGAGCGATTTGGTTTTCTCTTCTCATTGAAAAGATAAACTGTGCCCAAAGCATCTTTTATACATATGAGCTTATGATTTTATAGTACCCTTGAAAGTTGCATGGTTAGATTGTTTCCTATAGATCTAGGTAGCATGCCACAGTGGACCAAAAAAAAAAAAAAAAGTTATTTTGATATGAGTTATATCCTTTGAAACAATGTGCAAAGATTGCATGCAAAGTCTTTGTCGAATGTCTTGCACTGAATCTTTGTACATGAAACAGTGGCCAAGAGAACTAATTTCTGGTTTATTTTGCAAAAAAAGAAAAAAAAAAGAAAAAAAAAAGCCAATGTTAATGTGAATGCCCTGATGTTCTTATGATGCTTCCTGTCACCCATTGGTAACCCACCATGCATCTGCTCCCACATTCGCTTAACACGCCAAAGCACGTTATGTGAACCGTATCAAATATTCATTGTGGTGGGGAAATGGATTATTTGGGGAGGGAGAATGAGCTCTCCTATGGCGCAGAGCTCTGAGCGTGTGTGTCCAAGTACGCCATACGGATGCTTTGCGTAAATGACTTGATTTCTGCTGCCATTCGTTCTGCCAGTGTGCTTCCATTAGCTTAGAGCGGCACAGAGGGGGTCAGTGGCTGAAGGTGAATGAATCCCAGCCAAAGAGCTCTAATACAATGCTCTGCATTATTTATGTCCTCTTCTTTTTTTCTTTTTCTTATTACTTTCAATGATTGTTTTGCTTATTTTTTGCACCCGCTGTTAACTGCATATTGTCTAGAAGTTCAATTATATTTATACGCTATTTTATCCGATTGTTCCGATTTGATTGTCTGTAGAATTGCTTTTAAAATTGTTTTTTTGTTTTGTTTTGTTTTGCAACCAAATTGAAATTCTATACATGTTGGTTGGCTCTGTTTGTATTGCGAAAGCTTTGATTGAATCACTTATGTCCTCCAATTTTGATAGTTGACTCATAAGGTAATTTTTTTAATACAGCTTTTTGGAATACAACTTCAAAACATCACAGAAAAGACTCTCTCAGATTCTCTCTCTCTCTCACTCGCATCTGTGCCAGTCTTTGCTTTCTCAAACGGCTTTGATGTTTCATCCCCCACCTTATGTGTCAGATCCTCGTGTGTTTGGTTTAGAATGGAGAAGAATGTCAGAATAAGATGATTTCACTAGAGTTGATATTTCAAAGAATGGCTTGTTTTCAATGAGCGGGATCTGTTAGTTTATCAGACCCGTGGTAGAGCATGCATCCTTGCATCTCTCTCTGTTTTCCCGTATCGTCCCCTCCCCCGACCTTCATGTCGTAGGAGTTATTAACACCTGGAGATCAGCCTTTTTTTCTTGCACCGTAATGGAATGGGATCGAAATGTCTGAGCCTGTGCTGAATAAGCATGGCCGTCTCCTGGTGCTGGTCCTGATGCCCAGACGCCTCTGTTTTACACTCTTTTATTACCTGACCTTCCCTGTCATTCCTGTTAAATATCTCTCCGCTAATTTTAACACGAAATGTGCTATTCCATCACGCAGAAGATGTCTATCTCTTCTGTTCTTTGTTATAAAAGGATCCAAATGTCAGCCTAATGTATCAGTCTTAAAGGGATAGTTCACCAAGAATGAAAATTCTATCATTATTTACTTACCCTTATGTCATTCCAGTTGTGTGAAACACAATTGTTTTTGACAGAGATTTCTGTCAGAGAAATCTTTCCATAAAGATTTCCACCAGTTTATCATGACCAGGGGCTGTACAATTCCAAAAAGCATAATAAATGCACCATTTTGCATTGTGCAGGATGGATGTCGGTTATATCAAATTTCAATGATTATTTAGTGTTTCTTAATGGCATGACACCAAAACTGCACTATAAGCGACACGTGATTCAAGAGTTGCAAGGTGAAGATAATCAGTGAATAATGAATGAAGACTTTTATATATTACATTCATGGTCTAAATTCTATTTACTACATAAAAATTGCTTGGGTTAGTTGTTCCTGCGGTTGCTAAGGTGGTTATGAAGTAGTTACTTACTGGACTAAGAACTAAGTCAAACAGTCCACACCAAGCTTCTATGATATTCTGTTCCATAGACTGGACTCATATTCCTCCTTCAATATTCACAACCTTTAAAAAGCACTAAAGAGTCAGTACGATTTAAAAAAGAAAAAGAAATTACTACTTTTATTCATAATGTTATAAAAGATTTCTAGTTCAAATAAATGCTGTTCTTTTGAACTGCTGTCCATTCATCGCAAAAATATAAAGCAGCAACATTGATAATAAGAAGAAATATTTCTTGAGCAGCAAATCAGCATATTAGAATGATTTCTGAAGGGTCATGTGACACTGAAGACTGGAGTAATGATGAAATGGAATATAATAATGATGGAATAAATTACACTTTAAAATATAGTAAAATAGACAATGGTATTTTTAATTGTTACATTATTTCACAATATTACTGTTTTTACTGTATTTCTGATCATTCAGCCTTGGATAGACTACTTTCAAAAATATAATCAAATTCTTTGATAATCCCTAATTCTTTAACCGTATAAGTTTTTTTTGAAGCATAAACACTTTATTAGATTTATGCTTAAAACAAGAGAGTTACTTGCCAATGGTGTAAGATAACCTTAATCAAGGAAATATTCTCTTAAAGCGAGTCTTATTATCTGACACAATTTTGCTTCTCAAGTAAATTAATCTTATTTCAAGGATGTTTAGATACTTTATCATAAAACAAGACAAAATACTAATTAAGATGAAAATGAATGTAAAAAGCCATCAAAAGCTTTTAATTCTGTCACTCTCTACGGATGAAATAATTTTCAGTTGGTTCCAGACACTTTGTCGACAGCATTATGGCGTTTCCTGCCCACACATCTTTATGCATCCAATTAAGCAGAAACGCAGTCAACGATTTCCCTGAGGTTGGCACAACTCTTTCTGAGAGCGCTCTCCGTCATCCTGTTTTAATATGTCTAATTCAGCCCTGCCCTGATTGCAATGAGTCTGTCTGAGCTTGCAGATGGAGACATTAATCTACTGCTGCTCTTTACACACACACACACACACGCACACTGTTCCTCTGTAATATATGTTTTTCTGATATCACTTGAATACAGCCTGGCTCAGAGAAGTGCAGTCGCATGAGTATGCAGACAAAGAAGACTGCAGACGTGCCAGTCGTGACTGTGATTAACAGCCTGTTCTTCCCACTGCCAGTGATGTGTTTTCAAAGGCAAATGGAAGGTGGAGGACCCTTCATATTTACAGAGCTTTCTAATGACAGGCTGGGAATGACATTCTGCTGAGTCATGGAGTGCTGGACTCTGGGACTTAAGGAGTTGTGCACAGAGGATTACGGTCGGGAAGTGAAAGATCACAGCCTCTCCATCCTTCTCTGACTGTCTTTGGGTCCAACTCACAACAAAGTTCCTCAAAAACTGCATACAAACATGGAAAATCTGCTGAAATCTCTTGGAGGCTTTTTTGTGCAAAGCCTGCAGCATTTCACAGTCCATATGGACCTCACCATCTAAACTCTCCATGAGTTCTTCCCATAGTTCTGCTCTCCTCCCCACCATGTGTTCAGTCATCCAGCGAGAGATGCATTTGTGTCTTCATCAGCATAGCACAGCACCAAACTCGAACACTCAAGCCCTTTAGCGAAGTAAAGTTGTGTTTAAACTGTTTAACAGTTTAGAACTTCTAATAATCTTTCCTACACATTATCTAGCCATTCACAGTGTGTGTGTGATGATGTTCTGTGCGAAATGCAATTTGATCCTGATTTTCACAGCACTACAGCACCAAAATTGTGTTAACGTAATCAAGTTTGAGTTCTGGAAGAAGACCAGCTATGATTTTCTATCCAGCTAGCTATGATCCAGCCATAATCGTGTGAGGCCTTCTGTTTACTTCAGTCATTTTTCCAATCATTTCTTCTTTTCTTTGTTTTTTTTCCTTTATGTACTCAAACAACATATTGTTCCAAATCAGCTCTTTGTAAAGCTGCTTTGGAACAATATGCATTTTGAGAAAAACAGCTGGATAAAAAATAATTGAATAATCTTTTGTTTTTGTTGTGTTGCATTAAGGAGCCCCTCCCACAGTGAAATCTCATTGGTTTAAAATCCTGGTCTATATTAAACATCGAATATACACTCAGTTTGGCTGTGATTGTGTCACATCACGCAGACATTTTTCATTTCAATTTGGACAGACTAATCACTTGTCGCTGGAAGCTTGTCAGTTCATACCTGCTGGGATATATTGTAAGTGACTATAATTGTGGCAGATGTCTATCCATGAATAAAGCCTTGTGGTAATTTCAGGTTCATTGACTTCTGCATTGCTGTGGTTGCTTATACTTTGTCAAAATTGGTATGGCAGCTTGATTAAATATCACATTTAGATGGCATATGGTGTTTGTTTTTTTTTTGTCGAAAATGCATCTGGCATTTGTAGTGTAAACGCTAATCCATACTGATG